>NC_054497.1:9761283-10061283 GCF_017639515.1 Carcharodon carcharias | reverse complement strand
TGAGTACCTGATTCAAATGGCCTCTCCTTAACCCAGGGGCACTGAGGCCAGTTGTAGCACTTTTGATAAGAGCTACTAGGAGATACAAAAGTGTGGGGCGCAGGGTAATTCAGCGACTAATTCATTCCTCTCTTTAAGGATCTCTTCCCACACCTCTTCAGAGATGGTCACCATGGAGGTTTACTGTGCTGGAAGACAGCAATCACAAACCCAAATGCTACTATTCTGCTGCACTGTAGTTAAGAGTCATAGAGTTCCTCCTTTGTTTTTCCTGAGACTGGCACACTGAATGCCTTACCTGATCTTTAGAATCTGTTTTGTTTCCTTCTCATTGTAGGGTGATGTTGAGATGATTACCAATCGATCCAGTAAGTCAATTGGAATTCCATGAGGGCTTTTGTAGTTTGTACCACGGATCCTGAAAAATAGAAGACATTAAGTGGAATGCACTCTCTGGCTCTTTTTATATTTCCACATCAAGGATTCCCAGCTGGGAATCACTGAGCATGGTCTTCCTTTTGAAATGGATTTTTAAAATTCTTTCACGGAATGTGGGTGTTGTTGGCTAGGCCAACATTTTTATTGCCCATTCTGAATTGCCCTTGAGAAGGTGGTGGTGAGCTGTCTTCTTGAACCGCTGCAGTGGTACACCCACATTGATGTTAGGGAGGGTGCTCCAGGATTTTGACCCAGGGACAGTGAAGGGATGGTGATATATTTCCAAAGCAGGATGATGTGTGGCTTGGAGGGGAACTTCCAGGTGGTGGTGCTCCCAAGTGCCTGCTACCTTTATCCTTCTAGGTCGTACAGGTCACGGGATTGGAAGGAGCCTTGGTGAGTTGCTAACCCTCCCCGCTCTCCTAAATGTGCTGACCATGCGGGGTCATGGTTTTATGAACACCAAGTGCTCACAATGCCACAGCCTTCAGACAAAATCTGCTAGTCTATACCATGACCTGAACAACAAAACCACCTCCTGAGAGAAGGCAATTCAAAGAAACATTGTTCATTGGTTTATCTTCAATTAGAACACCAAGATCTGTTAAGATCACCAACTTACAGTCAATAGGAACTAGCTTTACAGTTTTACTGGTGGTCCCAAGGATCCACATTGTGAACCTTCCAAAAATAAATGATTTGGACAGCTCTCATTTAGAGAGTAGCCATACCTGGTTATCCCACGGTTTGTCGCTATGATCAGCACTGGGGCCATGTCGCTCTCTAAACCGCGGTTTAGGAAGGAGAAGCACTCAATGTCCAGCATGTGGACCTCATCTATAAACAGCACCTGAAAAAGTCCAGCACAAGACAAGTAAACGCATTGTACTTCCAGAGTTATTTCAAATGCAATGCCCTCCATAAGGAAAGCCAGTGCTGAGGGACATTACTTAACTAAACACTGGTTGGAACCAAATAAGAGGAGTGGTTTCCATCTCCCAGAAAGAACCGAATCCCTGCAAACTTACTCCGGGGATTATCTCTGCTTTTCCTTCTTCCCTCCATTCAGCCACCTTGGCGTTGATCTGCTCACGAACTTCAGACTTGATTTCTCCAGTATCACCTATGAAGACAACCCACAAGAACATTTGAGGCAAACTTCACACTTACAGATCAGGTTTGTTCAAGCTTTATGCCTTTGTGACTTGACAGGGGAGACTTCGGGGCTACAAAGCTGAAATCCAAGCTCCCATCAACTTGCATACATCTCAAGTTGATGATACCAACAGCTCTGTGTTCTGATCCAGGATTTATGAGGCAATAGCCACAAGATTAAAGGAGAAATTGAGGGTAAAAATGGAAGGGGAAGAAAAAAAAATTGGAGGGGTGAATAACATTGAGACATGGATTGAGGGAAGCTTGAAGAAAGCCAGAGAAACAGCAAGACAATGTCAATGGTCCTTCTAGAGCTATGGTGACAATGAACAAATGAGCCACAAGATCAGCTAACTTTCAGGCCTACGAAAATCAAAACAGGACAAAACAACAAACATGAAATAGGAGCAAAACTGAGACATATATACCTGTGTGACCCAGATTGCCAACGCTTTGGGGAAAGGGAAGGTGACATATGGTCCACAGAATGTAGTTTGGACACTCTCTTTTCTAGGTGATGGGGTTCTTGAAATACAGTACAGTACAAAATCTTTCAACCTACAAGTACTACGGTTACAGCGGCGGAGGAAGAGAGAATTAAAATAAAATAAAAAAGCATTAAAGTAGCTGTGAGGTGTTGTATACAATGTTTTTGCATCCAAGCCACAAATTAAGACAGCTACACACATGGTTATGTTGCGAAAGTCATATGCTACAAGGCTGCGAGGGAAATGTATACAAGGGTTATACAAAATTTGGCATGGCTTGATGTATTTTTCTTTCCCCCTCTCATGCTGAGCTCCAAGCCACAAATAAAAGACCATACTCAGGCCAGGGAGCCCACCACCCTGTGAAACCATGACTTTGTGACTACAGAATGAAACACAAACACACAAATTTATTTCAGCAGGACAGCAGCTGAGGGCCATCCTAGGTTTTCCATTTGACTTCCCTGTTTTTCTTTCCTGTCTCAGGGGTATTCTTTCAGAGGTAATGTCACACAAGTTTAGCCAGGTGACCACTGTGTGTGTTAGCAAGATATGAAACCTGGGAGGGCCTTAAAGCTAAGTCAGATTCTATTTTCATCTGAAGTCTACAAAACTTTCAGTGGGGTGGGTCTCAATGGATAGAGATTAGGTGGCAATCCTGGGCTGAGTTTTTCCCCCCCTTTCTCCTCAGCTAATGTGCATGGTCAATTGCAGTGCCCCGACCACTGTGCAGGCTCAGGTCAACTAACAGCGCAGACAGGCTGCACAGAGTAGGGCTTTCCAGTTCTGAGTGAGCTCAGCTCTACACTAAGTAGAGTGCTTTCCTAATGAGGCATCGCAGGGGACATGCTGGACACCTGATCTTTTGAACCTTTTGCAATCTGTATTTGCTGCTAGTGACTTATGGCTTCGCTGGGCCCACAGGTCTTACCTGAGAACAATGCCAGGAATCCCTGTGTCCTGCTGTTGATCACATCAATCTCATGCAGTGTCACCGTGTGAACCACCTCCTTCCGTTTCTGAAGCTCTCCGTCTGGACATTGCACAAATTTTGTCTGCAGAAAGGAATGTTTTCACAAAGTTGCTCTTTTTGTCTGAAGCAGAGTCATACGGACTCAAAATCTTGTTTCTCTCTCCACAGAAGCTGCCAGACCTGCTGAGTTTTTCCAGCATTTTCTGTTTTTATTTCAGATTCTCAGCATCTGCAGTATTTTGCTTTTATTTTAATTTTTTGTAGTTTTTCTTTTTTTTAATACCACCCCCCCCACCCCCCCCCAACCTCCTGGGGTACAATTGCACTTCAATCAACTAACTGAGTGAGTCTAAGGCAGCAATTGCAAGAAAGCTATTCAACTTCAGACAGCATCACAGCCAAGTTTGATCCAACACATACACACAGATACCATCTAGATAATGACCACCAAGCAACTCAGCCTCCTGCTCTTCAAGGGGAAGAGTCTGATGTGTTTTGATAGAAATCGCTAGATATGGTGTACACCCCACCCCCTCACCCATACTGAAAACCTCCATTAATAGTTAACACTCTCAGGCTGCACACGTGTATTTTCAGCCAGCAGCCTCTCGGTTCTCTGGTGGCTATGGTGGCAGACAAACCAACCAAAAAACATACAAACACTCACAAAACAAGGCATACCTGGGCCCCCATGGCATCATAATCGCGAGCTCGTGTGAAGGACCGGCCAAGTTTGCTAATCTTGCCT
This sequence comes from Carcharodon carcharias, assembly GCF_017639515.1. Taxonomy (NCBI): domain Eukaryota; kingdom Metazoa; phylum Chordata; class Chondrichthyes; order Lamniformes; family Lamnidae; genus Carcharodon; species Carcharodon carcharias. The sequence continues at coordinate 10,057,481 of NC_054497.1, read as the reverse complement.
GTCGCCTTATCAATGGTGATCACATCTCTACAAAAAGAAAAAGCAGGGAAATCAAATTGACATAATTCCATTAGCGTTTGACAGAGAGCTGATAAAAATCTTTAGTCCTATATAATACGATGAAGCTATTTTCTTTAAATTGAACAGAATTTGAAGTACTGTTGCTGAGTCCACACATTGCAACAACCTGAACTATTATTTTCACCTTGAGTTTGATTGTGCTAACATGTTTTATCACATTTACCAAACTGAAGTTTACATGGAAACACTTGGTAATTTTGACACTTATCTATGAGGATCAATGATTATAAGTTTGTTTTAAATGTGTAGCCCAAACTAAACATAACTAGCGCTGATGGCCATCAGCCAATTTTCTGTGGCATTAATTATCAACAATACCAACACACAGCACTCTCATTATCTTTCATCACCTGCAAGAAACTACGGACAAATTCTGGTGCCCTCTCCCCCACGGTGAGTTTGGTGACAAGGGGAACCTTTTGTGGGGGGAGGGGGGAGAGCAGAACTAAGTTAGGCAGGAGGGTGGCAGCCTGACATCACTCTGTGTTGAGGAGGGTCGTGACCAACTAAGGCCATTAAGTGAGCAATTAATGCCCATTAGGGGCCTCATCCCACTGCTGCTGGTATTACCCCATGGCTGGGTTGGGGGATCACAACAAGCAAGGGGAAGCAATGGCATAGTGGCACTATCATTGGCCTGGTAATCCAGAGACTCAGAGTAATGCTCTGGGGACTAAGGTTCGAATCCCACCATGGCAGATGGTGAAATTTGAATTCAATAAAAACCTGAAATTAAAAGTCTAATGATGACTATTAAAAACAAAACCCATTGCCCATTTTTTTGTTGGAAAAGCCCATCTAGTTTACTAACAAATATCACCCTTCCCTGGTCCAGCCTACAGTTCATCGTGAGAGATTGACTCTTAAATGCCCTCCGAAATGGCCTAACAAACAATAAATGCTGGCCTAGTAGTGACGCTCACATCCCATTCCCTGGGGGATAGGGAGAAAGCACTCAGTGCCTGATCACGGAACCCGGCATGGAGAAGCTGAGGGACCGCTGAGAATCACTGCCCTGCCCTTGTTGCCAATCCCCCTCCCACCACTGTCACTCACCTGTGGCCTGGTGGTGCTGCCATTCAATAAGCGGGTGGGGTGGAGTGTGGGCAACTTCCACTGCTAGGGTCCACGAGCCCAGGGATGGCCAGCCATTGACCTGTCAAGTGCCTGAACGGCACATGATGCACTCTTCCTGCAAAGAGGCGAGTTTATGCCGGCTGGTGAGACCCACACAAGATTCCACCCTGTGTGACAGAAACCTTAGGAGGCGCATGCGAGATGTGCAGTTGCCACAGGCTAAAGTGCTCCCTGATTTTCTTTCCAGTGCAACACAGTTCCATAAGCTTACCTCGTTTGATCTGTTATGTATGGGTCCAGTCAGACAGCATCAGCGTGCTATTTGTGGTGGGCATCATAGCCAAGCCGAACCAGCCCTCATCCAACACCCACAAAAGCGGTGGTGGTGGTGGCGGATGGCGGGGCACTGAGTAGCTATCAAAGGCAGAAATGGTAACTGAGTGAGGCTATTTATAGTGTCTCACCTAGTTCCCTGACTCAGACCCACTAACTTAAAAGTGAAAATTGAAATTGAAACTTTGCAGCTCAGCCACAGGCTCAGGAGAACTTACTGAGCCACTGTGAGTGCTAAAATTCTTAGCCATAGCATCTCCCGTGGAAACATAAAATCAAAATGAGCATCAGCTTCTGCTGAATGCCTGCTGGAGAGGGCCTGCAGGGGGGGCTAAAATATGGCAGTAATAGCATGCCCAACTTCTGAAGGTGCACATGCTGGAAAAGCCTGAAAAAGGAGGCAAAATAAGAAGCATTCCATGTGCTTAAAAAAAAAATGTTCTCAGGGCAGAAGTCAAACAGAAGCCAGGGATTACCTCTTGAGGAGGGGGTAAAGGGAAATGGGCAAGTTGCAATAGGCAACTTTCATGAACTTCCACAATGACCTGTTCAACTCCTTAAAGGAGCTCTGAAAAGGAGGAATTTAAAATAAAGTAATTGCAGTAACTCCAAAGACAATATTACCGATTTTCTATTTTAAACAGCGCTGTTTCTCGGATAGGGAGATGGGAGAGAAAGAGAAATTGTGGGCAATAGGAGAAGGCTTAAAAGACAGTAACTGAGTAGGTGGGCACCGCAGTGTAACTTGGTTATTAGCCACATTCATTCTCCTGTCAGTTAAATGCTAGCAGCTACCCACCCAGCCTGCACTTTCTCTTTCGTCAAACACTCGATCATTTTCGTCCCCAGGTCATAAATTGTCTCCATCTCTGTTGTTTTCAGGGTTAGCTTTCCAACCTTTGCACCCTATGAGAAAGAAAATACATAATTATGCTCATTGCTAATCTGGATGGATTATGTCAGTGTTGGGGAATTTGAAACTCTTCACTGTTTGCACCCAAGGACAGCATTATAGAAACTTCCAGGTCAGGGTTAAAATGATCTGACATCAGGAAAACACAGGGTACTCTTGTCCCAGCAATATGCCTTAGCCCGAACTGCAGAGCAGCTTCCCAACTCACTTTTGTCACCACCATTTCTTGCTGTGTCCTGAGTGCGACTGTTAATTCTGTACTAATTTGTATTATAGGTTCACACCCACTTGAACCTGTCTCTTGACTCAAACAGATTTCATGTAGAATTCATATAATTACTCAAGTTACATGGAAACACTGGAGAAGCTGGGTTGTCATCCTTAAAGCAGAAGTTAAGGGGAGATTTGGTAGTGTGTTCAAAATCATCAGTGGTCTGGACAGAAACTTAGCAACAGCAGAACAGACGAGAACCAGAGGACAGAGATTTAAGGCGAGTGGCTAAAGAACTAAAGGGTAAAACATTTTCATGTAACAAGTGCTTAGAAGCTGTAATGCACTGCCTGAAGTGGTGATGAAGGCTTTCAAAAGGAAATCAGAAAGCACATGAAGGCAAAAACTTGCAGAGCTACGCAGCAAGGGTAGAGTGGGACTAACTGGATAGTTCTTGCAGAGAGCCAGCGAGGACTTGTCAGGCCGAATAGCCTCCTTCCATGCTATAACCATTCTATGATTCTAACTAGCAGGCAAGGGAGACTTACTTCCCATTTGTCTAGGCAGGATCTGAATGGAGTCCCAGAACTAAAAGGGAAACTGCACCATCTATCTCTTACTCAGTTAAAAAGGGGTCATACTCTTTGATTAGGCAGTGCCAGAGACAGGATAACTCATACTTCAATGTTATCCTCAAAATTTGCCACAGTAAAAATATATTTTAAGGATGTCTTCCCTTTTAATGGTACTTTCCACCCATGCATGTTCTCAGTCTGCTTACATGACCTGCAGGAGCAACCCATCAATAGTTCTTGGCTTCTGTTAGTTTGAGGGCTAGCTCCTTTCTCGGACCCCATAGCTGACTGGCTGGCTCCTTTAACCTGCTTTACTTATCTGGAAAATTTAGAAGTTGTTAGAACGTAAGAAATAAGAGCTGATGTAGGCCACTTGGCCCTTCGAGCCTGCTCCACCATTCAATAAGATCATGGCTGATCTTTTACCTCAATCACCTTCCCGCTCTAACCCTATATCCCATAGGACTCATCGGCACTTCTGAATCAGAATTCTTAGTCCTGGTGGGTGACCAGTGATTTTCATCCCAATAAATTCAAATTTCAATGGGCACTGTTAAATGGTGGCATTGGTTGGGGTGTGCACTTGGATATTTTTGCTACTGTTGCTTTGTTTTGCTTATTACTTCCAACTGTCCTCTCAAAGATGCTGAATCTTTGCTGGGCATGGGGCTAGGGTTGCCTTGAAAGTTGCCTTCCAGTACCTCTCCCAAAACGTGTACAAGCAGCGACAGTGAGAGCCAGCCAGCTCTTCAGTCGTGTGAGGCATTGTGGACAAAGGTCATTCAACCAGCAGACACTTGATAGCAATCAGCAGTGGGAGCCCTGACCGATTTTCTCTTTCCTTCTCCCAAGACATGAAGGCCAATTGCACCACTGGGAAGTTTTGCTCCCCCCATTTAAGACTAGTAAAGAAATAAGAAACATGCTTCCAATAAAGAATTTCCTTTTAAGAATGATGCATTAAAAAAAAGGAAACACAAAGACATTTCTCCAACACACATTCATTAGTCTGAACCTACCGTGCCAGTGGCTGGTCTGTCAATCTGAATTTCCACAACTTCTCCCTCTATTATTTCAGTCTCCTCTCTATTTTAGGGAAAGAAAATTCTTACTAAAGTAAATCCATCCTAAATTAGCACATTAAGTTTCTCCTAGATTAAAGCCTCCTGTCACATAATTGCAGATGCACATTTCACCACTTCATAAGCTCCTGATCTCTGTACCTTATATCTACAGCGTCACTCAGAAATTCCATTTGTCCTGAAAGTTACCCTGATCAATTGTACTCAAAAATCTAGTATTCATCTGTTTCTGCAGCACATTATCTTGTATTAATGTGCATTCAAAAGGACGGGCAAGGACTTAAAATAAAACTGCAGAAGTCCAACAGAGGGACCTTTTTCCAAGATATTACAACATTCTTTCAGTCTTGAGAGCAGAGTTTTCTCTTTGGTGGAGCAGAAGTCCTCATCACAAAGTTGGGCACAGATTGGACTACAAGCACAGTTCAATTTTGTGATAAGGGCTTCTATCCTGTTAAAAGCTCACAAGCCCCAGTGCCAAAGGTCTACCCTGTAGTTTTTAAGTATGGACAGAGGAGGAAAGAGCTAACCTCTCCCTCTTCATCATATCCTCTAGCACTATTGCATAAATATAATGATTAAACGTTAATCCCAGTTTACAGCCAGATGGATAATATGACCAAGGCCAAATCCCAGACTCCTGAATGCTAATTATGGCCCTCTGCCTACACCACCCCACAACAAAATAATCTGATTGACGTGGATCTGCAAACAAGTTACGTTACAAACTGTTGAAAAGTCATGTTACAGAGCAGTCTTGAAACATTAAGCCTTATCTACAAAAAGATGGTGTGGATCCAGATTGGCAAAAGTAAAAAGGATGAGCAGTTATTGGACGATGCCAAGCTTGGGTTTTCTGGAAGGCTGGGTGACGAGTATATTTCAATACTATAGAGGGGAAAATGCAGCAGGAGAGGAGAGTGTAGGACAGCATGCTTACAGCTCGGGGAGGGGGGGGTGGGGTGTGGCAAGAAAGGAAGCATCAGATGACCTTGGTAACATTGATAAAATAGTGAGACAACAAAGGCTGCAATAGGGAGGGGCTAGCATAACATTATGTTAAAACAAGTAACTATGACAAGCAAGGTAGGCTATATTTACTTGATACGGACACCGATGGATCGGCGGAAAGCCTGGGTTAGCGCTTCCGTTTTGCTCATTTCGAGAGAGAAGATTTCGCTGCCAGCGATCGCTGTGAATGGAGTGTCCTGCCCTAGGGTCTGCGCCATCCCTGCAGAAACAAGAATCCATTTTCAATGGTAAGCAGAAATCACACACCCTGCAGGCTCATCAGACAGGTGAACTCTTCAGATGGGCTTTGCAGAGATACGCAAGGCACAGAGTGAAAGGATTAATCCGGAGCATGATTTCTGGGGCTAAACCATAGCTTTGGGATACAGGCATAAAACTAGGAAAAGGCCAGGGGAATGCCTTTTTCATACAGGGTGGTAAATGCTTGGAATGATCCCCAGGCGAGCTGGGAACAAACTCAGATACCATTCAAGAGGCAGTTACATCCACTTCAGGAAAGATGGCATGTTTATATGAAAAGAGGAGCTAACTGGACCGAATGGTCTCCTTTAACCATATTTTTTTTTAATGAAGTGCCACATTTTAAACAGAATTTATCATAGAAGTGCTTTGAGATGTTTCTGAGATTGTATCAGGCACTCTAAAAATGCAAGTATTTTTGAACCACTTCAAAAATAAATTAAAAGTTGCTTCCTGTGCCACAGGAGTCCGTGAACACAATCAGAAAAGGATCTCATACCCATCGCAATGGCGGTTTTCCCTGTTCCAGGCTGACCAGCAATGAGGACTGCTCTCCCAGCGATCTTTCCCTCCTTAATCATCTCGAGAATGACTCCAGCAGCACGACGAGCACTCAGCTGTCCTACCATCCCCTGCGAGACCTGGTGAGAGAGAACAGCCAATGTTTCTATAAGGAAACATTCACAGTGCATAAAATAGGCAAATCTGATGTATATCAGGGCTAAGCAAATCAATAGAGCAGGGCTCCTATTCCTGATTGCTAACCAGTAACCTCCACTGGAAAGTAAATGTAAATAAATTTGAGTCAATTAGGCTGCCTAAAACACACACTGCTTCAAGAATAGCCATTTGGAACAGGAAACCTTGCCGACACTGATGGAACTGTACCCAATCTGAACCATCAGGAAAGAAAGTTGCATAGGAAATGTGCTAGTGGTGTCTAATTAGAGGAGTCAGCATCATATGAGCCTCCTGCAATCTCCGCTACTGCAAAAAACTATGTAAGTCCCTCCAGTCCCAAGTCCAACTACTTAGTGCCTCCGTACTGTACCTGTCGGGGTTCCAAGGCATCATCAAGTCCCAAGCCACGGATGTGCGAATGGGCACCTGTGGAAAGTGGAAAGATACCAGTTATTTCAAATAATTGAGTCAACTCCCAGGACCAGTAATTTTATATTCAGGAATTTTTTTTAATATATAAAAAAGGTCTTGATGTTATCTGTGACCACAAGACACAATTGTGCGCACAGGAGACATGCACCTCAAATGGAATTTGATTTGTAATAAATTAAGAGTTTCTCCCACAGTGACTCATTGGGTCAAAGCATCACCTGATGTGACAGTGAACCAGAGACAAGGTGATCCCAGATTAGAATTTTGAGCTGATTGCTGTCAGGATACACATAGGGGGAGTTATGTTTGTCCTCAACACTTTTGGACTAGCAAGGGTAAAAATTGGGCAGCACTCATTTCTGATAGCTGTCAGGTGCCCTGAATGCACAGCACACTGATATTCATTGTCTAGGTTCAAGAGGCAAAGCAAGGCTATTCAGTCAAGTGTTGATGTTTCGAGTCCTCATGACCCTTCGACAGAACTTGAGTTTGAGTCCAACAAAGAGTTGAAATATAAGCTGGTTTACGGTGAGTGTGCGTGTGTGTGTGTGAGGGGTGGCGGGGTGGGGGGGGGGGAGAGAGAGAGAGAGAGAAGTGGAGGGGGGTGGTGTGGTTGTAGGCAAAAGCAGTGATAGAAGCAGATCAAAAGATGTCACAAACAACAGGACAAAAGAACACATAGGTGTTAAAGTTGGTGATATTATCTAAACAAAAGTGCTAATTAAGAATGGATGGTAGGGCACTCAAGGTATAGCTCTGGTGGGGGGTGGGGGGAGCATAAGAGATTTAAAATATTTAAAAATAATGTAAATAGGTGGGAAAAGAAAAATCTACATAATTTATTGGAAAAAAACAAAAGGAAGGGGGAAGAAACAGAAAGGGAGTGGGGATGGAGGGGGGAGCTCAAGACCTAAAGTTGTTGAATTCAATATTCAGTCCGGAAGGCTGTAAAGTGCCTAGTCGGAAGATGAGGTGTTGTTCCTCCACTTTGCGTTGGGCTTCACTGGAACAATGCAGCAAGCCAAGGACAGACATGTGGGCAAGAGAGCAGGGTGGAGTGTTAAAATGGCAAGCGACACGGAGGTTTGGGTCATTCTTGCGGACAGACTGCGTCAACTCTTTTCTTCTCCGCCGATGCTGCCAGACCTGCTGAGTTTTTCCAGGTAATTCTGTTTTTGTTTTGGATTTCCAGCATCCGCAGTTTTTTTGTTTTTATTCAGTCAAGTGCTTGGTGGGAGGAGTTGGGGGAAGAGGTGTGCTGTCTGCAGCCTAGCAGTGGAGATAAGAAGCTAACAATGGACAACATTTAAAGAAAACCTACCAATTCTCTCTATCCTGGTGACATCCCTCACTTCAGGAACCTTTGTTGCAGTGGTCTGAAAAATATAGATCCGTAAAATACATTGAAAAAGGAACAAGTTTTAACTATGGTATAAAGTGAATTCAAGCAGTGGCCTCACTGTAACTTCAACAAACACATCGTAAAATAAATTATAAAGCAGCTGCATCAATGAACATCCTTAAAGCTTAGACTGTAGGATTTTACCAATGGTATCTGTGTCCTATAATTTGGCAGCAGCTACTGTTTTTCTTGCTTCAGCTAATACAACATTGCTAGCTGTGTTTGTAGTAACAGCAGCAATATTGCTCTCCAATTGTTGCTTTGCAACCATCATGGCCACATTGTTTAAGAGAAGTGGGGCACTCCCCAGCACTGCATCCCTCAGTGAATGTGGGGTCTCCTTCAGGCTGAAGTGAATTTTCATTCATTCAAAATATACTGGTTGGCCCTGTCCAGATTGGAAGGACGGCTGTTTATTTTATTTCATTGCGGCTGATTTCTGTCCCTCATGTAACCCTGCTTCTCGGAGATTGGAGCTCAGGGTGGGGCTGCAGCCCAGACAACTCAGTTAAAAGGCTGCACTGCAGCAACCAAACAGCTTTAATGTGGCTCAGGACGCCTGAAACAAAATAAAAAGCAGCAGCAGTTTGGGGAAGTGGGTAGACCTGCAAACCTGAGCTGAAAAATCATGGGTTCAAACCCTGGCTTGAGTGGTTAGTTTGGGCTGACACTCTTAATGTAGCAGTAAGAGAGGGCATGCGATGGTCAGATCATTAAACTGAAACATTCGACTATACAATAGGGGAGGACTAATAGGCACTAGTCAAACAGAACAGAAAGGGGGGGGGGGGGGCATCGGTCAAACAGAAAAAGGGGGCGGTCACCAGTCCAACAGAAAAGGAGGTGGGGGTGGGGGTGGGGGTGGGGGTGGGGGGGGGGGGCGGCGCACCAGTCAAACAGAAAAGGGGAGGGGGGGGGGCGCACCAGTCAAACAGAAAGGGGGGAGGGGGGACGCACCAGTCAAACAGAAAAGGGGGAGGGGAGGGGAGGGGAGGGGAGGGGGGGGCGCACCAGTCAAACAGAAAAGGGGGAGGGGGAGGGGAGGGGGGGGGGGGGAGGGGAGGGGGGGGGGGGGAGGGGGGGGGGGAGGGGGGGGCACCAGTCAAACAGAAAAGGGGGAGGGGAGGGGAGGGGAGGGGAGGGGAGGGGGGGGGCGCACCAGTCAAACAGAAAAGGGGGAGGGGGGGGGAGGGGAGGGGGGGGGCGCACCAGTCAAACAGAAAAGGGGGAGGGGAGGGGAGGGGAGGGGAGGGGGGGGGCGCACCAGTCAAACAGAAAAGGGGGAGGGGAGGGGAGGGGAGGGGGGGGCGCACCAGTCAAACAGAAAAGGGGGAGGGGAGGGGAGGGGAGGGGAGGGGAGGGGGGGGCGCACCAGTCAAACAGAAAAGGGGGGGGGGAGGGAGGGGGGCGCACCAGTCAAACAGAAAAGGGGGAGGGGAGGGGGAGGGGAAGGGGGAGGGGAGGGGAGGGGGCGCACCAGTCAAACAGAAAAGGGGGAGGGGAGGGGAGGGGAGGGGAGGGGCGCACCAGTCAAACAGAAAAGGGGGAGGGGAGGGGAAGGGGGAGGGGAGGGGAGGGGCGCACCAGTCAAACAGAAAAGGGGGAGGGGAGGGGAGGGGAGGGGCGCACCAGTCAAACAGAAAAGGGGGAGGGGAGGGGAAGGGGGAGGGGAGGGGAGGGGAGGGGCGCACCAGTCAAACAGAAAAGGGGGAGGGGGGGAGGGGGGGGAGGGGGGGGGGGCGCACCAGTCAAACAGAAAAGGGGGGTAGGATCAGGGGGGTGGGGGACGGGGACGGGTCAGGCGGTCGGACAGATTCTCCCCCACTCCCGGGATCTAGAACCTTCTGCGGCCGTCGCGCGCTCCCTCCGCAGGTGAATTTCTATCAATGGGACAACCGTTGATTATCGTTTCCGGGTGATTATTCCCCGGGGTCCGGCTGCCGCCTGTGACCCGCTCCCGGTGCCGCTCCCCACCCCCCTCACCGTTGCCATGCTGCCGGTCGCCGGTTTCTAACGACGGACCCAACTTCCGGTTGCGTTCGCGGCTCCGCTCCGACCCGGAAACCCGTGTGCCGAACAAAGGTTCCGGTCCGGTTCAAGAAAACTTCCCCCCGCCACCTTACAACAACAAAAACAACAACAACAACAACTTTATGACTACATATACCCTCAACCAAATCTTTATGAATGTAAATATTTTTAATATACATACATATAAATGTGTATTTATTATTTATATATATTTATAAATACACATTTAGTAAATATTTATAAATATATATTTATAATTTTTAAAGATATATATGTATAATGGATATACTGTGGTGCCTTTAACACAATAAACGTCCCAGGACGCTTCACAGCCTCATTACAGAACAAAATATGACCCCGAGCGACATAAGGAGATTTTAGGTCAGATGGTCAAAAGCTTGGTCAAATAGATCAGTTTTAAGGAGCATCTTAAAAGACGAAGGATGAAGGGAGGGAGCTCCGGTGCTTGGGGCCCAGGCAACTGAAGCCACTGTCACCCAATGGTGAGACGGTTATAAATGGGAATGTGCAAGAGGCCAGAATTAGAGGAGCGCAGGATAAGGAAAAACCAGTAGAACTCGGGAAATGACTAGTACTGATCTGAACTTCTCTTGTATACCTTAAAACAAAATTCCAGTTCGGACGAGTACCAGTCATTTCCAAATTGTACTGGTTTTTCCCGAATGGGGGGGTGTTTTGTTGTTGTTACTCAGGACGTGTACTGCCTGGACACCATTAAGCAGCTATGTAAATATTTACAGTAGAAGGCTCCATGACATGTCCTTACATATTGCTACCTGGCTCTATATGGCTGCCCTGAGCTCTGGGTCAGGTACCTTCTTACATCACCGGTGGTCAGCGCTGCACTCAGTCCCAGGTTTACCCTTAATATGCTGGATCCTGCTGCTATTGGAGTGTTGTGGGGTTGGAGGAAATTGCAGAGATAGAGAGTGTTGAGTTCTCCTGATTTCCAACACATCTGATGGCGGGGATTTATTATATTTCAATAGTACAATTGATTTAATTAGGATCTCTTCTAATAGTGTACCAGGAGTGGGGAAATTGAAGCATCTAAATTATAGAACACAAGAATTAGGAAACATTCAGCCCCTAGCCTACTCTGTCATTCGATTAGATCATGGCTGATCTGTATTTTAACTGCATTTAAGAACATAAAAGATAGGAGTAACTGGCCATGTGGCTTCTTGAGTCTGCTCCGCCATTTAATAATGTCGGATCTTTGACCTCATTCCACATTCCTAACCAATCCCAAATCCCTTGATTCCATTAAAGTCTAAAAATCTATCGATCTCAGTCTTGAATATATTTTAATATTGAATATAATTATATAATGTTGAATAAATTTAGATAAAAAGCAAGCTGTTCTGGAGCATAAACCCTGGTATATTACCTAAGAGGCCTGTTTCTGTACTGTAACTCCATGTAAAGGGGATTCAGGTGAGAGAATCCAGCACCAGTTTGGAGATTGGGCCTATTTTTAATGGATCAATGATGGGGGATGTGCAATCATACTGCCACTGCAGTGTCACCAGACAAAAGGCCTAGAGTATTCTAACAAGATCCTGTGGATAACACTATTAGAGGTAATCAACCAGAAACGTTAGCCCTTTTTCTCCCCACAGATGCTGCCTGATCTGCTGACTATTTCCAGCATTTTCCGATTTTGATGTTGAATTCCCAGCACCTGCAGTACTTTGCTTCTGCCTGGTTTTAAATGATGGTCAGCCTTCCTGAATAGTGGACCAGTGAGATGCTGAGGGAGTGCTGCACCATCGAGGTGCTGCCTTTCAGATGAGATGTTAATCTGATCCCATTCTATTGCTTAAAAGAGGAGCAGGAAGATCTCCCGTAGGCCTAAGTCAACATTCGTTCCTCCACCACATCTATCTTGGTACGTTTTCCAACATAACAACATTAACTACGTTCACAAGCCATTCCATTGTCTGTGTAATACTTTGGGACATTCACTGAGCATGGGAAGTCCTCTAAAAATGTATTTACTTGCTCTCTTTTTCTCTCTATCTTTCATTCTAACTTAGTCATTGAGTCATTACAGCACAGAAGGCCATTCTGCCCACTGGGAGTCTGTGCCAGTTCTCTGTAGAGCAATCCAGTCAGTTGCATTCCCCAACTCTATCCCTTGCATGTGTATTTCCCACAAATAGCATCCATCCAGCTTCCTGTGATATTATTGATCATCTCTGTTTCCACCACCCTCTTAGGCAGCAAGTTCCACTTGCAGAGTAAAAATGTTCTTCCTCACACCCTCCCTGCAAGTCTTGCCCGAAATCTTAAATCTGTGTCCTCCTAGTCCTTCTATGATCAGCTCACAAAAACAGCTTTTCTTTGTATGGCTTATCTAAGCCTGTCACAATCCTGTACAGCTCTATCAAATCTCACCTCAACCTCCATTGCTCCAAGGAGAACAACCCCAGCTTCTCCAACCTTGCAGCTAAAATCCCTCGTCCCACAGACTAGAATCAATCACCAAGCATGGAAATCAGGAGGGCGAAATGAGCCTGTGCCTGATCAGTGACATCTGACCCTTTCTGTATATAGGATCATAATGTGATTGAGCACAGTTGTGATGATTGTCACCTCTCCATACCTTGCCAATCAATAACTCGACCCAGGCAACACCAGTTGAACTGTGCCCCAGCGAAGGGGGCAATTGGTTGGGGCACAGCAGGAGCGGCAAATTGGCAATAGAAGCGATTGCAATTCTTTTTCTCCTTCATTCTTTCTTGGGATGTGGGCATCACTGGCAAGGCCAGCATTTGTTGCCCATCCCTAACTGCCCTTGAACTGAGTGACTTGCTAGGTCATTGCAGAGGGCAGTTAAAACATTGCTGTGGATCTGGAGTCACATGTAGGCTAGACTGGGTAAGGACAGCAGATTTCCTTCCCTAAAGGACATAGTGAAGTAGATGAGTTTTCCAACAATTGATGATAGTTGTCATGGCCACCATTACTGAAACTAGCATCATATTCCAGAAGTATTAATTGAATTCAGATTCCAGTAGCTGTTGTCATGGGATTTGAACCCTGTGCCCAGACCATTAGCCTAGATTTACTAGATTACTAGTCCAGCAACATTACCTCTAAACCATCATCTCTTCTTTTGCAAAATTTGCTGCATCTCACTCGTAAAAATAAAGTGAATCTACAATCTGCCTCAGTCTTACAGTCTAACATTGTAAGTCTCATTATCACTAATCAGCACCCTTTTCCACTGTAGTATAAATTGTTGTGATCGTTTGAAATTTGGCATTCTTGCATTTGTCCTGATGAGTGCAAGATGAAAAGCTTCAGCAACATGTCTCTCTTTTCAGCGATATTCAAGTTCTGTCCTCTCAAGCAACCGTTTGAAATCTCATTATCGACATTCCCCTTGATGTAATCGAGGCCAGGGCACCTTTAGTCCATAAAAGTTTTAAGTCAAACAAGAGGTTGATAAATTCCTACTATTCAGTAACTGTGAATGGGATAAATCTGGGTCTTAAAGAGTTAATGCTGTTCAAACCCAGGATATTACACAGCAGATTAGTCACATGATCCAGCTGCACAAACAAGACTCCATCAGACGTCTCCGGGGGTGGTGTTGCCATGACGACTGTTGTGCCTCAGTGTTGGGATTTGACGCAGGGAATGGAGCTGCAGGCCAATCTGTGATCCCTTCCGGCCTCTTGTTCCCTGCAGCTCTTCCGTGAAGCATTGCTGGAGATTGATAGCCAGACACTTGTCTTTTAAGGGAAATCCCCAGGGTTGTGATGGGAGTACAGATGGGCATAGAATGGAGTCTCGCTTTCCTCAGCTTCAGATCAAGGATGGGTCTAGTCAGGGCAGAGGCTGTTGCCTCCTGGTGGCTGGGTACAGCCTTTTCAGCTACAGGCGCCAGGACAGGACAATAAAAAAAAATATTCTTTCATGGGATCTGGGCTTCACTGGCTGGGCCAGCATTTATTGCATCACTAGTTGCCCTTGAGAAGGTGGTGGTGAGCTGCTTCCTTGAACCGTCGCAGTCCATGTGGTGTGGGTACACCCACAGTGCTCTTAGGGAGGGATTTCCAGGATTTTGACCCAGCGACAGTGAAGTTACGGTGATATATTTCCAAGTCAGGATGGTGAGTGACTTGGAGGGGAACTTCCAGGTGGTGGCATTCCCACCTATCTGCTGCCCTTGTCCTTCTAGATGGTAATGGTCATGGGTTTGGAAGGTGCTGTCGAAGAAGCCTTGATGAATTCCTGCAGTGCATCTTGTAAATGGTACACACTGCTGCCATTGTGTGTGAGTGGTGGAGGGAGTGAATGTTTGTGGATGTGGTGCCAATCAAGCAGGGCTGCTTTGTCCTGGATGGTGTCAAGCCTCTTGACTGTTGTAGGAGCTTCACTCATCCAGGCAAGTGGGGAGTATTCCTTCACACTCCTGACGTGCCTTATGCCGTGTAGATGGCTGACAGACTTTGGGGATTCAGGAGGTGAGTTACTTGTTGCAGGATTCCCAGCCTCTGACCTTCTCTTGTAACCACATTATTTATACGGTTAGTCCAGTTCAGCTTCTGGTCAATGGCAACCCCCAAAATGTTGATAGTGGGGGATTCAGTGATGGTAGTGCCATGAACCTCAAGGGGCAATAGATAGATTCTCTCTTGTTGGAGATAAGGATTGCCTGGTACTTATTTGGCACAAATGTTACTTGTCACTTGTCAGCCCAAGTTCAGATATTGTCCAGGTCTTGTTGCATTTGCACATTGACTGCTTCAGTATCTGAGGAGTTGCAAATGATGCTGAACATTGTGCAATCATCAGCGAACATCCCCACTTCTGACCTTATGATGGAAGGAAGCATCATTGATGAAGCAGCTGAAGATGGCTGGACCGAGGACACTATCCTGAGGAACTCCTGCAGTGATGTCCTGGAGCTGAGATGACTGACATTCAACAACCACAATCATCTTCCTTTGTGCTACAACCAGTGGAGAGTTTTCCCCCTGATTCCCATTGACTCCACTTTTGTTAGGGTTCCTTGATGCCACACTCGGTCTAATGTGGCCTTGATATCAAGGGAAGTCACTCTCATTTCACCTCGGGAGTTCAGCTCTTTTGTCCATGTTTGAACCAAGGCTGTAGTGAGGTCAGGAGTTGAGCGGCCCTGGCGGAACCCAAACTGGGCATCAGTGAGCAGGTTATTGCTAAGTAGGTGCCGCTTGATAGCGCTGTTGATGACCCCTTCCATCACTTTACTGATGATCGAGAGTAGACTGATGGGCAGTAATAGGCCAGGTTGGATTTGTCCTGCTTTTTGTGTACAGAACATGCCCAAGCAATTTTCCACATAGCTGGGTAGATACCAATGTTGTAGCTGTACTGGAACAGCTTGGTTATGGGCACAGCAAGTTCTGGAGCACAACTCTTCAGTACTATTGCTGGGAGGGCCCATAGCTTTTGCACTATCCAGTCCATTCAGCTGTTTCTTGATATCACGTGAAGTGAATTGAATTGGCTGAAGACTGGCATTCGTGATGCTGGGGACCACCAGAGGAGGCCGAGATGGATCATCCACTCGGCCCTTCTGGCTGAAGATTGTTGCAACTGCTTCAGCCTTATCTTTTGCACTGATGTGCTGGGCTCCCCCATCATTGAGGATGGGATATTTGTGAAGCCTCTTCCTCCACTGAGGTGTTTAATCGTCCACCACCATTCACAGCTGGTTGTGGCAGGACTGCAGAGCTTAGGTCTGATCCATTGGTTATGGGATCGCTTGCTGTTTATGCTGTTTGACATGCAAGTAGTCCTGTGTTATAGCTTCATCAGGTCGATACCACATTTTTAGGTATGCCTAGTGCTGCTCCTGACATGCCCTCCTACACTGTTCATTAAACCAGAGTTGATCCCTTGGCTTGATGGTAATGGTAGAGTGGGGGATATGCCGCGTCATGAAGTTACAGATTGTGTTTGAGTACAATTCTGCTGCTGCTGATGGCCCACAGCATCTCATGGATGCCCAGCCTTGAGTTGCTAGATCTGTTCGAAATCTATCCCACTTAGCACTGTGCTAGTGCCACACAACACGATGGAGGGTATCCTCAATGTGAAGGTGGGGCTTCATCTCCACAACGACTGTGCAGTGGTCACTCCTACTGATACTGTCATGGACAGATGCATCTGCCGCAGGCAGGTTGGTGAGGATGAGGTCAGGTATGTTTTTCCCTCTTGTTGGTTCCCTCAGCACCTGCCACAGACCCAGTCTAGCAGATATGTCCCTTAGGCCATCTCTGTCAGTAGTGGTACTACCGAGTCACTCTTGGTGATGGACATTGAAGTCCCCCACCCAGAGTACATTCTGTGCCCTTGCCACCCACCCTCAGTGCTTCCTCCAAATGGTGTTCAACGTAGAGGAGCACTGATTCATCAGCTGAGGGAAGGCGGTAGGTGAAAATCAGCAGGAGGTTTCCTTGCCCATGTTTGACCTGATGCCATGAGACTGCATGGGGTCCGGAGCTGATGTTGAGGGTTCCCAGGGCAACTCCCTCCCGATTGTATATCACTGTGCAGCCACCTCTGCTGGGTCTGTCCTGCCGGTGGGACAGAAGATGGTGATGGTGGTGGTGTCTGGGACATGATCTGTAAGGTATGATTCCGTGAGGATGACTATGTCAGGCTGCTGCTTGACTAGTCTGTGAGACAGCCCTCCTAATTTTGGCACTAGCCCTCAGATGTTAGTAAGGAGGACTCTGCAGGGTCGACAGGGCTGAGTTTGCCATTGTTGTTTCTGGTGTCTAGGTCGTTGCCAGGTGGCCTATTTGGTTTCATTCCATTTTTTGGGACTTTGTAGCAGTTTGTTACAACTGAATGGCCTGCTAGGCCATTTCAGAGGGAATTTAAGAGTCAACCACATTTAAGAGTCATTTTAAGAGGCATTTAAGAGTCAACCACATTTACCCTCACATAGGATGGGGGTAAAAGGGTATGTCTGCCCAATGTTTCCTACAGTGAGTTCTACATAAGTTGAGTGTCAGCCTGTGCCTCAGTCTCACTCTTGCCTCTGAGTCAAGTCCCCACTCCGGAGACTTGAACAGAAAATCTAGCTGACACTCTGCTGCCAGTACTGAGGATTGCCACACGGTTGGAGGTGCCACCTTTTGGATGGAGATGCCAGACCGAGGCCCCTGTCTGCCCTCCCAGGTGGGTATCCAAGGTCCCACAGCCACCATTTCGAAGAAGAGCAGGTGAGCTCTCCCCAGTGGTCCTGTGCAATATTTATTCCTCTGCAGAACATTACTAGAACAGGTTATCTTGGACAGTATCACAATGTTAGTGGGATCTTTCTCTGCGGAGATCAGCTACTGTGTCTGCTACATTACAACAGTGAATACATTTCTAAAATATTTCATTGGGTGCAAAATGCTTCTTCAGGACATGCCGAGGTTGTGAAAGACACTGATGGAGTACAAGTCATATTTTAATCCTTCTTTTTATTATGTTCCAACAGCGATTTATATATAATTTAAAATCCTATTTTTAATTAAAGTTGAAACTAAATTAAGATGTCGTAAGCCTGGCGGAGAGAATGGGCTGCATTCAACTCAAGAGCAACAGGATATCCGATGCTACCATGTCTTTGAGCCTCTGGGACTTCGATTGAATTGTACTAGGGGTTAATGGACTGAAAATCGCTCATGTCCAAAGGGATTCTACGCAAAGTGTGCTTGTACAATGTCAACAACTTCAGCAGGAAGTCTCCTGTGATCCTGCTACCTCTCCTGCCACCTGCTCTGTTTCTTTTTAATTAGCCAGCCAAATAAAAAAGACGAGAATTTAACCTAACTCTTTAAAACATGTAGTTTGTTAAGGAGTGGGCCAGCTGTCCGAAAGCTCCACGACATTGATTCACCCGCTCCGCTTTTTCTTGCTTTGCACGTCTCCGTTCCTGGCTCCCTCCTTCACTCCCTCCCCCATCATCGTTCAGCGAGGAGATGTCAGCTTCGAAATGATGTCATACTTGCTCAGAATATCAGGGAGGGGCCTGAGACACCTGTGGAAGCAGCAAGTGTCCATTGCTTGTGTCGAATCCACCAAACGATACCAGGGCTTCACAGCGGGGCCGATTCCACACCCCACAGAGGAAGAGAGGCTTTACTGAGGAAACTGGTTTCATGCGTTCTCAGATCGAAACAGGTACACAGGTAGGGTTGCAGAAGCTGGGGCTGTTCACCTTGGAGCGAAGGAGGCTGAGAGGAGATTTAAGAGAGGTGTTCAAGATTGTGCCAGGTTTAGATCAGGTCGACAAAGGAAAAGTGTTCCCACTACAAGGACTGGGGACACAATTTTAAGGTTTGGAGCAAGCGATGCAGTTGTGTGGGGTGGAGGGGGGTGGGGGATGGTTGAGGTGGGGTGGGGGGGGCGGTGGTTGGGGGGGAGTGGGGGGAATGTGAGGAAGAACATTTTTACTCAGCAAGTGGCAATGACCCTGGAACTCGCCGTCCACGTTGGTGATGGAAGCAGAGGCAATCGGTGATTTCAAAATGGGATGGGCACTTGGCCCATCGGAAAATAGTATAGAGGGAGTGCTGCATTGTCGGAGGTGCTGACTTTCAGGTGAGACCTTTAAACTGAGGCCCCGTCTGCCCAGACCGGTGAACACAAAAGATGCAACCTCTACTATTTGGAACAAGAGCAGGGGAGTTCTCACCGGTGTCCTGGGGCCAATAGTTAACCCCTCAACCAACATCGCTAAAAATGGACTGACTGGTAAAATCAACTGATTGTGGGAGCTTGCTGTGCACAAATGGCTCGCGTGTTTCCTAGTGCCCACACTGCAAAAGCAATGCTATTGGCTGTAAAATGTTATGAGATATCCTGAGGCACTATAGAAATGTCAGTTCTGTCTGTCAGCCTTTAGCTATTGGTCATGGGACCTCTCGGTAAGAATGGCTCAGATATGAGGTAAGAATTGCAGTATGGAGTATTCCATTAAGATAATCAGGCAGGCTACTGTTCTGTCTTGTCTTTCTCCACCTTAGTCTCTCAAGGCAAGGAACCAGAGATTTGGGACCGAGGAATAGCAACAACGCCATGAGTCCTTTGGTGCACTTGCTCTCCGTTATGCTCCTGTGCAGCCTTCACTCGGCATCTGTGGCCCAGTCAACTGATTACTCCACCCTCACAATGTTCTTCACCGCCAACACCACTGTCTATTCCACTTTAAGAGCATCCGCCAGATCCCCGGACAACGGAAGCACGATGTCGGACCAAAGTGAGGCCGGCCCAGCCAACGCTACCGTTCCTCTCAGCAGCTCCTCAGCCGCCCAAAGTGAGACGCCACCTGACGGCACCCCCCTCCCAGCGGGACAAACCGAAGCTCCTGAGATTGGGACGGAGACCACCACCGCGCAGCCGGTGAGTCCAACCACTGAGCCTCGGCCTACTGTGGCTCCTCACGGACCCGAGGACACCCAGCCGCCTGCCACTCCATCGAGGGGACCTGGAGTCCCCTCAACTACGCTGACAGAAACACCGGCAAGTACCGCCCGGGAAACGGAACATGCCTCTTGTGAACCCCCCATTGTTCCAGGTAAATGAAACCATTTTAGTTTGGCTGCCATTGTTTTAAGTTAAATAGGAAACTAAAGAAATTGCCATTTTTATAGTGCCTTCTATCGTATCAAGACATCCCAACGTGTTTTTAGAGCCAGTGAAGTACGGTCATTGTTGTAATGTAGGAAGTGTGGCAGCTAATTTGCGCACAGCAAGCTCCCACAAGCAGCAATGTGAGAATGGCCAGTGATGTCAGTTTTGGGATTAATATGGGCCAGGACACTGGGGAAGGCTGCCTGCCCTCATTTCAACTGGCACTATGATCTTTTACATTCATCGGAGAGGGCAGACAGGGCCCCAGTTTAATGTCTCATCCAAAAGGCAGCACCTCTGACAGTGCAGCACTCCCCATACTGCACACAGAGGACCAGCCTAGAATTTATGCCACAGCTTTCTGTAGCTAACTATGATGCTACCTGCTGGTATAAATTCTGTGTGATATAGGAGGTGAGCCAGGAGCAGGGGAAGATCTCTCGCGAATAAAAGCAGAAAGCTCTGGAAAAACTAAGCAGATCTGGCAGCATCTGTGGGGAGACAAACAGGTTTAACATTTCGAGCCCGTTTGGCTCTTCTTTTCCTTTGGGTTCTGAAGAAGAGTCATACTGGGCTCGAAATGTTAACGCTGCTTCTCCCTCCACAGATGCTGCCGAACCTGCCGAGTATTTCCAGCATTTTCCGTTTTTATTTCAGATCTCAAGCATCTGCAGTATTTTGCTTTTATTTCACTATCTCCCGTCGTCTGATTCTCTGGCCTGGGCTCCCCTCAAGCGACATTGGGTCTGTTTGTGGAGCGATGAGTCCCTTATTTTAAGGTATCCTCCCTTATTTTGACTGTTTGTCACCCTTAAGGGATGCCTTTTGCCCTGTATCTCTACATCGGTCAGCGAGAGGCTGGTCCTGGCAGTCTCCAGGGTGAGTCTGTGATTTGAACGGGACTGCAAGTGAGTGAGTCAGCAAGATGCACTGTAAGTTTTAGTCGATTTTAAATCGACCCTCCCCGCCAACCACTAGCAAATCCTCACAATCACCCTGGGAAAGGGTATGGACTTTGATTTGATGTTGAATCAGTGGATCTGGCCCTTTTAGATTGCTCCCGTGATGTCACAGAGACACTCCTGTGATGCAGAAATGGGGGAGCATTGTCACATCATAAGGATCATGCGGCAGTTGTGAAAGTCAATCATTGTAAGATGCATCAGACTCTGAAGGGTTAAGGCTCAGGTCACAGGACATTACAGAAAAGAGGTAAATCAGGGAATGCTGAGAATGTGGCATCGCGACTGGGTTTAAGAAGACACTTGATCTCAGCTGAGCTGCGTATTAATGGGTCCACAATATAAGATGGTCACTAGTAAATCCAATAGGAAACTAAATTATCGATTCGGATGGAGATCAGAAGTATTTTCTCTCTGAGGATTGTTAATCTGTGGAATTCTGCTCCCCAGAAAGCAGCGGAGGTCATTGAATTTACTCAAGGCTGAGTTTGTCAGATTATTGACAAGTCAAGGGAGTCAAGGGTCAAGGGGGACAGACAGGAGAGTGGAGTTGAGGCCACAACCAGATCTGCCAAGATCTTATTGGATGGTGGAGCAGGTTCAAAGGGCTGAATGACCTACTCCTTCTTCTAAGTCCTATGTTCCTAGAAAATTCAGGAGAAAGTTGGTTAGCCGGACAATGATGAGAAGGTTGAACTCGCTACCACAGGGAGTGGTTGAGGAGAATAGTGCAGTTACACTTAAGAGGAAGCTAGATAAGTAAACGAGGCCGAGAAAAAATAGAGGGATATACTGATAGGGTGAATGAAGAGGGGTTAGGATGTTCAAGTGGAACATAAACACAGACCCATTGGGCCAAACGGCTTATGTTGTAAAGTACTTTGGGATGTTCTGTATATAAAAAGATGCTACAGAAATAGAAAAATGTTTTTTTAAACTAACCCCATTTCTCTGTCCCTTACCCTTTTATATGAAGTCATTTCTAACACTGACACAATTTCTTGTAAAAATTATGTTCCATGATCTCCAGATACCAGGCCCCAACGCCAATTATAGTTCTTGGGCATTTCTCTCTTCTAGGCTGGGTCAATGTCAGGTGAGGGGAGATTTGGGTTCAGCTATGACTCTCTGGTTGAATGAGCTGCTAACATTATCTCCCAGCCTCTGCCAAGTGTGGGAGGGAGGTTGGGGGCTGGGGGCTGGTGTGGTGGGTAGGAGGTTCCACTTTGAAGGGATTGGGGGTCAGGGTGTGTGGGAGGGGTGCTAGGTGTGGGGTGCTAATCATGCCAATGGAATTGTGCCCCATCAGAAAAAGCAAAGTGAAAATGAGACGGGGGCGATTGGAAGGGCAAAGAGAAATAAGACAGAGGTCTAGCGTGCAGGAACTCAAGATATGGGAGGAACATAAGGGTGGGGTGAAGCAGAGCCTCCACATCACCAGCTATTACCGGACTAACTTGCTGTCCAATGGGGGGGCACCTGAAAACAGGAAGTACAACAACTTGCATGTACGCAGAGCCTTCAGTGTAGAAAGGCAACCTTAGGATCATTATCAAAATAAAATGTAACTCCGAGCCACAAAAAAAGCAAGTATTCGGAGGGGTGAGCAAAAGCTGAGTCCAAGATGTCGGTTTTAAAGCGGTTTTAAAGGAGGAGAGAGGGGTGGATCGGGCCTGCTCGTTCAGGCTTCACTGCTCAGGTTGCCAACCCCTCAAAGCTTTGATCTGGAGCGTCTAGGAATTAAAGATTAATCTCCAGGGCACTGACATCATGCTAAACACCCAGAAAGAAAGAAAAATCACAGGGACGGTTGGTGTTTAATGAAGGAATCCCAGAGTTTAGGGCATAGGCACCTGAAGGCATGGTCATCATCACTGGAGCAGCAGTTAAAACTGGGTATGCTCAAGAAGCTGGGATTGGAGGCGCCTAGGGATCTCGGAGTGTTCCTGCTTCCAGAGAGAATGGCAGTGCAGGTGAGGCCCATGGAGGAATTTGAAAACAAGGATTTAAAATTGAGGCGATGCTGGACTGCGAACCAATGCAGGTCACCTGCATGGATCGGGGTGATGGGTGAATGGGACTTGGTGCGATTTGGCCAATAGAGTCATGGAGGAACAAGGACCCAGAAGACACAGATTTAAGGTTTATTGGGCAAGAGATGTAGGGGTGAATGTGAGGAAGAACCTTTTTTTTATGCAGTGAGTGGTAGTGACTGCTGGAACTGGCTGCCCACAAGGACGATGGAAGCTGATGATGATGAATGAATTTGAAAGGAACTTGGAAGAGCACTTGAGGGAAATAAACTTGCCGGGCTACGGGGACTGAGCAGGGGAGTGGGACTGACTGGGGTGCTCCACGGGGAGCTGGCATGGACTCGATGGGCCAAATGGCCTCCTTCTGTGCCTTAACAACTCTATAACTCTGTGAGCTTAAGCTTATGGAGGATGAATGGTGGGACATTGTCCAGGGGAGCTGACTGACATCGTGTCTCTGGTTTCAGGTCAGAACAATCCCGAGGCAGAGAAGAAGAGACAGTCCGGGAAAACACTGGGGCTCTTTGTTGGCTTAGCGGTTGTCCTGCTGCTGGTGTTTGGGCTGGTCTACTTGATCTACAACAGGACTCAAAAGGATGACCCCTTCTCACACCAAAGGCTGTACAACAGCGACCCAGGTAAAAGAGACGGTTGGGTTACAAAATCGAGCCTGTTCACTGCTTGGGTTGCCCTCAAAGTTTTGATCTGGCGTGTCTAGGAATTAAAGATTCATCTCCAGGGCACTGCCATCTGACTAACACCCAGAAAAAAGAAAAATCACGGGGGATTGTTAAAAAAATGCTGGGGGGGAGGGGAGTGGTGGTGGTTGAGGGGGTGGGGGTGAGGGAGTAGTGAGGGGGTGGGGGGTGGTGTGGGGCAGATGGAGGTTGCTGTTCCTGCGATGAAATCTCCAGGAAGGTGCACAGCCAGAGTTGGCAACCGCGTTTAAGGCTCCCTTTGTCAAAGCCACACATAGGGTCATTATCTGAAAGCACTAGCTACCCCACCCCATCTTCCCTCTTTTCTAGCGAGTTCCCCACTGTAGGGCTGGGAGTGGAGAAGGAGACTGTCTCACAGTGCAGAGGAAGGAGTTTTTTTAATATTTGCAGTGCACCGTCATTGGAAAGAACAAGTTACTCCCCCAGCCCACACGTTTCTCTCACTCCTTATTATTCCCACCTCACATTCCTCCCAGTATCGAACATACGAATTAGGAGCAGGAGTAGGCCACTGAGCCCCTCGAGCCTGCTCCGCCGTTCAATAAGATCATGGCTGATCTGATTGTAACCTCAACCCCACATTCCCGCCGACCCCCGATAACCTTTCACCCCCTTGTTAATCAAGAATCTATCTAGCTCTGCTTTAAAAATATTCAGACTCTGTTTCCACTGCCTTTTGAGGAAGAGATTCCAAAGACTCTCAACCCTCTGAGAGAAAAGAATTTCTCCTCATCTCTGTCTTAAATGAGCGACCCCTTCTTTTTAAACAGTGACCCCCTAGTTCTAGATTCTCCCACAAGAGGAAACATCTTCTCCACATCCACCCTGTCAAGACCCCTCAGGATCATAAAGGTCTCAAATAAGTCACCTCTTACTCTTCTAAATTCCAATGGATACAAACTTAACCTGTCCCGTCTTTCTTCATAAGACAACCCGTCCTGATATTAGTCTAATAAACTTTCTCTGAACTGTTCTAACACATTTACATCTTTCTTTAAATAAGGAGACCAGTACTGTACACAGTACTACAGATGTGGTCTCACCAATGCCCTGTACAACTGAAGCAAAACCTCCCCACTTTTGTAATCAATTCTCCTCACAATAAATGATTATATTCTATTAGCTTTCCTAATTACCTGCTGTACCTGTATACCAACCTTTTGTGATTCATGCACTGGGTCACCCAGATCCCTCTGAATCTCAGAGCTCTGTAAACTCTCACCATTTAGATCATAAGCTTCTTTTTAATTCTTTCTGCAAAAATGAACATTTTTGCCCACATTACACTCTACTTGCCAGATCTTTGCCCACTCACTTAATCCAACTATATCACTTTGTAGCCGCCATACGTCCTCTTTCACAATTTACTTTCCTACCTATCTTTGCAAATTCTGCGCCTTTGGCAGAAGGTCCAATTCCTAACTTTTCCTGGGTCCCCGTGACTATCCCTCTGGCCACATGTCCAGAGGCAGCCGCATTGGGTGACTTGATAGCCTCGGGCCCTGCTTCAGCCCCATTCTCCCTTGGTCCGGCTGCACAGGCGAGATTTCAAAAGTCAGAACCGGGGACACGTTGACCAGCTCCCGGTAATGTTGAGTTTCACACGAAAGCAGGTATGAAAGTCTGTGCGATTGTGCCCCGTTCGAAATGTTTTACTGAGCTGTTTCTCCCCTCGTTGAGTGCTTTGACCTGGAGCTGCAGCACCTGCTGCACGTCCTCCACCGAACACGACCTTGTGGTTGCCAAGAGACGTGGTCAACTCCACATCCAGGACAACGGCCCAGACAGATCTTGTGAGATGTCCTGGTTTAGTGAAGATCCAGGAACGCCCTGGCAAATCTGGGACTTGTAGCACAGGCCAAGCGTGTCCTCCAAGACCCTATCTGCAAATGATCAAAAACCGCAGACAGGCACTTAACCTGGGAATTCAGCAGAGGCATTTATCCATTTTATGCAATCAGTTAGCCCCTTAATGTAATGGAGACAGGGGTGGCATATTGTGCACATTGAGATGGGTTTTTTAAAATTTATTCATGGGATGTGGGCATCGCTGGCTAGGCCAGCATTTATTGCCCATCCCTAATTGCCCTTGAGAAGGTGGTGGTGAGCCGCCTTCTTGAACCGCTGCAGTCCATGTGGTGTAGGTACACCCACAGTGCTGTTGGGGAGGAAGTTCCAAGAATTTGACCCAGCGACAGTGAAGGAACGGTGATATATTTTCAAGTCAGGATGGTGAGTGGCTCGAAGGGGAACTTACAGGTGGCGGTGCTCCCATGTGCCTGCTGCCCTTGTCCTTCTAGGTGGTAGAGGTCGTGGGTTTGGAAGGTGCCGTCTGAGGAGCCTTGGTGAGTTCCTGCAGCGCATCTTGTAGATGGTACACACACTGCTGCTACTGTGCGTCGGTGGTGGAGGGAGTGAATGTTTGTGGATGGGGTGCCAATCAAGTGGGCTGCTTTATCCTGGATGGCGTCAAGCTTCTTGAGTGTTGTTGGAGCAGTACTCATTCAAGCAAGTGGGGAGTATTCCATCACACTCCTGACTTGTGCCTTGTAGTTGGTGGACAGGCTTTGCGGAGTCAGGAGGTGAGTTACTCGTCACAGGATTCCCAGCCTCTGACTTGCTCTTGTAGCTACAGTATTTATATGGCTGGTCCAGTTCAGTTTCTGGTCAACAGTAACCCCAGGATGTTGATAGTGGGGGATTCAGTGGTGGTAATGTCATTGAACATCAAGGGGAGATGGTTAGAGATGGTCATCGCCTGACACTTGTGCAGCGTGAATGTTACTTGTCACTTGTTAGCCCAAGCCTGGATATTGTCCAGGTCTTGATGCATTTGGGTATGGACTGACTCAGAATCAAGATGGTTCTGGACAGATTAGACCAGGAGAAATTGCTACCTGTGGTGGAAGGATCGGGAACCAGAGGACATCGATTTGAGCTGATTGGCAAAAGAACCAACGGTGACATGAGGAAAAACTTTTTTTACACAGTGATGGGATACCCTCCACTTGCCTGGATGAGTGCAGCGCCCACAACCCTCAAGAAGCTTGACACCGTCCATCTGGACCAAAGCAGCCCACTTGATTGTCACCCCATCCACAAACGTTCACTCCCTCTGCCGGGACACACAGCCTGAGAGTGTGGTGAAGGCAGGTTTAATCGTGGGGTTTCAAAACTGTAGGGCTATGGGAAAAGACGGGGGAGGGAAGTGGCGCTAGCTGAGTTGCTGTTACAAAGAACCGGGACAGACTGATGGGCCAAATGGCCTCCTTTAGCGCTGTGACCATCCTATGATTCTAAGTTATCATCAATAATAACTCGTAACCGAGACCAAGTTTGAGAGATCACAAGGTAGGCTATAGCATGTCAAATGGAGGCTGTAAGGTCAGGTTTCAGAGGTCACAGAGGTACCTTTACCTTGTGCCAGTGAAGCTGATCATGGGGCTGGTGACAGGAGGTAGAATTAGATTGAGGAGCGAGTTTACCTTTAACGCTCACTGCTTTGTTCCTAGTTCTTAGCCTTGATGTGTCGGTGGAGCCCGCTGATCGATTCTACGGGAGCCTGACCCCTGACCTTGGCCGAGAGGGTCAGGGAGACCATGTGATGTCACAGCGCGCCCTGAACCAGGCAGCGGGGGAGGTTAAAGCCCCTGTTTCTCAGCCGCAAACCCGCGACGAGATTCAGCTGAAACCCATGTCCGAAAGCTCGGTGAAGATATTTCTCTAAAATATATTTTACATTTTTTCCACTCAGAAGCAATAATGCAAATAAATGTTATGACAACAGCTCCATGGAGAGTGACTTGTGTAATATTTAGTGAGAGCTGAGGTATGAACTCTGCGTCTCTCCCCTCCCCGCCTCGCCATCAGTTTCCTTCAACTTTCACTGCAGCACTCAGTAGAAAGCACCCTTACCCCTGGGTCAGAAGATTGAGTGAGGGCTTCAGTCCCACTCCAGAGACTTAAAAACAAAAATTAAGGCTGACACTCCCCAGGTATTGTATTGAGGGAGTGCTGCACTATTGGAGGTGCTGTCTTTCAGAAGAGACGTTAAACCGAGCTCCCATCTGCCCTCTCAGGCGGACTTAAATGATTACATGGCACTGTTTCAGGGGAGAGCGGGGGAGTTCTGACTGGTGTCCTGGGACAAGATTTATCCCTCAACCAACATCCCTAAAAATAGAGCAGATTCTTACATTGCTGTCTGTAGGAGCTGGACGTGTGCAAATTGGTCACCGTGTTTCCTAAATTTCAACAGTGACTACGCTACAAAAGCACTTCATTGGCTGTAAAGCACTTTGGGACTCCTTGAGGCTGTGAAAGGCGCCATATAAATGCACCTCTTTCATCCCTGGCTTGCAGTAATTCACTGCAGACACAAGGTGGTGTAAAACACCCAGCCATCTCGCTCAAGGTGACCCGAAACACTTGGGTCCTTTTTAAGGAGTTACTCCAAATGGCTCAAGACTCTCATCTCAAAGCTTATTTCAATTTTCAGAGCTAACAGCTGGACATCCCTAGGATCATAAATCTCCAATTTTTAGTCGACAAACTGGGGAATAAAATTAACAAACAAGCGGTGCTGGCAAACGAATATGAATCTTCTCAGAAGCTGCATTCGAACGGGAAGGTTCCACATCAATCCCGATTTATTGCTTCCTGCATATGCTTGGTTCATAGGTTTTAAAAATAATACTTTAATGCCCCCTCTCCTTAACTACCCCCGTCATTTCCATCTCCTCCCCTGGGCCTTTATTGACAGATTATGTTCAACCTGTCCCCACCCCGGAGCTCTGGTTGCACTGACCTTGGTTGGTTTTTCAAATGTGTGATGTTACAAATTAAATATCTTGCGAATGATGATTATTGAAAGAGGGGGCTGTCAGCCCTCTCTTGCTTGTTATTTTTCTCTTCTCCTCACAAACACGATACTGTGCAATGGACACTGGCATCCCCTATTGCTCCTTGTCCTCTGCACTGAGCCTATGGAGTGGGCTATTCAACTGTAGTCACCATCGCAGTGCAGTCGAATGCTGCCTTTGTGTGACTCCTGCAGGCATACGCTTGCCAGTGGAGAGGGGAGGGGGTGTCACTGCTCAGAGTCAAGGGGCCTGACCTGGTTGGTACCTCCTCTAAATCTGAAGGACCAAGGTCAGTTCCCTTGCCAAGATCAGCGCAGGCTGTGGTTCAAACCCAGGACTCGCTGCTCTGCATGACTGAAATGTGCTCCTGTTATTTCCCCGTATAGAATGACAGGTTTCATTGGCACAGGAGGCCATTCGGCAGTGGGTCGATAACCTCTCCTAGCCAGAGCCTTGCGTTACTGACTCTTTCTCCATTGGTGTTAATCCAGCTTCCTCACACTGTCGCTCAGTAACCCCTCTCCCCCCCAGCGCCCTGTGTTAGTGACTATATCCCTACTGATGTTAATCCAGCTCCCTCACACTGTCGCTCAGTAACCCATCCCAGCCAACGTCTTCAGTCACCATGGTCAGTCTCTTGTTTTTTTAATTCACTGATGGGATGTGGGCATCGCCAACAAGTCCAGCATTTGTTGGCTTTGAACTGAGTGCCTTGCTCGGCCATTTCAGGGGGCAGTTAAGAACCAGCCACGTTACTGTGGAGCTGGACTCACAAGGAGGCCAGATCGGGTAAGTTTGGCAGATTTCCTTCCCTAAAGAGCATTAGTAAGCCAGATGGGCTTTTACAATAATTGATAATAGTTATTGAGACTAGCTTTATATTTCCAGATTTTATTACTTTAATTTAAACTTCACCAGCTGTCGTGTTGGTGGGATTTGAGCCACTAGCCCCAGAGTATCAGCTTGGCACCTCTGGATTACCACCACACCACCATCTCCCCATATCTGTTCCCTGTACCAATTCTTTTTGTTTTCCTTCTTACTTACATTCTCTCCTTATTGCTATTTTAGTTGGTTATCCATCCAGCTAATCACTTATTTTATTCTTTGACCCCTTTTTTCTCTTTCTAACTCTCACGAGAAAGATGGTTCAGAGAGGGAGTGCTGTGACATTTACTGGTCTCTGAGAGGCCCAGGGACATAAAACAGCCTGGGTCTCTTGCTGAAAATGTCACTGCCGTTGACACTCTTGGCCACAGGCAGAACTCTGCATAGGTCAATGCTTTTGTGTTGCGGAATAATATGCAACGGTCCCACACACAATCAAAGCGAAGGGGAAAGGATTTTACTTTGCAAACACACAGCTCTGGTATCAGATCCTGAGGGAGATGGCGTCAGCTGGAGTGTTAGTCCTCAGGTGCTGCGAGATGTTCCCTGGCTGTGTAATTGTCAGACACCAGTCGTTAATTAAGGGAGGATGACGCATAGTGCTTCTGCCCTCCAAGCAGAGTACTGGAGGCGTATTCCTGTAATGGGGGCTGCCAGAAAGATGGGAAGAGGAGGTGGGGTAGAGAAAGAGAGGACCGAGTGTCCAAGACAGAAACACAAAATATGTAGAAATAGTGATTTAGAGGGAGAGAGAAAAATAGATGAAAGAGAGAGAGAGGGGGAGAGAGAGATGAGAAGGACAATGAGGTAGAATGAAAGAAAGGGCAGAAAGGGAGAGAAATAATTAGAGACAGACGCACAAACAGAAATGGTGACTGAGCGAGAAAGACAAAGGTAGAGAGGAAAAGAAAGAGAGAGTCAGAAAAAGGAGAGAGGCAGGAAAGAGAAGCAGAAGACAAAAAAGAGATAGTAATAGAGAGAGGAAGACAATAAGACATGGAGATAGAGAGAGAGAGAGAGAGAGAGAGACAAAAAGATGAAGAAAGAGAGGGGGGGAGACAAAAGAAATAGAGGGAGACAAAAAGGGACAGAAAGACAGAGAGGAAGGCAGAAAATTAGAAAGAGAAAAGGACGAAGAATATTTAAAAAATTATTAGATAGGAAGATAACCAACAGGGAAAATGAAAAAAAAAGGCAAAAATAAAGGTAAAAAGTGAAAGCGTGAAGGAGAAAGAGGGCAATTGGTACAGCGAGAGGATACACACAAGAGAATGTGGGAGGCTGGAGAGATTACTGCTCATGCTAATTCCTGTACTGCGGCATCAGCACAGGGTCATCCACGAGGTGACTGCAGAAAGATTTAATCTCTTGCAATCCGCTGTAACTTTTCCCTGGGCTAAAATATCCCAGAGCGAAAGAGGTGTTTGCATGTGATTGTGACAATAGGTCAGAATCATTCTGTTAGTAAATCAAAGCCTTTGAGACCCAATAGCACTTGAGTAATCTTTCTATGTTGGCAAGATGCCTCTTGCGTATTTTGCTGACATCATTATAAAGTGTAACTGCTGACGCCTTCGAGGCACTGGTTAAAAATTCACAACATCTCTGAACAGAGAGCTTAAACAGGGAGCAGAGTTCATGACTGCACATCATATCTGGGGAGGGGATGGCCCTGTAAGGAAGAGGGGAGAATTGAAAACGTCACCTTAAAAGGACGCACAGACTTTTGACTCAACAAACCTGTCATTCAATGATTGCTTCTATCTCAAGAAAGCTGTTTTTATATTCTTGGGTGGGCAATGTCAAGGCCAACATTTATTGCCCTTGAACTGAGTGGCTTGCTGGGCCATTTCAGGGGACAGTCAAGAGTCAACCACATTACTATGGGTCTGGAGTCACATGTAGGCCAGACCAGGTAAGGACAGCAGATTTCCTTCCCCTAAAGGGCATTAGTGAACCAGATGGGTTTTTTTGACAATCAGTGATTACTGAAAATTAGCTATTAACTTTGATTTTGTTTTAATTGAGTTTAAATTCCACTAGTCACCATGGTGAGATTTGAACCCACAACAATTAACCTGGCTTGATACTAAATTACTAGACCAGGGACATTACCACAACACCACCATTACTAGACCTGTATATAATGCAGTACTTTTGCCTGTTAACCTTTTTTTTTAACACTGAATGATTGGAATGGTTGAAGGGAAGAGCATTGAAGTACTAGAATAGAAAGCTTGATACATACACAGAGGGAGAAGGAAATAGAGAATTGTGGGTTGTGGGGCAGAGTGGAAAAAAGTAATAAGAAAGAAAGGAAGGGATAAAGGAGGGAGGGAAGAAGAAAGAAGAATGAATGAACTCAGAAACGCCTTTACTCAGAGAATGGTGAGAATGTGGAACTTACTGCCATAGAGAGTGGTTGAGGTGAATAACAGAAATACATTTAAGGGGAAGATAGATAAACACATGCAGGGCAAAGGAATAGAAGGATATTCTGGTAAGGCGAGATGAAATTGGGTGGGAGGAGGCTCATGGGGAGCATAAAGACCAGCACCGACCTGTTGGGCCGAATGGGTTCTCCTCAGCTTCTGCCGACTCTTCGGCCGCGCTCCTGGAGAAACAGCGCAGATGGCTGACGATAGTCCCCCTATGTGGACAAGCTTCTCCCGGTCTCTGAGACAGGCAGAATCCCCACTCTACAGCCACCCACCACCCACCCACCCCCCACCACGGACACTTTGGAACTCTGAGCATTGACAGGCTGTCCGGCTCTGGAAGGCTTCACGCTGCCTAATCTAGACCGTGACTTCCCATCGAAGGCCACTCACGCGCAGGGGAAGTGGGAAGCCCTGCTGGTGATTTGCACCACTTGATCCCTGAGAGGGAGGCAGACGTACGGGCTGAGTGAAGCTCACAGAGGTAACACCACAGAAAAATCAAAATTGGCAAGGTAAGCTGGAGCTGAAATAGCATGGATTAAGCTGGAGTCTCATTAAAAATGTAGCAGTTCAATGATCCAATGGATGATTCAGCAGTTGGTACATAGAATATTCCTTTGGACTTATGGTTGATAAATCACTTTCTGTTCTTAAAGCACTATGCTCTTGGATTCCTGGACTCAAGGTCAGTGGGAAAACAACACACACACACACACATACAAGTTGCTATGATCTGAAATGCACTGCCCGACAGGGTGATGGAAAGCAGATTCATTAGGAAATGTCAAAAGAGCCAGCACAAACATGATGGGCTGAATGGCCTCCTTCTGTGCTGTATCATTCTGTGATTCAGAAATGTCAGCCTTAAGTTAAACCCTATCCATGTAAATATGGATCTCAGCTCCATGACTTGGATTCCAGCAGTTAGAAGGGAGGCATCAGGTCAACTTATTGAAAGCTGTGCTTTTAAAGCCTCTTGTTGTGTCTGGCCATCCTTTTCTTGTGTTATTTCAGCTTATTTCTTTTATTCATTGGATGTGAGCATTGTTGCCCAGGCCAGCATTTATTACCCACCCCTCTAATTGCTCTTGGCCAGGGGGCATTTAACAGTAAACCACATTGCTGTGTGTCTGGAGACCAGGCCAGGCAAGGACAGCAGCTTTCCTAAACCAGATGAGTTTTTAAACAACAATTACAATTTAATTCTAGATTTCACCATCTGCCATGGTAGGATTTGATCCCCAGGTTCCCCCAAGCATTACCATGGATTTCTGGACTGTTAGTCCAGTGACAATACCACTATACTACCACCCTTGTCTAAAGCTTAGTTGGCCTTTGTCAACCAGATTAAATATTGCCTTCCTTGTGATCAAATTAAATAAAGCTCTCCACATCCCCTTACAGCTGAGGCTGCAGGGCTTGAAAGAGACTCGATGTGAATAATGCATCACCTCTGTACATGAGACATTCTGCACTGTGACTCCATCCCTTAAACACAGCTTCACTGGTCTGTTGCAACTGGGAATTCTTTTTCTGTGTGAGCAATGTCAATGCTGGAAATGGAACGATGGCTGACATCCAAAGGCAGAATCAAACACAGGTTCAGCATGGGTTAGATGCAGAGTAAAATCCCCTCTACAATGTCCCCTTCAAACATTCCCAGGGCAGGTACAGCATGGGGTTAGATACAGAGTAAAGCTCCCTCTACATTGTCCCAATCAAACACACCAGGGCAGGTACAGCACGGGGTTAGATACAGGGTAAAGCTCCCTCTACACTGTCCCCATTAAACACTCCCAAGGCAGGTACAGCATGGGGTTAGATACAGACTAAAGCTCTATCAAACTCTCACATCAGCGTGGAATATTTTACATTGCCCTGGAAGACCGGCAGGGCATTGTATTCATGTCTCAACTGAAAGACAGTACCTCTGACAGGGCAGCATGCCCTCAGTATTGCACAAAATTGTCAGCCTTATTGAGGTCTTCAAGTGCCTGGAGCGGGTTTGAACCTGCAACCTTCAGAGGCAGGCACTAATCTAAGCAATTCCTTGGAAGACTGAAAATAATATGCATCACCTTTGAAAAACCCATAGTTAGGAGATCTGACAGAGCTGTTTAAAATCACGAAGGAAAATTCAAACAAGAACTGTCTTTACTAATGAGATAGAAGAGAATGGAGATTGGGATACAAAGGGGAGGGAGTGATGATTCAGTTGCTCAGACCTGCCTTCTGTTTTAATTGGACACTGAACCTCAGGAAGGATATACTGAGCTTGGAGGAGGTGCAGCATTTGGGAATGATATCAGGGTTTAAGAGCATTCTTACATGGAAAGGTTGCAAAGCACGGCTTACATTCCCATAAATGTAGAAGACTGAGGTGATGATCTGGTCGACACCTTTAAAATGTTAAAAGGATTCAATGGGGTAGACATGGAGAAACTGCTTAAAATTAGAGTTTGAGCGTTAGGAACAAAATCAAAAAGAATGTTTCCATGCAATGTGGCTGGGATCTGGAATGCACTTCCTGAGAGTTGGTGGGAGCAGATTCACTTATGGCTTTCAAAAGGGAATTCGATACTTATCTGAAGAGAAAAAAAATTGCAGGGCTTCAGGAGAATGGCATGGCCGTGGGACTGAGTTGCTCTTTCAGAGAGACAGCATGGACACGACAGGCTGAATGGCCTCCTTCTGTGCTGTAACCATCCTCTGATTCTCTGATTGTAAGAATGCGTAGTGGAAATCCAGAGCTCTCTTCCCAAAATGCTGTGGATGCTGGTGGGTGAATGGAACTTTCAAAACTGAGATTGATAATTATTTTGTCATGGAACAGTATCAATGAGCATGGAGCTAAGATGGGTAAATGGAGTTGATAGTGGAGCAGTCTTGAAGACCTGACTGCACCAATCCCCCTCCACCCCTCCTGTTCCCATGTTGCTCAGGGACTAATAGTGTAGCTCTTTGGGAGGATTGGCAGAGGCGCAATGGGCTGAATGGCCTCCTGAGCTGTTAAGTTTTACAATACTGCTTTCAACCTTGCTTCCCCAATGAAAGATATGCACAGCCCTTAACTGAAATGGCTCAAGGCAGCAACTGGGTGAATCCAGCCCCGTCAGAATGACTAGGATGGTTGCAAGGCTATCAAAGTCAGCACAAGTCGGTGAGGTTTAGCAGCCGACTGATCTGTTGATATAAAATTAAATTCACCCCTCCTGCTGGCATGACAAGGCTAGTCTCTGTCTTCACTCTGAAGTCCTTGAGCTCGTTCCAAAAAAAAGGATTATCCCTGACATTGCCATGGTAACTAGGAAGAAAAGACGTCAACATGATGGTGCTGAATGAATCAGGGAGTCAATTTATCAAAGGGAAGGAAATATTATACAATTTGGAAAAGGTTCAATTCTTGAGTGGGCGAGCAGAGACATTATATGGTAAAGAGTCCTCAAACTTCAGGAATGAAAGTGGACAAACTCTGAATGGTCAGGCAACTCAAGATGGCATGTCGACAATGAGACAGACTCGAAAATAAAGAGTGAGCATCGCAAAGGTGGTTGGACACATTCTTGGAGGTTTCATTGGCTCAAGTTTTAATGAGATTCCTCTCGGCTTGTCTTGTCCCAGTTTCATCACGTACGCACTGTGGGTGTGCTTTCCCCTGCCAGGAACTGTGCTCACATTTCACTGCTCCTTCCTCACCTGCCACTCTGCTGGCAAATGATGAAACCGTCTGTCACCAGTCTGTCAACAAACCCACCCCCAACCACCCCCAACTCCATTCCACCACCCAAGCCCTACCCACGCCCCCCCATCTCACTTAAGAAGGCCTGCACTCATTTTCCAAATACAGTGACTGCTGCACTTTCCGCACAATTTCAGGGCAGATCTCCACCTGATACGATGGCCAACATCGCCAGGATTGTCCCGGTGTCTCCAGAAATCAAGCGATTAATACCCTGGACACTGCTTTTTTTTTAATCCTGGGATGTTGGATGTGGTTAGGGCAGCATTTATTGCCCATCTCTAACTGCCCTAAGAGGCATACAGACTTGAAACGTTAACCCTGCCTTTCTCTCCACAGGTGCAGTTAGACCTGCTGAATTTTCCCAGCATTTTCTGTTTTCTGTGCCCTTGAGAAAGTGGTGGTGAACTGGCTGCATGAACCACTGCAGTCCCTGTGGTGTAGGCACACCCACAGTGCTGTTAGGGAGGGAGTTCCAGGATTTTGATCCAGCGACAGTGAAGGAACAGTGATATATTCCCAAGTCAGGATGGTGAGTGACTTGGAGTGGAACTTGCAGGTGGTGGGTGTTCCCAAACATCTCCGCCCTTGTCCTGCTAGTGGATAGGGATTGCGGGTTTGGAGGAAGCTGTTGAAGGAGCCTTGCAGAGGTGCATCTTGTAGATGCCTCTGTGCGTCGATGGTGGAGGGAGTGAATGTTGAAGGTGGTAGATGGGGTGCCAATCAAGTGGGCTGCTTTGCCCTTGATAGTTCTTGGAGCTGTGCTCATCCAAGATGGTGGGGAGTATTCCATCACACTCCTGACTTGTGGTTTGTAGATGGTGGACAGGCTTTGGGGAGTCAGGAGGTGAGTTACTCAGCGCAGATTGCCCAGCCTCTAACCTGCTCTTGTAGTAACAGTATTTATATGGCTGGCCCAATTAGGCTTGTGGTCGATGGTGCCCCCCAGAATATTGAGGATGGGGGATTCAGTGAGGGCACTGTCACAGTGGCAGGCAACCCAGGGAATAAATAATCATAGGACCGTGTTAACAAAGGAAAGGATTTTGATTTTCTTTGATGTCCACTTTATTGTCAACCATAAGCAACATTAGAGAGGAAAGTGGCCTCTTCCAACCCTCCAAAAAATTCAAACACGATCAACTTTGGCTGTGTAAACAGAGGTAGCAAGTATAAAAGTAAGGGAGTAATGTTAACCCTCAATAAATAACTAGTTAGGCCTCAGCCTAACTGCTAATAACATAATTGTGTCCAGTTCTGGGCACCACACTTTAGGAAAGCTGTCAAGACCTTGGAGAGGGTGCGGAGGAGATTTACTAGGATGATACCAGGAATGAAAGACTTTAACAATATGGAGGGAATAGAGGAACCAAGATGGTTCTCATTAGAGCAGAGCAGGTTAAGGAAAGACTTAATGGAGTGTTCCAAATTGATGGAGCAGGTTGGGAGAAATTGTTTTCACTGGGGTAGGAGGGTTGGTGACCACAGATTTCAGATAATTGGCAAAAGAGCCAGAAAGGAGGTGAAGAGAATATTTTTAACAGCAGCCAGTTGTTATGATCAGGATTACACTGCCTGGGTGGGTGGGGGGTGGGGGGCTGGTTAACTCAATTGGCTGGACGGCTGGTTTGTGATGCAGAGTGACACCAATAGTGTGGATTCAATACACATACCAGCTGAGGTCATCCATGAAGGCCCCGCCTTCTCAACCTCGCCCCTCACCTGAGGTGTGGTGACCCTCAGGTTAAACTCACCACCAGTCGTCTCTCTCTCTCTAGTGAGAGAGCAGCCTATGGCCCTCTTTGACTATGGTGACTATCATTTCATTCATTCACTGTCTGAAAGGGTGGTGGAAGCAGATTCACTAATAACTTTCAACAGGAAATTGGATAAATACTTAAAAAAGGAAACAGACTGCAGGGTTATGGAGAATGAGCAGCTTGGGACTAATTGGATAGCTCTTTCAGATAGCTAGTAAGGCATGATGGGCCTCTTTCTGTGATTCTAAGATTCAAGAACAAAGCAGAAATGTGAAGGGATCTAAAATGCGGAGCTGCCTCAGACAATGAGGATGATACCCATTGACAGCAAGACATAGATAGTCTAGCGGACAATTGGCAGATGGAATTTAATATGGAGAAGTGTAAGGTGGTGCATTTTGGCAGTAGGGATAGAGAGAGGCCATATAGACTTAATGGCCCAGTTTTATGGAGTATACAGGGACAGAGCAACCTGGAGGTTCATGCGGATGAAGATAGCAGGATATTTTGAGAGAGTCGTTTGCAAAATATAATTCAGTAGTCGCTGAATATATTCAAGACTGAGTTAGACAGACTTTTGATCTTTTTTCTTTATTCTTTTCATAAGACGTGGCCATTGCTGGCAGGACCAGCATTCGTCGCCTGCTCCTACTTGCCCTTGAAATGAATGGCTTGCTTGGCCATTTCAGAGAGCGGTTAGGAGTCAACCATATTGCTCTGGGTCTGGAGTTACATGTAGGCCAGACTGGGGAAGGACGGCAGATTTCCTTGCCTATAGGACATTATAGGGGTTTGAGGGGAGGGGCAGGCAGAAAATTGGAGATAAGGCCACAAACAGATCAGCCGTCATCTTATCCAATAGAGGGGCAGGGTCGCGGGGTCAAATTCTTATAGTCATATGAGTTCATGGACTTCATAAAATCGGGGCACTGAGCACAAAGACAGGGAAGTTATGCTGAACTTTTATGAAGCTTTGGTTAGGCCACAACTTGGCCTATATTGCATGCAGTTCTGGTCAGGACACTTTAGGGAGGATGTGAGGGTCCCTGAGAGGGTGCAGAGGAGATTTGCCTGAATGTTTCCAGGGATGGGGAGAGGGGGCATTTTAGTTACAAGGATACGTTGGAGAAGCTTAGAGTTGTCCACCTTGGAGCAAAGGAGGTTGAGGGAGATCTGATCGAGGTGTACAAGATCATGACAGGTTTGGATAAGGTGGACAAAGAAAAGCTGTTCCCATTGGCTGATGGTACAAGAACAAGAGGGACACAGACTTAAGGTTTTGGGCAAGAGATAGATACAGGGGAGGGGATGTGGGGAAGAACTTTTTTATGCAGCAAGCAGTAAAGACATGCAACTTGCTGCCTATGAGTGTGGTGGAAGAGGATGCGGTCAATGATTTCAAAAGGAAATTGGATGGGCACTTGAGGGAAATAAACTTACAGGGATACAGGAACAGAACAGGGAAATGGGACTGACTGGATTGCTCTACATAGAGTTGGCATGGACTCGATGGGCCAAATGGCCTCATTTGGCGCCTTAATGACTCTATAAATTGTCCGTCGTTTTGGGTCAGATCTCTAGGGCTCAGGAGCTACATTTGGTCATTGGATCATGGATTAGAGACCCCTTGCAATAGCAGAGACAGGAATTCCATAGGAGTGTGAAACAGATTCTGGCCTTATGGTTTCAAAATTCTTAAAAGGGGCATTTTATTTTAACACTACATTATGACCTCACCGACTGTATCCTTTTAAACACAGTTGTTACAGTGACAAAATTATCCTATGTCACAAAGGACAAGATGTTTATTAACACTCTGAGCCCTAGAGGCACGGAATCCTCTATCGGAATGCAATATTGTGAGGTCGTAATTATTTATTTACAGTTTTAAGGCTGTTGCTCAGTAACAGTAAAGTTGTTAAGCAAACGCAGAGCTAAGTTGGATCACACTGCTTCAATCCGCCCAGCTCCTAACCCACCCCCGCACCCCCACACCACCCACCGCCCAACACCCCCCCCCCCCCACCCCCCTCCGCACTATGCTGGCAAAGCTGGAGTTGGTCCATGCCCAGAAAGATACCAAGTGTTCCTTCCCTCTAGGGCCGTATCCACG
The DNA here is from genome assembly GCF_017639515.1 of Carcharodon carcharias. Classification (NCBI taxonomy): domain Eukaryota; kingdom Metazoa; phylum Chordata; class Chondrichthyes; order Lamniformes; family Lamnidae; genus Carcharodon; species Carcharodon carcharias. Next base: position 10,018,223 of record NC_054497.1, on the reverse strand, counting down.
CTACACTTGGATCCATGAGGACACTCCAGAGGACGGCCTGGACAAAACCTGCTACGAGATCTGGAAACGGGTCCAGCAGCTCACTGCCCAGCTCGATTCCAGCCAAAAGGAGTCGGGGGAGTCTGCGACAAACCGAAATGAGGTTGACCTCGAGATGGTGGACCCCGGCGAAAATGCCAAGGGAACCCTGGAAGAGAAGGTGCCGGACAGCTGTGGTAAGGATGACGTTTCTCTGCTGGTGCATTTGGAATACATGAGTATAATGGGCGAAAACGCCAATATAGAACTTCATCAGCCCAAGCCAAGCGAGAAACGTCAGGCAGAGTCTGGCCTGGATCGCTCCGTTAGGAAAGACGCGGAGCTACAGGGCTGCAGTGTGGAGCCGCTGGAAAAGGGCAACTTTTTAAACAATATTTTGAAATCTGTCAGTGGCCCAGGCCAGACGTCAAAGAAAAGTAGCCTCGTCAAGGAAGAGGCAACAGAGTTGAAGCCCGCAAAATGCAGCTCGAAGGACGTGCTTCAGCTTGAAACGAACACAGGCGGCTCAGTGGCCTCGAACAAAGAGATCTGCCAACTCCTCGCCCAGTTCTCCTTGAAGCACATCAACGAGGCTGAGGCTCCCGATAATAAGGTTGTGATGGAGGAGGCTCAGATCATCAAGGACTTCCTCCAGAACAACATATTCAGCTCCGCTGGAGACAAAAAGGCGGAGGCGTCGCCGCCGCCTCTGACTTCCGGGGAATCTCAGGACGAGCAGTCCCGGAAGCAGCTGCCTGTCTTCGCTAAGCTGTGTGAGGAGCCGGTGCCCGCCCCGAAGCCGGAGAGCCGCCAGCTGGTCGTGGCGCCCGGGACCTTGGAACGTCATGAGGAGCCTGCCGCCAAAGCAATGGGCCGTGCAGCTCCCTCGGACACCAGGATTCAGGAGATCCTGGACTCTGGCAATGACTTGGTCAAGCTGCTCTGCGCTGGCCAAAAGGAGGCCGCCCAGAAAGAACCGGAAGGCCAGGAGTCACCCAACACCCATTCTCCAGAGCTGAAGGAGAAGGCCCAGAGTGGCACTTGTATCAAATCTGAACATAGCTACAGCACCTCACGCCACGCCTTGAAAGGAATGGCTTCATCCACCAGAAAAGGAACCATGAAGGAACCAGGCAAGGCAAGAGATATTTCAGGCGGGCTGGCAGGAGTGAAACCTAAGGAGGATTTCAATTTGGCCAAATGCGGCGAAGGTGGCAAAGAAGCGGTTCACAAGATAATGGCTTTCACACTCAACGAGGACGATGCCAAGGTGGCAGCTGCCAAGAGAGATTGTTTGCTGCCGGAGAAACCTGACGTACAGGATGTTGAGCCGGTGCCCGGACATGCCAGCTCAGACTCGGTTGGGTCCGAATGCACAACAAGCAGCACGGATGAAGACAATGCTTGCGGGCAGAGCCTTCAGGGACCCGGGGCAGGGAAAGATGGGGACAGCAGGTGCGCCGGCAGCTTATTCCCCTCGCAAGTGGAGGCAGAGCCTTCTGGCTCAGAAAGCGCAGCCATCAGCTACCAGGACAAGAGTCCGGCTGGCACCAACCTCCCGCTGCCCGGGGCCACGTACGACTGTGGTAGCAAGTACGGTACCAACATGTACCCTACCCGCTTCCCCAGTGGCAGCTTGCCAATGGCCAGCAGGCCACCCCTTATGAACTACCCTCCGGTGCCCGCTGCACCTCCCGCTGCCCCGTCCACCCCCGGCTACGCCCAACACCAGCCGTTTTACCAGCCGCGCACCATGCGGATGCCCCACCATCAGCCTGCGTTCCAGCAAGCCGGCTGCTTCGTGCGGCCGACCAACCCATACAACTACAGCCAAATGGCGCAAGAGTACGTTCCACGGCAGGCGTACATCCGTGCCACCTATGCGCCCCTGGTGGGGTACTGGTCCTTTGTGCCAGAGTATTCCTACACCGCGCGGAATCCCCCCAAGCCGCTGACCCCGGTCGGTGGTGGCAACAACCCTCCTCCCATGGCGGGCGATGGGCCCCAGTGCCTCTTCCAGCCCGCCTACGGCTACCTGGAGTCCAACATCACGGCCACAAGGTTCAGTTCCAGCCGCACGGGACCTGTGTACAACAACAGCAATTTCCAAATGTACTATCCCGCAGATGGAAGTGGCTACAATTATTGGTAAATACTGTGCTGTGTTAAGAGAGAGAGCGTGAGGACAAGTCAATGAGCATCCCTGCTGATCCGAGCTAATGGAAACCAGTCTAAGATATATTGTGGGCAGCTGAAGGGTTAGTTTCTGGAGTAACTCCTGGCTCTCTTACTCTAAAACCTTTCATGTGTCTGATGTATCCCTATAGTCTACTCAAAAGTATGTATACAGATATGTATTCCTAAAGCATGTTATGGGCTCCTATAGGATATATATGCCCCTATAGTCTATCTAATGCATGCTATAGGTACCTATAGAGCACAAATACTTCTATAGCCTATCTAAAGCATACAGTGGATCCCTATGTGATGTATATATGCCCCTATAGTTTACCTAAAGAATGTTCTGGGTCCCTATGGGATGTTTTTGCCCCTATAGTTTATCTGAAGGGTACTTTGGGTATACATAACCCTATAGATTGTATATTGACCTATGGCCTAGCCAAAGGAAGTTATAGGATTCCACACTGCATGGTTTTGCTATGATTCCATGCTGGTAACTTGGATATGAGGCAGCTTCTGGAGGTGGGGCTCTCTCTTCACCATTATTTTAGTCCGCTCTGGGAATTTGGGATGTGAGGCGTAACTTTTACTTGCACACTGACAGTAGACGGACACAAGTTCAAGGATGAAACTATGTGTGAGAGAATTTTTCTGGGACAGAATGTTTGTCCTCTTTAGGCTCCTTAGTCCATGTCAGTTCAAGATGCTGGCTGGTGCTTATTTACAATTAATAAATACATCTATAATTCCAACAAAGTCTCTATTTCTCTTCTTTGTCCTAAGTAAGCTTCCTCAAGTGTTGTAGGAAATGCAGAGGTCAATTTGTGCACAGTGAAACTGTACAAACTGCAATGTGATCATGGCCAGGTGATCGGTGGGTTTGTTGTTAGTGCTTCTGACTGAGGGATTAATACTGGGCCCTGGGTATCGGGGAGAACTTCCCTGCCTATGTTCAAAATAGCATCATGGGATGTTTTTACATCCACCATGAGAGGCCTAGCACCTCGTCTGTAAGACAATGCCCCTGACAGTGCAGCCCTGCCTCAGTATTCCGGTCAGCCTAGATTCTATGCTCGAGTCTCTGGAGTGGGGCTAAGAACCCAAGACATCCTGACTCACTAGGTGAGAATGCTATCCATTGAGCCATGACTGACAACCCGCTCTGTTGATGGCACTGGGTTACTTAGCAACTCTGCAGGTGACACAGCCAAGGAGCAATGGGGACCACAAAATACTAGCACCTTGCCTGTTGACAGGAAAGATCTTATTTATCCTACCTCTTAATTAAATGTCTCTAATTACAAAGGGGTAGGTGTTGTGATGCAGTGGGTACTGTCCCAGCCATGGAACCAGAAGCTCCAGGTTTGAGTGGACATGATGGCCAAGAAGGTCCGTTCATAATGCAGCCAAACTGCTCGAATATCAACATATAAATCCTTCCAACACACGCCAATGGCAGGAGGTAAGAGCGGGAGAGATTCCTGGTCAGCCTTGTGATGGAAAGAATGTTGGAGCCTCTACCTTCACTATCCATAGCTCCAGGCTACAACATGCATGTAAAAGGGCATGTTGCCACAGCAACCCAGACTCCCTGAGTGAACTGTAACATACCATCACCAATTACCATGGGCTTACCACTCCTTAAAGAAAGCTCACTTGTTGATCTGACTGATGTAACAACTTTTATTAATAGTTGAAGTTCTTACACCTTCTTTACACTTTGGCTGCCTTCCCACTGGGATTAGATATATTGTGACTTTGCACTAAATGCATGACCAGAGGTAGTAACAAGTGTTGCATTTTTCATTTTATAAAACTTCCAGTGGCCAAGGCCCTAAGTTCTGGAATTCCCTCCCTAAACCTCTCCACCTCTCTCTCTTCTCCTTGAAGACACTCCTTAAAACCAGCCACTTTGGCCAAGGTTTTGGCGACCCATCCTAAGTGATTCCGTGCCAAATTTTGTCTCCTATGAAGCATCTTGGGATGCTTTGCCAAGTTTAATTGCGTTATATTAATGCAAGTTAATGTTGTTGAGGTCTGACTGCCCTACAGGAATGTTCAGCATGGTTTGATGGGGCACTGGTCACAAGCTTTCTCTCTGGATTGGGAAATGAACTCTTAATGTATTGTAAAAAGTCTTCTGCATGGTCTTTGGAACACAGTGAGCAAAAGAAAAAACACTGTACCGGGTAAGAAAGAAGTAGAAACAGATATAAGGGCAGAGGGGCCATTCAGCCCCTCAAACCTGTTCTATCATTCAATTACATCACAATTCATCTGTATCTTTACTCCATCATCTAGTTAGAATCATTGTCTTTGCCTAACAAAAATCTATCAGTCTTAGTTTTGAGATTTGCAATTGACCTCCAGCCCCAACAGCTATCTTAGGTAGACCCGATTTTAATTGCTGTACCATTGGTGGCTCACCTTCAGCTGCAGAGGCTCCAGCCTCTGAAATTCCCTTCCCAAACCCCTCTTACCTCTCTTTCCTCCTTCAAGACACTCCACAGCTTTCACTATAAGCTTTTGATCACCTGGCTTTTGCCTTGGTGTGAAATTTTATTTCACAACGCTCCTACCAAGCGCCCTGGAGACATTTTATACTACGTCCGAGGCGCTACATAAATACAAGTTGTTCTTGTTGAGGGAATTCCAGATTTCCACTCCCCTGAGAGGAAAGAAAGAGGAGGGGAAAAAAAAAGAGAAGACATGAGATGGAAAACAGAGGGAGAAAACAAAGTAGGATGGAAAGAAAGGCTGACAAAAGAGAATGAAAGAATATCAATAAAGGCAGGGAAAAGACTGAGACTGAAATTTTAAAATGGGCGAGGAAATGGTAGAATTCTGGATGGAGAAAAGGGAATTGGGGAAAGCATGAAAGATATGTGAGGAGGTTAAGAGAAGAGAAGCCAAACTCACACTCATGCACTTTTAGCATTTCTTTATATGCTTTTCTTGGACCATTTTGCCTCATTCAAGGCGCTATTTAAATGTAAGTTGTTGTTGCTTTTCCACCGATAACGTACACACGATGTGCGTTCTGAAGAGAATGGCAGCTGCTTGCAACAATCACGAAGGGGTTTTACATCTTCGAGGAATCTTTACATGTTTTCTCTTCGCACATTGATTGCCATGAGTTCACACAGCACCGCCTGAGGGCGTCTGCACAATCTGCTAGCTTGCAGTGTTTGTCGCTCGTTATCTGATTTATTTACCTTCCCATCTGTCGCAATTCGGAACTAATTGGGGCTAGCTTGAGAAGAAAAGCACCAACGCAGCAAGGACCTTAATGAAAAGGGGTAACGGCAGCTTCAAGCAGGTCCTAAACCCTGGCAGCAGTGAGAGTAACGCGCTGCCTTTTAAGGAAGAGTAACTGAGCAGAGGGCACGGCTGCAAATAAAAGGACAGCTTGCGAGGCAATGGGAGCTTTATTATGCATCTTGTCCATCGATAGAGGTCATCTGGGAGTGCTTGATGTTAACCTGGGTTGCCAGAAATGGGCAAGTATTCTAATCCCCAGCATTGATAATCATTATGTGACCCCCCCCCCCACCCCCTCCTCCTCGGTTAAAAAAAGAGTTTTAATCATTGGCGCAAAAGTCACGTCATTACATTCCTCCCTCCCCTCCCCTCTCCTTCCCTCCATCCAAACCCCCGTCCCCTCTTTCCTGGCTGCCTCCCCTTTCTGCTCTCCCCTTGCCCTTCCACGTTATACTGAAGTGGTCATGCAAGATGCGCTACGCTTGGCCGTCACTCCCACACGGCCACTACGAGCGAGAGAAAGGGGTTGCGTGCTTTCAGTGAAACAGAAAGCCAGCTCTTGCTTCCTCCTGTCACGGCACAGATGGTCTCCGTGCGCTTCTGCAGATTATCCTGCTACTGCTGTCAAGGGCACGCACCAGGCTGGTGTCAGAGTTTGGCCTGGACTGGTGTGGGTGGGTGTGGGTGGGTGGGTGGGTGGGTTAGTGCAATGTTGACTCACGGTGCTGATGACACCAGACCCCAGCTGTTCACTACCTCTCTCTCTCTCTCTCGAAGTGTTAAGCCCTGTTTAAACAGAAGGAAGGCTTAGGGCAGGGACTCCAACCAGGGGAAATCTAAATGACGGGCTCTTTCAGATGGGTTCAACATCATAATTAAAACTTTAGTTATTTCAGTGGCTTTTGTTCCGTCAAGCGATTATTTTTACTACCTAATTGCTCATTTCATGATTGCCAGGTCTGCCATTTTGGGTTGCTAAGCCCTTTGACTATCCCTAATATGATCTGCAGACACCCATAATCCGCAGAGAATTACATAGAATAGGCAGCATTGAAACTGGCCGTTTGGCCCAACTAGTCACTGCTGGTGCTTATACTCTACACGGACCACCTATTCCATCCCCTTTGTTTTGATTTCGCGGGCAGTAAGAAATTCTTTGATTCATCCCTTGGCACTTTTTAGTGAAATCCTAAGAGCATGGGTGTCATAATTTCTCCAGCAATAGTAATCAGAGCAATCCACCATATTAAGGCTATGGGGGTTGTCTGTATCCGTAGAGCACAAGAATTAGGAGCAGGAGTAGGCCATTCGGCCCCTCAAGCCTGCTCTGCCATTTGATAAGATCGTGACTGACTGATCTAACTGTGGGCTCAACTCCACTTTCCTGTCTGCCCCCCCCCCCCCAACCCTTGACCCCCTTGTCGATCAAAAATCTTTCCAACTCAGCCTTGAATATAGTCAATCACCCAACTAGAAAGGCTGTTTGCCTAATAGCCAAGATTAAACTGATTGGGTGCCTTCTGAGGGAGAGCGTTTCACAGGCCAATGGATCCTCTGAGAGAAAGCATTCCTCCTCATCTGAGCCTTAAATGGGAGACCCTTAATTTTTAAACTGTGTCCCCTACTTTCAGGTTGCCCCATGAAGGGAAACTCCCTCTCAGCACCCACCCTGTCAAGCCCCCTCAGGATCTTATAAGTTGCAATAAGATCATCTCTTATTCCTCAAAATCTACAACACCCATGCTCTTAGGATTTCACTAAAAAGTGCCAAGAGATGATTTTAATTGTGACCACGCAGAGGAATCAAAGAATTCCTTAATGCCCACCAAATCCAAACAAGGGGATGGAATAGGAGACCTGTGTAGAGTATAAGCACTCGAAACTCCAGTGGGTATTGGCCCAACCTGCTCAACTTTTCCTCAACCTCTTCATCCCAGGAATCAGTCAGCTGACCCTTCTCTGAACTGCTTCTAATGCAGTTGTATCCTTTCTTAAGTAAGGAGACCAAAATGGTACACAGCACCCTAGATAATAATGGAATAACCAAGACACAGCTGTGGCAAGACTTCCATACTTTTATACTTGATTCCCCTAGCAATAGGTGCCAACATTCCATTTACCTAGTGACCCAAAAGGGAAATGAGAGGACCCCATTCATAAATTCCTGGGACCTTAACCTCAAGAACTCTGTTTTATTGTTGTTTTGGCACGTGTTGACCATTTTGCCATCCTGCATTGCACAGCGATGGTACCAGGGCTGTCAAGGAACTTCAGTTATATGGAGAGACTGGAGAAGCTGAGGTTGTTCCCCTCAGAATGAAGAAAGTTCAGGGGAGATTTAACTTATGAAGGATTTTGATAGAGAAAGTAAGGAGAAACTGCTTATACCGGCTGAAGGGTCAGTAACCATTTAAGATAATTGGCAAAAGAACCAGGGAAGAGAATGAAAGGATTTCTTTCTTGACACAGTGAGGGGTTATAAACTGGAATGCACTGCCTGAAAAGATGATGAAAGCAGATTCAATAGTAACTATCAAAAAAGAATTGGATAAATACCTGAACACGAAAAATAAAACTGCAAGGCTATGGGGGAAAGGGAGGAACTGAAGAGGTGTGATAGGCTGAATGACCCCTTTCTGTGCTATATATTTCTATGATAGCACCCTTTGACTTTAAGCCTCTGGGATAGATTTTTTTTCCAATTTATTTTTTCATGGAATGTGGGAGTCGCTGGCGAGGGGCCAGCATTAGTTGCCTAACCTCAATCATCCTTGAGCTGAGTGGTTTGCTTGGCCATTTCAGAGGGCAGTTAAAAGTCAAACACTTTGCTGTGGGTCTGGAGTCACATGTTGGCCAGACTAGAAAAGGACATCAGATTTCCTTTCCTAAAGTGAACCAGATGGGTTTTACGACAATTAACGAAGTTTCATGGTTGTCATTACCTACAGTGTTTCCATTATTAGGAGAGACTAGGACCCGAGGGCACAGCCTCAGAGTAAAGGAAAGACTTTTTAGAACAGAGATGAGGAGAAACTTCTTTAGCCAGAGAGTGGTGAATCTATGGAATTCATTGCCACAGAAGGCTGTGGAGGCCAGGTCATTGAGTGTATTTAAGACTGAGACAGATAGGTTCTGGATTGGTAAGGGGACCAAGGGTTACAGGGAGAAGGCGGGAGAATGGGGGTTGAGAAACTTATCAGCCATGATTGAATGGCGGAGCAGATTTGATGGGCTGAATGGCCTAATTTCTGCTCCAATGTCTTATGGTCTTATAATACCTTTCCATTTCAGATTTTAAAAAAAATATACTAACTGAAATTAAATTTCACCAGCTGCCATTGTGGGATTTGAGCCCATTCCCACAAAAGATTAGCCTGTGCCTCTGAAGTCTTAGCACCAGTGATATTGTCACTATGCTACCATCACCCCATAAATGTTGATAAGCCTTGAGTCATGATGCTGAGCCACTCTTGATGGACACAGCGATGAGAATTTCTGATTGGCAGCGTTATAGACTTTCTAACCAAGAAGTATTAAAACACACACAAATGGAGGATCAGAAGAGGCCCTGCGAATCAGAGTCAGCCCTCTGTGCACACCCCCACCCCCAATTCTCTAACCTACACTGCTGTCAGGCAAGACCCCACCATGGCGGGTGGGGGTGGGTGGGGTTCTACAAAAAATAGCATTTGGATGTTAGCTTTGGTTGCCAACTCTGAATGGACACATTCCTGGAGGATTCTTCACATGACCAACTGCCTCAGAATCACCCTTGCCCCCGCATTCCTGCCATTGGTCCATCCTCCGAAAGCGTTAGCCAACAGGAAAGTGGGCAGACTCTTTTACACCCAATCAGTTTAATCTTGGCTATTCGTCAAACAGCCTTTCTGCACCCATGTCTACAACCTATAAATGATAGAAAATGAACAAAAATGAACACATGTTTTTAAGGTCCCTAATGATTTTTCTCCTGGGTGTTGCTCAGTTGCTTAGTGGAGATTAATCGTTAATTCCTGGAGCTTTCAGGGCACTCCTGGAAGGATTGGCAAAACCTAAAGTGAGGGACTGATAGTTTGGTTCCTCTCGTTTCTATGAACAATGTATTGACAAGAATTCAGTTCTTCCCATAATTTATTCGTTGCATTGCAGCAACTGCGTGCTGTATCTCCCCCACACCCTCCCTCCCCTCCTGTAAACACAAAGATTACAGGATTTGCTTTGCAATTTTCCCTGATGTGTCATCTATTAAATCCGATGAGATCCCGGTTTGCTCGCGTCCTGGCCCCTCCTTTCCTTTCCATTTGTGCTCGTGATGTTCCACTTGGAGGGTGAATGCTCCACTTGGCTCACACATTCACGCAGCACAAACATCATTAAAAACTATATCTGATCCAGTCAGTCACGTGCGGGGAAGGGGCTTAACGGGACTTTGTCCTTCCCGAGATAATCTGACTGCTCAGCGGGTGTGGATGGTGCCAGGGGTGGCTGTCAATCGTTATCTTTTTATTTTTAGCTGCGGCTCAGATTTCATCTGTCGTCCTTTCTTTATCTGTCCATACGCTGCACCTATCTGTCTAAGAATGAGCCAGGTTTTCAACTGCTGTCGGGGTTGGGATCCAGTGTGGGCTGGATTTAAGGATCACAGTCCCGGAGGTCATCTCTGAGTCCCAATGCTTTGGTGACAGTCTGCAATTTCCCCGATGTTTTGGAGGAGGGGAAGGGAATGAGGACCCTGCTCACTTCCAATTAATGCCCGACTTTATTAGGAGCTTACGAATGGGCTGGGGAAGGCAAGGACTGTCATTTTCGGAGGAGATTTCGGCAAACTTGAACAATCTGCTCCACACTAGCGGACAGCTGTCGGATTTGCCTCGGGGCAAAGGGAAAGTTTTTTTTTTCCTGATATTTCTGACCTTGCTGGTCTCTTGCACCAGATCATGAGCATTCCTTTAGTTTTGTCCGTTGGCAGCCTCTTCCCGTGCCTCTATGCTGCTGGCTTTCTGAGGAGTTGCCTGTTCTTTTCGGCAAGGCAGCGGCAGGACCCATCATGGCTTCCGTCTGTCTTTGTCACTGGCACCAGGCAGGCAGCTCCCATCTCCTGGAGATGCCCGGCACCACTAATTGGGTACCTCCTGCCCAAGTAGGGCCTTTGCTTGGGGTTGAGACACAAAATTCATTTGGGCATTGGGTTCCCACCCTTTATGACTGTTTGTCTGTCGCCATCTCTCCATCATCTATCTATCTGTATGCAGGGTTGGGTGGGGGGAGATTGTGGCACAGTGGTGATGTCACTGGGCTAGTAATCTAGAATCCCAGGCTAATGCTCTGGGGACATGTGTTCAAATCCCACCATGGCAGTGGTTGGAATTGAAATTCAATTAATAAATCTGGAATTGAAAGCTAGTTCCAGTAATACCATTGATTGTCATAAAAACCCATCTGGTTCACTAATGCCCTTTAGAGAAGGAAATCTGCCATCCTTACCTGATCTGGCCTACATGTGACTCCAGATCCACAGCAATGGCTGGGCAAGGGCAATTAGGGATTGGCAACAAATGTTGGCCTCGCCAACAACACCCACATCCCATTAAAAAAAAATGCATGGGGGATGATGGTGGTGTAGTGGTGATGTCACTAGACTGGTAATTCCAGAGACACAGGCAAATGCTAACAAGGCATCAGTTCATATCCCACCACAGTAGTTAGTTGAATTTAAATTCAATTAATAAATCTGGTCTCTGTAATGGTGTCTGTGACACCTATCATTGGTTGGTTTTGTAAAAACTCATCTGATTCACTAACATCCTTTAAGGGAGCAAATCTTCCATCCTTACCCGGTCTGGACTCCATGTGACTCTTAATGCGATTGACTCTGAAATGGCCTAGCAAGCCACTCAGTTGAAGGGCGATTATGGCCGGGCAACAAATGCTGGCCTTGCCAACGATGCCCACATCCCATGAAAGAATAAAGGAAAAAAATGTAGGATGGGTCTCATCCTTCCTATTAAGGAGGGGAAAAGTCAGCCGGAGTCCCCTCTCACTATTGATGGGCTCTGGATCTGGGTGGTCATTCGATGCGATTGGATTCAGGTGTGATGACTCCCAAAGTCGAGCAGACTCCCGGCATTAGCTGCTCTGTTCAGGCATAAAGATTGCTCACTCAGTTAAGGTAATGGAAGGTGCTGTTGTGCTCAGCAGCCCTGGCAACCATTACCTTATGTTACTCACTATCTCCACTGATGCAGTTCCCACACACTGTGAGACTCGCTAACTCCTCTCACCCGGTGCTGTGCGTTACCGTACCTTTACTGATGTTAATCCATCTCCACTGTCACTCCTCCCACACTCTCGTCTCTTCAGCCGCTGCTCCTCTTTTCATATCTCCATGCAAAAAAAAAATGCAAACATGAACAGAGAGGGGCGAAAGAAATAAAAGTAATGATGCAGAACAATTCCTGGTGAGATTTGTTACGAAAAGATTGGTTAATAAAGCTGAGGTTAATAAGCCTGGTGGTTAAGACAGCTTTATTCACTGAGCAGCTGAGAGGAGAACCCTGGCTTTGAACTTTGAACCCCAGGCACATCCCCGAAGCACACATCAGGGGCACCCGAGGAAGTCCTTTGATGTCCTACTTGTGTTTCAGCTGCATTGTACATGGGGCCATCAGGCATCTCTGGGATCCAATCAATAAATCATGTCTATGTGTACTGAAGCTCTCATCAATCGTCAATGTAATTACTGCTGTCATGGACCTCTTGGGAACACCAGAGTCTCGACCTTGGGCCTACATCCAGGGAACAAAGAGGAATTCATCGAAATTTATTGCACTTCACGGCTTGTAATATGTGAAATTACATTAAAATGTCTTGTCGCAGTACTCAGCCGATTGAATTATTTATTCTCGAGGCCCTCCTAAATCTTTCCTTAAGCGATTTCAAAGTCCCCCTCTTTTCTTTCACCACCCCCCCTTGCCCCGAGGGAAAATCAGGCAGCGCTAAAACTGGTGTGCATTGTTGTCCACGGCTTCAGTTACTAACACAAGGCAGAGTAGTGTATGCAGAGGTGGACTTCGCAGACTGCCCGATATCCGGTGCATTAAAGGAATATTCAGGACCAACGGTGCCCCATAGAATCTGACAGAATCAGTTTTCTACAGCGATTGTTACAACAAACTTAACAGATTGTCAGAATTTCTCATTTCATAGAACTCCAGTGGGCCAAAACCCTTCCTACCTAATTCCCCTGTAGAGAATTCCAATGATAAAACCGCCCCCCCTGCTGTTGAATTCCCCCCTGTTTGAACTCCAGTGGGCCAAACCCTTTCCCATTCTCGGCCTGTCCAGCCTCCCAGGCCTGACCCTGTAGCTAGGCCTTGCGACTAATCAATGGGGCCACAGCTGAGTAAATTTCCAGGCTCCGGCAAGCCTATTACACGCGAGTCAGGCCTTTGAGGATAGGCTCCTCTGGCCACTGATGGAGACCCTCAATCAGAACGTTGACCCAACTGACTTAATCTTTCTGGGAAGGGAGTAAAAATGACGACCTGTGCTTGTTTTGGTTTCTTTGAACCTCTCCCTGGCAGCCCCACAGAGCCTAGAGTCAATTACTGGCAGCTCTGGGACTAGCGTGACGAGATGTCCCGGGTTTGCTGGACCACTCTCGGATTTTCATTAAACGACCCGATGTCCCAACAATTCCCTCAAAATCATTCAGGTGTCCTGGTTTTCAGCTTTTCCCTTTCCCTCCCTTTCCCTTTAAACTATGCCAATGGGAACAAGATGGCCACAAAATTCCAATGTAACCAGAATGTAAACCGATAAGATACAGCTGGGGTAGGCGGGGGTGGGGTGGTGTGGGTGGGGAACACCCTGGGATGATTGTCAGCTGATCCCTGGGAGACACCCCCCCCCAGCCGGGCTTGTGCTCCGGGGGCTTCTTGCAAAATCTGTCCAGGTCTCCCTCCCCGATCTGGTGTGGGCAGGGTCTCCTAGCAACCGTGAGCTTGCTGATGGCGGAGGTGGTGCAGCTCCAGGTGAAAGCTCTCGCTGTTGGGGCTGCTGGGGAGAAATGGCTCGGGACGACCCTGGAATGGGGCACAATCACGCAGACCCTCACACCCCCTTACTGCGAAGGTCTCTGAACAAGGGCAATTAGGGATGGGCAATGAATGCTGGACAGTGTTGCCCACATCCCATGAGCGAATAATAAAAAAAAATATTACCATGGGCTGGTCAATGTGCCTCAGTTTAGAATTTTGAAAATCTAGTCACCCTGCCTGGAATAGGCCCTGGTATTCGTGGGAAATGAGGCAGGAATCGTTGGTCCCTCACACCTCATTATTCAACCTACCCACTGCCTACACCTGCTTCAAGCGTATACCCAGATGCGACTGGACGGGGAAACCAAAGGAAATAACGCAGCAGCACCTAATGGGAATCCCGCCCGTGGGTGAGGCTTCCAAAAAAAGGCAAAGGTCGCTTGGCCTTTTCGCCTGCCCGCCAACCGTTAGGTTGAACGGGCAGTGAAAAACTCAGCACAACTGATAACTTAATGGCCATAACAGGCCCTTTAATTGTCGGCGGGCGCGCTGCCGGCTCTGGCGCGTGCCTGCCGATCGAACTATTGCGCAGCCGACTTCATCGCGCGTCCTTTCACACTCGGTTGGGTTGGGCGCGTGTCCACCCACCGAGCTGAGAATTCTGGCCCGTGTGTCCACAATCCCAATATTTTATAAATTGCTTTCAAGTGCCCCGTCGATCTCGGATACTTTCACAATGTTCAGATGTTGACTATCGTCTGTCACAAGCATGATAAAGGTAACTTTTAAAAAAATTTCCTTGTGTGATATTTTTATTCAATTTTTTTTCCAAGATTTGTGAATAACATGGGAGAAAATCGCATTCGGGTAAAAGGGGTTTGTGATGAGGTGGGGGGGGGGGGAGAGGGGTGGGGTTTGCTGGCGGTGGGGTGACTGGTGAGATGCAAGGTGTGGTACACTGTACAATGACGTTACAGCTGAGGTCAAAACACATCAAGGAGGAGGAGGGTGGAAGAGAACCAGGGTTCTGTGTCTGCTAGGAACAGGAGGAGGAGGAGGAGGCCATTCAGCCCCTTGAGCCTGTTCCATCATTCCATCAGATCATAGCTGATCTCTACCTCAACCCCATTTACCCGCCGTGATTCCATTATTCCTTAATACCCTTGCCTAACAAAAACACTTAGTGTACTTTGATATGGCTAAAGGGCAGCATCTGTTGGTAAGTGAGGCGAGGGGGGAAGGGCTGAGGGGTGGCGGGTCATTCAGCTCTGCTAAAAAGCAGTACCAATTCCTTTATTTTTATTGCTCTGTCTTTCACAGTGCACCATCTCGCTGCCTTTGTCACATTTGCTCCTTTGTGTCCCGTATCCTTCCCCAGGCTAACTCCTCGCCTGCTCTGTGATGTGGATTTTATTCCTGATTTAGGGCTCATTCCCTCAGCTTAAGTGCTTGGCACTGCCATTCTGGGCTTTTCTTTTTTGGCAACGGGTAAGTTAGTTGATCTGAGAAAGCGTGCCCCTCATTTTGAAGACAGCAACTTCTAAAGAGTTCCTCCCCACTCCGGCCTCGCACTCTGAGCTACGTCATTCCCCAGCCTCACACTTCGAGAAGCTACTGACTGATAAATCTACTCATCAGGGCTTGTCTGGCACGTCTGAGCGTGGGTTGTGGCGGAGAGGGCGGTGGCTTCACGTCAATATTATGTGTCAACCTGGCTCAGTGGCAGGTTGTCTCTTGCCTTTGAGTCAGAATGTTGAAGGTTCAAGTCCATGTCTGTGTTACAGCAGTGACTACACACTTAAAGTATTTCCTCAGGTAATGAACACTTAGGGGATTTCCAGTGGATTTGAGAAGTGCTACATAAATGCCAGCTCCTTCCCTTTTCACTTGGACAATAGGGCTACACTTGGGTTTATTCCACCGCACTCTTGGCTGGTCTCCCACTTTCTATCCTCCATAAAGTTGATGTAATCCAAAACTCTGTCTTAACCCACGCCAAGCCCCGTTCACCCATCACCCCCTGTGCTCACTGACCTACATTGGCTTCTGGTCAAGCAATATTTTGACTTTAAAATTCTCATCCTTGTTTTCAAATCCCTCCATGGCCTCACTCCTCCCTACGTCTGTAATCCCCTCCAGCCCCACAACCCTCCGAGGCATCCGCACTCCTCTAACTCTGGTTTCTCGGACATCCCTGATTTTTAATTGCTCCGCGATTGGCGGTCACACCTTTAGTTGCCTGGGCCCCAAGCTCTGGAATTCCCTCCTTAAACCTCTCCACCTCTCTTTTCTACTTTTAAGACACTCTTTAAACCCTACCTCTTTGACCAAGCTACTGGAGACCTGACTTAATATCTTCTTAATGTGGCTCATTGTCATACATTGTTTTATAACATTCCCATGAAGCAGCTTGGGACTTTTTATTACATCAAAGGTGCTACATAAATATAAGTTGTCGTTGCTTAGTAGTGTGGTGGATTGATGGAGTCACTGGTTGGTGGTCTGCTTGTTTTCTGCAGGGCATGGTGGTTGGTGATTGACTGGACGCTGTGACATGATACTGCATGCTACTCTGCCAGAGATCACATGCTAACTTCCCGATTCCAGTCCCAGCACTGGGAGAAACAACCGTTGAGATCTTGCTTGGAATGGAGCCAGAGGATGAACCACCAGTGAAGTCTCGCACCTAACTCTGAGATGCAGGGGGCACACGGGAGGCTTGTATTGCTTGGAAAGAATATGGGATGCCAGCTCAATTTTTGTGGCTACCCGTGGTCATCCAACATTTGAGACATCAGCTTTATAACAGGGGAGAGAAGGTAGTGGGTGGGGTGTCTAACTGGGAAATTAGAGAAAGTAATTTCAAAAGGATCACACGCACACACCCGTACGCCCACGCTTCCACACAGGTGAACACGCACACACATGCACATCTACATGCTCGCACACAGTCCCTGGCTATTATAACCGTGCAATTGTAGGGGGGCCCCTGCTGGACCTGGCCTCTGACACTGGCCCCCGTGGGCAGCACTGGGCGCTTGGAGCTCTCAGCCTGACGCCTTCCGTTCCTGCAAAACTAGCTCGGATCAAACTCCCCCTTAGCATGGGGCCTCCCTTGCTCTTGGTGGTGGAGGGTGGGTGAGGGGAGGTTAGGGCAGGCAGTGAGGGGGGCCGCAGGGGGTGGGGGGTGGGTGCAAGGAGTGCAAAATTTCCACCGCTCCGCTCTTCGGAGCTCCCAGCCAGTGCAGTATTGCTAAGCTCTCCACTCCCGGTTTGTGGCTTTCCCAACTGTTCGCTTTGATAGATGGAAAATTGCTGGACCAAAATCCTGGAACTCCCTCCCTAACAGCACTCTGGGTACACCTACACTGCCTGACTGCAGTGGTCCAAGAAGGCAGCCCATCAACCTCTTAAAGAGCAACGAGGGATGGGCAATAACTTCTGGCCTTGTCAGCAATGCTCACGTCCCTTGAACGAACGTGAATCGGACAAAAAGAGGCTCCCCCCGGCCATCAGAGATGACAGGTGCAACATGAAAGTTGTACCCCTTGGAGTGCCGAGTTTGCCTTGTGGGGGACGTCACCTGTTATTGTATCTCATCGAGTTTAAGAGGCCAAAGGAAACCTTGGACTTTGCCTCAAAACCTGCCCTGATGCCTTGCGAGGGAGCGCCTTTGGTGGCATGGGGTAGATCGGGGGTGGTAGGGATGGGTTTAGATTTTCCAACCATTCAATCTATTGGGCACCCCCCCAACCCCTCCCACTCCCCAACCTCCCCACCCACAACCAGCCTGCCTCTCTCCATTTGCATTTTGCAATGAGGAATCCCTCTTCGCACCCCACCCCACCAAATAAAATAGAGAACGAAACATAGAAATGTGGGGGAAAAAATGATTACAGCAGGAAAGGATGTATTATCACTTTCTGGCCACAGCCCTGATGAAAAAAGACAAAAATGGTTTTTAGCTCAAAGTGGCCCAACACACTAATAAGGGCACAATTTCTCATCCCAGCAGCCTTTCCCGACTGCACACACACACTCACACACACGCATATATTACACACACTGAACGTCACTAGAATGAAGGGTTTCCACCTTGCTTGGAATGGAAAGTAAGGTGAAGTCGTCCTTGAAAGAACTGGTTACTTATGTACATTAGATTCTACATTGCCCTCCCCACAAGACTCGGTTCCTGTCGAGCTTTACTTTATCGTGTTGGTGTTGTGTGAGCTGTGCTTTCCCCCCACCCGCTCTTCCCCCCGCTCCGGCTCCATGCTCAGGATAAGTCCCTGTCTTGCGCGCTGCCGTACATGTATGGATCCTTCCCCTGCTCTTGGACGAATTCCTCCTTCTTGTCCCACTCATTGGCCCAGCCACCGTTGGTGACGTTGGTCGTCTCAGTGGCCCCATAGCTCCCGTAGCCAAGGCCGGCGTCCTCAACCTCGTTTGCGAGCTCGTCCTCATGTATGAAGCCGCACTTTTCGTCATTGAGTTCCTCAGGCTCTGCCCAGGGCTGCTTCTCTCCGGAGGCGAAGATGCCGTAGAATATGACGCCCGCATAGTGAACCAAGGAGGCGATCAGGAAGACATACTGCCATTCTTCTCGCGTCTTGGTGGACATTTTAAAAATAAACACAACAGCTTGTTAGAGAGGAAACCCAGAGAGGGTATGACTACTGTAAACAAAGGCCAAGATCTTAACTCCGTCAAACAACAGATGGGAGAAGGATCACCAGGGGTTAAAAAGATAAAAATAAAAACCAAAAGTGCTGGAAATATCCAAAAGGTCTGGCAGCATCTTCGGAGAGAGAAACAGGGTTAACGTTTCACGTCCAGCATGGATTATCTTTGAAACTCTCTCGCCACAGATGCTCCCAGGCCTGCTGAGATTTTCCAGCACTTTCTGTTTTTATTTCAGATCTCCAGCATTTGCGGTATTTTGCTTTCAGTCGGTAGATAAATGTTGGGGGGAGGGGGAAGCAAAACCAACAAGATGCCCACCGGCCACTGCCTGTTCCTTTTACACTGATGGATATCGGGGTGTTTTTCAGTGGAGTGATGAAGTGCTTTAAAGACATATTTAACTTATATTTAAATCGTGCCCTCGCAGGGCCTGGTTTAACAGTTGTTGCTCAGGTTCCCACAATCGAGGCCACAATCAGATCAGCCACACTTTTATCCAATGGCTGGGCAGGCTCACTGGGCTGACTGGTCTACCCCTGCTCCTAATTCTCATGTTCCTCACACCATTCACCCCGCACCATAGCAAGGTCGCCAACCCTCCAGGATTGAGCCTGGAGTTTCCAGGAATTGGAGATCAGTCTCCAGGACACTGCTGTGTGCAACCCTGGAGAAAAATCATCGGGGCATTAAAAAAGGTTTTTTTTTTTTGCAATTTTCTTTGAACATATCTCTTTACCAGATATAAAAATATTGAAAATGGGGGAAAAAAGGCCGTTTGGCTGACAGTCAGCCATCATCCAATTGGGTAATGAGTCATTTCACTTACCAATTGGCGTAGGAAGGCAGTGCGTCACAAGGATGGATGTGTTGACCGACTAATGGCTGGAATGTGGGGGCAAGTCATACGCTGAGACCCCCAGGAATACATTGAATCACAGTTGGCAACCCTAAATATCTGTCAGCTTTATCTGCTAGCTTCAGAGCAGTGTTGGGCGGGGGAGGGGTTGGGGGTGGGTAGCAGAATATCTTTAAAGCCATCCCTTTGAGGAAGGGATAAAAAGAATATAAAAATCAAAACCTCAGCAAAGCTACTGAACAGTTGGAAAAATATCAATAACACATCCTCAGGGACCTCCAAACACATTTTGTTCATGCACCCTCCAACGTTTCATGCTCGAAGTTGCATGGATTTGAGTGGAATGTTGGGTTCCTTAACTCTCAGATGCGAAGCTATGGCATTTTATTTATGGTTTCTCACCTTGTGCTTTGTCATGGCCCCCACAATTAAAGGGCACACCATCCCGGATAAAGTCCCAACTCCATTGGACAGTCCCATCAGGATACTGGCGTAACGTGGGGCGATGTCCAGGTGGTTAACATTGAAGCCTATAGCCCAAAAAACAAACAGAAGCGAAAGATGGGATGGATTAAGTCGAGTCATGTCCCCATCTGTGCGATGCTAAATTGTGAGCCAAACAACACATGCTAACATATGATAATATATGATAATACAATTGCATTTATGCTAATGGCTGTTGCTGGTTTCCTAACACTGCCTGATGAAATTAGAGAAAGCAGGGATGAAAGCACGAATCACCTGAGATTGCGAATCCACTGAAGCCGACAGCTAGGACGAGGAAAGAGATTGCCACAGCTTTAGTGTGAGAGAAACCCACCACCAGCAGAAAGGTGGCTTCCATCCCAAAACCTTAGATACGAGGAAGGAAGAGGAATAGAGCAGAATGAGGGGATTATCTTGAACAGTGAAGATTTCATGCAACAACTTGCTTTTATATAGCATCTTTAAAGCAGTTCAAACATCCCAAGAGGCCTCACAGGAGCATTATCAAACAAAGAGTTGATGCCGAGGTACATAAGGAGATATTAGGGCAGGTGACCAGATTAGAGAATTAGATGGAGAATTCCAGAGCTTGGGGTCCCAAAAGATCCATTCTCAGAGTTATCACTGCAAAGGATTGGATGTACCCATCAGGAATTTATCTTATCTACACAAGTCAGGGACTGCCCATGCCCCCCCACAATGAATTCTACTGATAGATTTCAAAGTATCTCTCTTAATTAAAGTGGATAGTGCAAATGGTGGGTATAAGATATAATGCGGTCAGTTTTTTTTAGAAATAAGGAATTATTACCTTTATATAGCGCCTTTCATGGCCTTGGGTGTTCCAAAGCACTTTAAAGCCAGTTAAATACTTCTGAAGTGTCGTCACTGTTGTAATGTAGGAAATGCAGCAGCCAGTTTATGCATAGCAAGCTCCCGCAAACAGCAATGTGATAATAGCGGGATAATTTGTTTTTGGTTGATAATTGTTGGCTAGTGCACTGGGGGGGGGAGCTCCCTAACTCTTGTTTGCGATAATGCAATGGGACATAGGGTCATTTGAGAGGACAAATGGGAACTTGGTTTAAGCCTAGACTTTGTGCTCAAGTCTCTGGAGTGGGATACGAACCCACAACCTTCTGACTCAGGCGACAGCGCAGGGAGAGCAAATGAACTGGTTCATGTGTAGGAAGTCAGTAGGCGGCCAGATCATCCAAAAGAGCATAAGAAACAGAAGAAGTAGACCATTCAGTCCATTGACCCAGCTCCCCATTCAATACAATCATGGCTGACCTCCTACCTCAACTCCACCTTCCCACACTATTTAGCTCTCTTAGGGTCAGCTTAATGCCTGTATTAAAATGGAAGGCAAAGGAACGGCATACAAACTGGGTCAACGTTTTGATGTCAACCTTCACACATCTAAATTTCAGGGACCCCTACTGTGGAACTTTTCCAAACAAAATGCTCGTCAAATAATCCCTCTAATAAAATTAGAGCGGTATGCCACAGATTGGGCTTGAGTTTCTGGATCTCAATGCTGCATCTGAGAAGGCATTTAAACTAGGTGGTGTTTGGATGGGGTGTGGACGTGGAAAGATGCAGAGACAACATAGGGCGGAATCGTCCCAGATTTGCACAAAGTGCAGTTCTCAAACACGTCTCAAGCCATTTTTGTGTCAACATTAGAGGGTGAAGCTTGTTGGGCCAAATGGTCTTTTTGTATTCTTCCTGTAGATGAGTCAGCAGCTTCAGGCTGCTGAATGTGCCGGGGAGTAGGAGGCACTTGGTTCTGTAAGGAAGAATGACTAAAGGCTGTTGAGTGACATCCATCTGTACTTAGCCACAGTCTGCAAGAGGCAATAGGCATCAATCTCTTTGTTAGAGTGAGATAAGTGGTTATAGCTTGAGGTTGACCACTCAACATCAAGTATGGCTGAGCATCTGCCATGGGCACAACGGAAGGATTAGCAGGCTGATTATCAACCCATTTAACCATGCCATAAATGCTCCATTCATGACCTACAAGCCCTGGAGTGGGATTTGAACTCAGAGCTCAAAGGCAGGAATGCTACCCACTGCGCCACAAGACTTCCCTAATTTGCTCACATCTTAGGTTAAAGTGAGAAATAAGGGAGAAGGGTCAATCTGCAGTCATGGTGGAAGCTGGTCCAGAAATTTAGTTGGGATTTCCAGGCAAATTAGTAGATGGATATCAAATTCATCAACAACAACCTGCATTTATATAACATCCTTAACGCAGTAAAACATCCCAAGATGCTTCACAGGAATGTCATCAGAGGAAATGTAGGGTGATGGAGGAACCTCATTTTAGGATATGGGCAGCAGAGTTTTGGTGAGCTTCAGTATATGGGAAGCTGCAAAGTTAGAGACCAGGCCGTGGGAGCATTGGAATAGTTGAGCCTAGGCATGGGTGAGGAGATAGCATGCTGGCACAAGTTCGGGCATCATGCGTGACTAGGAGTTGCTGTTACAGTTGAGGGAACTAACGTACAGAAGTTCACTGTTGGACTGCCCTGCAAAAACACACCTCCACAGTTCATCATCTTCCTGACGTTGGTGGTGGACATGAGTTTCTTGGCTCTGAGGTGGTCCGCTAACTGTCCACCAATGGGCACGATGATCGTCATGACGAGGTGGGGGAGAGCAGACAACAAGCCTACCTGCGTTGAGAGGAAGTTGAACATGGAATTAACAATGTGAAATGCACTTTGACCTATGTACTGTCAACCCTTTGTTCCTGGAGACCAGCAGTGCCCTAACCGGCCTCGTAAACATGCTGCAGTAGAAATTCCTCTCAGGCTTTCCTGCTAAGTGGGTTTGGCCGCTTGATGCCCCCCCACCACCCCCCCTCACCCCATGCCTGATTTCAGTTCTATTGCCCACTTTCTGCTAACTATTCAGGGCAATTGTCTACCCAGCTGAGCTGACTCCGTGACCCAGCGACGTTACATCATATGGGGGCAGAATGTTTTGTCCTACAGGCAGGCACGTGCCCGACCTGAAAGGGAGTGAGGTCGTGCGTGACGGCGTTGGGTGAGTGTCTCGACGTCATCGTGCACTCTCGCCACCTTTTGGTCGGTGGGTGCGCCTGAGAGTTGGCAGTGCACCCGCCGACAATCAAAAGGCCTGTTAAGGCCCTTAAGTAATTAATGAAGTCACCTTTTTTGCTGCCCGCTCAACTGTTTGGTTGTCGGGTTGGCAAATGGGTCAAGCGGCCTCTGCATTTTAAACAAAACCTCATCCATGGTGGGGGGGAATGTTTCCAGCGCTTAGTTAAAAAAAAATAACATTTTTTAAACATCCTTTTTCACATGTCCCTCTTCACGTGACCGAGTCACATGGGGGGACACGTTTATCTCATATGTTAAAAGTTTACTTCCGTATTTAAAACCCGTCAGCTCCCTGAGGCTGCTCTGTGCCTTCGGTGGGGTGGGGGGGGGCAGGTGGGGGGGGGGGCGTTGTCCGTGTATGGGCTCCTCCCGCCCACCCACCCCCCACACCTCAGCGCTCGTACCCCTCCCGCCCCAAACCGGCAGCACTGAGGCTCCCAGCGCGCGTTTCACGCCGGGCTGGCCAATCGACGCGGATGATGCCCGATTGCGGGCAGTGGTCTGTTTCGCGGCTGCTCCCAGGCCCACCCATCACGCCCGCCCGAGGAGAGAAAAATCCTGCTCTTGGAACTGTTTCGAGTTTCCAGCACGGGAACAGGCCATTTGGCCCATCTGCCCTTGCTTATGCTCCACACAAGCCTCCTCCCACCCCGCTTCACCTCTCCCTATTGGCATATCCTCCTGTTCCTTTCTCCCTCTTGCGTTTAACTAGCTTCCCCTTAAATGCATCAATATTATCCACCTCAACCACACCGCGTATAGGAATTCCACATTCTAGCCCATCTCTTGCTAAAGAAGTTTCTCCTCAATTTCCAAGCGGACTTATTGGTGACTATCTTTCACATACGGTTCCCTAGTTCCGGTCACTCCCACGAGCAGGCACATCTTCTGCACATCTACCCTATCGAGCCATTTTCTAACCTGAACAACCTCTGTCAGGAACCCCGGTCTGATCAGTCTTTTCTGATTATCAGTTTTGGTACCAACCCAGTAAAACTCGTATGGCACCTTCTCTCGTGCCTTTACATCCTTTTTTTTGTATAGTCTTGTAGGACACCAGGGCTGTGCTCAATAATCTAAGTGTGGGCCAGTTGGAAAATGAGTTGGGTCGGGGGGGGGGGGGGGGGGGGGGGGGGGGGGGTGGTGGGTGGGGGGGGGTGGGGGGGTGGTGGGGTGTCCAGCCTTAAATATGCAGTTTGGGTTCCAATGTCATTACTGGGGCCCCGGCTGCAATTTTAACCAAGGCCCTAGGTGGGGGAAGGAGTCTCTCAACCCACGATAAGTCAGTTTGCAGAGCAGGTGAGGTGGTTTTCCAGCTCTGACCACCTCCCTCGTCTGGGAGAGAAGGTGCATTTCACAAAAACAGGAAGGGGGAAAATACCAAATACACATTTTCGAAAAAAAGGACAAATTCGGTACCTTGCTGATCTCGAACCCGAACACCTCCTCAAAGTAGGCCGGCTGGCTGATCAACAGCAGGTAGAAAGTCCAACTACGGCAGAAGTTGGCCACAACGATGGCGTAAACAGGCATCGAGGTGAAAAACTTGCGCCAGGGGGCCTTGAATTTCTGTCAAGGAACGCATAAAAAAGCATGGAGCATGGAGTCAAAGTTACTCACCCCTCAGTCCAAGCCCACCTCTTTCACAAACTGTGAAAAATCCGTAGGGTGGTGTTATGATGCCCTGTGACAAATTCCTTGAGTTACACAATCATAGAATCAACTGCAGTGCAGAAGGAGGTTATTTGGCCTGTGCCTGTGTTAGCGTTTTGAAAGGTGGTGGCAAAGTAGTATTGTCAGTGGTCTAGTGTTCCAGAGACCTAGGGTAACGCTCTGGGGACCGGGTTTCGAATCCCATCCACAGCAGATGATGAAATTTGAATTCAATAAAAATCTGGCATTAAAACTCTGATGATGACAATGAAACCATTGCTGATTGTCGCAAAAACCCATCTGGTCACTAATGTCCTTTATGAAAGGAAATCTGCTGTCCCTACCTGGTCTGGCCTACATGTGACTCCAGACCCATACCAATGAGGTTGACACGTCAATGTCCTGTGAACAAGGCCAATTAGGGATGGACAATAAATGCTGGCCTAGCCAGTGGCACCCATGTCCAATAAGCAAATATAACAAACAATTAGTTCCATTCCTATGCACTTTCCCCATGGCCCTGCAAATTTATTCTCAGTTTTCTATTCTCACATGGCTTTTCTCACTGATTCTTCAATTTTTTTCTCAAATGTTTTTTCTATGTAAACTGTTGCAATGTAATTGCAGGCTTTGGCCACTATTTGGCACCATGGAGCAAAATTCTGAAATCCCTCAAAGCCATTGCAATCTTCAATCTAAAATATTTACGTTTATCTACTACCCATGGTAAATTTGCAAGGTTTAAAATGTTAATATTAACAATTATTTATTTAGTTTGGGATTCCTTCACAATGTGAACTCGTCTTCTGGAGCATGTGGCCTACTTGAAGGAAGCTTCCTCTGCCACTGTACATCCATTGGCAATAAAAAAAAGGCTTACATTTATATTGCACTTTTCACAACCACCAGATGTCACAAAGTGCTTTACAGCCGATGAAGTACTTTGAATTGTAGTCACTATTGTAATTGTATTGTAGGAAACATGGCAACCAATTTGCACACAGCAAGCTCCCACAAACAGCAATGTGATAAAGACCAGATAATCTGCTTTAGTGATGTTGATTGAGGGATACATATTAGCCAGAATACTGGGGAGAACTCCCCAACTCTTCTTTACAATGGTGCCAGGGATCATTTATGTCTATCCGAGATGGAACATGGGAACCTCATCTCACTTCATCTGAAAGACAGCACTTCTGACAATGCAGCACCCGCTCAGTACTACAGTGGAGTGTCTGCCTTGATTTTTGTGCTATGGTCCTGGAGTGGGATTTGAACCTACAACCTTGTGATTCAGAGGCAACTGAGCCGGGTCTGACACTGGGGTAAGGTGGGTGTGGGGAAGGTGGGGAGGTGGGTGGCAAAGAGGGAGGGCAACACCCAAGTTGTCCACATTTATCCCCATTGCCCTTTGACCTTTGGCTTCTGCTCAATACAAACGGGTAGAAAAAAAGCAATACTTACTACCAGAGGGTTCATAAGATTGGCGCCTTCTCCAATAGATTCCTCGATGTAGGTCTTCTCTTCATCAGAAATGGTGGGGTGTTTGGCAGGGCTCTCATAAGACACCAGCAGCCAAAATATGTACCACACCATGCCAAAGCTCCCTACCAGAGAAGAAAAATGAGACCTCTTAGATATCAATACATTTCTAACTTCCAGCCTCTTCACCCCCCCTCATTTGCTGCCTCGGGCTGGGACAGGCTACAACAGGGGTGGCAGTGAACTGGCCATTCCTCACGCCTTTGATGTTGGGTCTTTCTACTAAGGGAGGAGAATCAAACCCATTGTCCAATCCTATACTCAATGGTCCACACATGCACTTTGCAGCAAAAAAACCATTGGGATGACGAATGGGAAGCATAACCAAGCTTTTCCTCCCATCCACCACATTCCCTTCACTTACCATTCGCTCAGCTTGAGGCCATTCAGCAACAAGATATACAAACATCATTGGGAACAAAATGGATCTATTTCAATGGCTCCTACCCTCATCCTTGTTTTCAAATCGCTCACTCTTCCCTATCTCTGTAATCTCCTTCAGCCTGCAACCATCCAACAAACCTCCTGTTATGCCTTCTGGTTCCCCTAAGTTAGAAATAATCGCACTTTAGACTCAAAATGCTGGAGCTTCATTGAGTGCATTTCTTACTGCTCTCCACGTGTTGGTACACCGATGGACTGGTACATTGTTACTTGGCACATTGACTGCAGTGCGACAGTACTGCGCCACCCTTGAATGTATATTCACACAACAATTAGTTCCTAGCCTTTTACGAACAATAGAACATCTTCACTCCTCTCGTTCTGGCCTCTTGAACGTCCCTGTTCTCAATTGCTGCGCCACTGTTTGCTGTGCCTTCAGTTAGGTTGTCCTTAAGGTCCCTCTCTGCCTCTCTATCTCTCTCCCTCCTCCTTGAAGAAATGGTTAGAGTGCGTCTGTGGATCATCCAATGAAAACCCTGAGGGTAAGAGTGCTGTCTCGAAGAGTAGGATCACAAGGTCCTTAACAGCTTTATCATTCACGTCTAGCTAAGCTATCGGCCTCAGCGTGTCCGCAATCTTTGGCCAAGCCTTTGGTCACCTGGCCTAATATCTCTTTATGGGGCTGGGTATCATATTTCATTTTCTGATGCTCCTGTGAAGCCCCTTAGGATGTAAATGCATAAAGCAATTTTTTTGAAAAAAATGCTTTCTATTGCATGTCCACAGGAGCCAACACTGCGGCACATACGGCCATATAGGGGCAGATGGTAGTACATCATTCCCTTTAACCCTGCGTGTGCTGTACTTGTACAACAGCAGACACTGAGTCAAACACATGGCTATACAGCACCAGATAGGAGTGAGTCATTCCCTTCTACACTGTGTGTGCTGTCGTTTTTTGGACTCTAACACAAGTGCAAACAATTATACTCAGCAAGCTAAGCTGAAAGTTGACCCCATACTTTCCCCCAGTACATACCATAGACATAGAAGACTGAGGACCACCCTGAGTACTGGACGAGGACCCCTGCGAGAGGCATTGCTACCACTGCCCCTGCATAGGAACCTGTAAAAGAAAATGTGCATATCACCAAAATATAGCTGAGGTGGGACATTATTAAGTAGTGGAACATTAGGGTCAGGAGGAGGCCATTCAGCCCCTTAAACCTTTTCTGCCATTCAATTAGATCATGGCCGACTTATCCCTCAGCTCCATTTACCCCCATTTGCTCCATCTCAATTGATACAAAAACCCAATAAAAATCTATTGTTCTCAGTATAGGGTTGCCAACTTTGGTTGAACGTGTTCCTTGAGATTTCATCACATGACCCCCACTCCCTCCCCCCACCAACCAATAATTGCCGAGCCCACACTCTCTTGCCATTGGTCACTAAATATGTCAATCGTCATGGTGACCCCACCTTTCCACTTCATTTGGAAATTGGAAAAAACGTGATTGAGCGATTTTTTTTTGCCTATTAGTTAAACAGTCTATTTTCCTCATCTCCACGGTTTTTATAAATAATAAACAGAAATGCTGGAGAAAAATGAAATAAATGTGTCATTTAATTTAACACCTTATGATATTTGTTCTGGTTGATGGTAAAAGTGTCTTGGAGATTAAGGGCCAGATTTTTGCTGACAAGGCAGGAATATCGAGTCAGGAAGTTTCCCAATCCAGCAAACCCATCTCATTTAAAAGACCCGCTGCCCGCCATATTTTCTGGGGAGGTGGTGGTGGGATGGAGTCAGGTCTGCTGCCTCTGGAGTAGGCCGCAGGAGCTGGCGAGTGCTGAGGTGGGCTGGTTAGAAGGCCCACCACAGCTCTCTGGACCTTCAGCCCAGTTGTATTAAAGGTTGTTAGGTCCTTCAGCCCTCACTCCTCACACCTCCTCAAAAGCCTTGTAGAGGTGAAAGAAAATCTAACAACCTGTTAGAGATCTCACTCAAACACATGTGACGCTGCAAAAAACTCAAATTCATGAAACCCATTCAAAAATGTAAATCACCTCAAGTAGTCAATCTGCTGCATAAACAAACAAACATCTATTTCACTGACCACATCAAAGATAGCTAATCTTTTAATCACTTCTTAAAACTGCCAATCAAAATGTGAACTCAGCCCCCTGCTGAGATAAGTAGTTCTGGAAATTTTGAAACTCATCCAAGCATTCATAATGGGCTCAGCTACAATTTAAAACATTTGGGAAATGTAAACAATGGAGTCTATTGAAATTGCAAAAAAAGATGGCAATTGGCCACCAGACATCCTGTCCATCAATGCACTCCAGCAGCAGGTGTTTCTTTTTTATTCTATGTGAGAGCTGCAGCTTTTCCCCTCAAATTTTAAAGGGCTGGGAATTTAAATCACTTCAGATCACGACAGTTACGCTGACCTTAAATCCACTCTTCATATGCATTTATGCCTCCTTCATAAAATTGTGCTTTCCCTACTACAGGAACAGCGAAAATGGGGACTGTGGGAATGCAGCACTAATTTTAAGTGGCCCAGTTTCCTGCCTCTGTGATTCAGTCAAAACTGGGATCTGCTGGAAAGGGAGGGTGGGTGGGGTGTGGGTAGGATTTCCGCTTCTGGATCCCGCCTGGCATTTTTAAAGGCCTGCTGAGTTGTTGTGACTTGGCGAAAATCCAGTGCTAATTTTCAAATCCTGAAGCTTGGAGAGTTGCTGAATCTTTACACCCTCATGGGGTTGGGCATAGAGGTGTCCAGGTGCATAAAGGCCCAATGCTGGTCGCCATGCCAGTTTCCAGGCACCGTCCCACCTCTGAGCCATTTTCTAGGGTGCAAGATGGTGGCAGAGCTACCCACCCGCAAGTTTTTTTTTAAATGATGTTGGTTGAGGGATAAATATTCCAGGAAGACTCCCCTGCTCTTCTTCAAAATAGTGCCTCGAGGAATCTTTTATGTCCACTTGAGAGGGTAGACTGTTTAATGTGGCAGCTGAAAGATGGTACTGCTGACAGCACAGCATTCCCTCGGTACTTTAGAGCCCATGACTTTTGACTTAGAGCGAGAGTTGCTACCCATTGAGGCACAGGGAGAACAAATGGACTGGGGAGTATGGGAGCGGGTGAGTGGATAGCCAGGTTGTCCAAAAGAGGTTAAGTTCGTTTGGATCAAATGGCCTTTTCTTGCTTCTCTGCATAAAAGTCAGTGGCTTCAGTTCTGTTGCCAATGGTGACTGAAGTCAGGCTGCTGAGGGACAGAAGTCTCTTGATTTTGTATATAACTAGCGTTCGATTGATGGGTAAGGCAGATGAGGCCATGGCTTCACATCTCATTTGAAAGATGGTGCCTCTGATAGTGCTGCACTCCCTCAGTGCTGGTACTGAGCCTTGAAGGGGAAAATTGGGAAAAAGAGGGAGTGAGGCCTCATTAGAGTAAAACGTGCTTCTTATAAAGCACAGGAGAAATAATACAGGTGGGGGGGAAGAATATACTGTACAGGGAAATACAAGCCTCGGGAAAGGGCGAATCACATTCAGGGGGTCCTGGCGATGTCCATTCCTGGCTCCATACCAGGAAGTAGGGATGAACTTCAGGGGTCAAAGGTAAGGAGGCATACAGAGCACCCCAGAGAGAACAGAACACCTGCCCTCTCCCACCGTGACCCATTCACGAAACGCCAGCCAGGCCTCTGCCTGACCACCCTGTGAAATGAACTGTTGCGATGGTAACCCGGACAGGCCTAAAGAGATCAATTACCACAGAAGGAGGTAGTAGCGAGCCTGCTTCGCTCCAAGGGAGGTGCCCATTTGCTCCAGATTCCATGGCATGCAGGATACGTAACCCCCTACAGGCAAATAAACACAAGAGAATATCAGATTATAGGCCTTGCCTTTGCTCAGGGCAATCAAAGTTAATTCACTGTTTAACGGATGATCCTGCCACAGAAAGTGAGGTACGAGGTCATTTTTTACATGATAATGGCCCAAGATGTTCCATATACAATACGGGCATCACTCACTTCAGTTGGGCACACATACCCTAAGGTTACCGCAACTGTCCTGAAGGCGCTGGTTTATATCACCGTAGAACCTTACATCACAGAAAGAGGCCATTCGGTCCATCGTACCTGTGCCAGCTCTTTGAAACAACTATTTAGTCTCACTCCACTGCTTTTTCCCCAGCAAATTTTCTATTTCTTTTCAGATATTTATCCAGTTCCCTTTAGAAGGTTACTACTGGCTCTGCTTCCACTGCCCTCTCAGACAGCCCATTCCAGATCATAACAACTCGCTGATTAAAAAAATGACTTCTTTTGCCAATGACCTTAAATATGTGTGCTCAAGTTACCAACCCTCTTGCCAATGGAAATAGCTTCACCCAATTTACTCTATCAAAATCCTTTATGATTTTGAGCATCCCCTTAACCTTCACTGCTCCAAGGAGAACAATCCCAGCTCCTCTAGTCTTTCCGCATGACTGAAGTCCCTCATGCCTGGTTCAGTTCTGGGAAATCTCCTCTGCAAGACCTTGATATCCTTCCTAAAGCATGGTTCCTGCGTTCTTTGTGGGTAGAGTTGCTAGCATCCTCAGCCAAGTGGCCATCCTTCACGTTGGAGCATAGGTTGGCAGCCTGTTTGATTGCAGAAGATAGCACAGGCCTAACCCTGTCCTCGAGGCAGGAGTCAACCAAGATAGCAAGGGGCAGGAACACTGACTGAGATTTCTGCATCTTAGCATGCAGACGTTCAATGCAGTTGCCATGGAATTGGTTAACCCAACTCAGAGCAGAGACAAAATGCAGGAACAGCATTAAAATGCATATAATTATGTAGAACAGGCCCATTCTGGTGGTTATGCTCCACTTCAGCCACCTCCTGCTCTATTTACTTCATCTCACCCTCTCAACATAACCTTCCAGTCCTTTCTCTGTCATGTATTTATGTAGCCTTCCCTTAAATACATCTTTGCTATCCACCTTAATTACTCCATATGGTAGTGAGCTCCAAGTTCTCATCACTCTTTTGTTGATAAAGAAGTTCCTCTTCAATTCTCTGATGAATGAGTGATTCTCTTACATTTATGGTTCCTAGTTTTATACAGTCTCAGAAATGGTAACATCTCCTCCAGGCATGCCTTATCAAACCCTATTCTCAAACCTGGAATAATCTTGCACCTAGGGTATTAGAGACTTTAGAGGATTTCAAAATGTAGTTGGAGGCTGAATGGGGAAATGAGGCTCTTTGATGCATTGAGGTCCAGGGAGGTGAATGATTTTTTGCATCCCTTTTCCGACATCATTTTGCCTACTCACCTCAACCAGGCCTTGTAGAATCCTGATTAATATGACACAGCTGTAATGGACTCTGGCTGCTGAGGGTATCAACATGTTCAGTGAGGATGTGGCCACGATTGCCCAGCCAAACACTCTGTGAAAAAAACAAGAGTGAAGTTGATTCAAGTAATTTTTTAAAAGGAGATTTGACTTCGATGGAACAAACTCATGACGCAGCGACTACGAAAACGAGTGGAAGCCAACAACATGGAAAAAGCAATTACACTGAAAAATGCAGCGGGACACGGTTTCCCTCAGTACTGCAGCGGGAGGGTCAAGCTAGATTTTTGCACTTGGGTGTGGGTTTTGAACCCACAATCTACAGACTCAGTGGCAAGGGTGCTACCCACTGATGTCCTGTGGCTGGGGAGTCCTGGCATTAGCATGCCTGACAGGTTTGCTGTGGTAGCCACAATTAGTTGGGCATAACCTTCCATGGTGTGAATGTGCCGCGCTAAAGGAGTCAGTTGGCATTCCCATCACTCCTGATATTTAAGGGAGATCCCTGTTATCTGCTACTCATTAATAACAGATGCATGCAGCGTGAATCACCAAGTTAGATAGCAACAGAGGCACTAGAGGAAGCAGCTCCGAGAGAGGGTGCGTGTTGAGCAGATGGGCTGCAGGCATGCTTTCCTCTCTACGTAAGTTAATGACACAAATATTAACCATTTCTCCATCCTTTCCGGTTAGAATCTGGAAGGTTTGAGGGAACAAAGTAAGAAGACATAACATCACTTAACAACTTGGGTGTGTTTTATCGGGACAGTGGAGACTGTATCTAACATGTGCTGTACTTCTGTATCTAACACAGCACGTACAATAGAGCATTTGATGGATCAATACAGGAGTTTTACTATTTACCTATCCCATCCTGTACCTGTCCCAGGAGTATTTGATGGGGCAGTATAGCTCTTTTAAAGCCAACCAAATAAAGTAAATTAACAAAGTAAGGGATAAAATAAAATGCAGCCCTTAAATTAGGGTCACTGCAAAACCAAAGAATGGGGCAGTGGAGAGTGAACTTTATTTTATATCTAACAAGAGCAATAGTAATAAATCAAGCTATAATTAGGTTAATTTGGAACTTTAAAGCTGCAATCTAGTTATTGAGTCTAGTTAACAGAAATTGCCTAGAAGTGGCAGCTATTTGTCAATCAACTGAAAATGAATAGGTGTTAATCACTGTAGCAGGAAGCTAACTTAGCAGTTGTAACTTGGGTGTGAGTAATCAGCTCTTCATAAAAGTAGAAAGGTGTTGCTATTGCACAGAGAGTGGTGAGGTCTGAGTATGACAACATATAAATGGAAATCCAGTACTGGGGGAAAGAAGGTGCTGCTTTTTAATATTTTTAGTTTTCAACCCCCTGCCTCCCTCCCAGAAGCTGGTGAGTATTCAAGGCTTTAATTAGGTGAAGGTGATTGTTTGGTGAATTTTTAAAGTGCTATCCTTCTAAAACATGGGCAATAGTTTGAACCTGTACTGAAGAGATATAACTATTGCATTCAATTTATAGATTAATTAGTTTAAACTAAAACAACTGCTGAGTGACATTTCTAAACTTGAGACCTAATTAGTTAAATTAAACACAATAAAGTTGGCAGGGCAGGTGATGTGTTGCAGCTATAGTATGTGGGGATTGCAGACTCCAGGGTGTCTGTAACTCTTTCAAGTACAAACCCGTTTCCATCTGTTTCAGATGAAGTTACATTGTTTCATAGTTTGCCATTGTGAGATTTGAACACTTGATCTTGGGGTTACAAACCCAGTACCCTAACCACTTGGCTATTTAGGCCAAGCCCTCCAGGGTGTCTGTAGTTCGAGGAACATTGGCTCAGCGTTGATGAGCTGGAGTCCAAGTTTCAGACACTACAATGCATCAGGGAGGAGAGAGTTACCAAGAGGTAGTCACACTCTTTAGTCTAGGTACTTCCTTGTCTGTGATCATGAACGGGAAGGTGTGAATATGAATGAGGCAGGTATGGGGTTCAAGAAGGCAGCAATGGAGGATCCTCAGCCCTTGCAATTGTCCAACAGGTTTGAGGTTCTGGCAGATAAAAACAAAAAAACTGCGGATGCTGGAAATCCAAAACAAAAACAGAATTACCTGGAAAAACTCAGCAGGTCTGGCAGCATCGGCGGAGAAGAAGAGAGTTGACGTTTCGAGTCCTCATGACCCTTTTGAACTCAAGTTCTGTCGAAGGGTCATGAGGACTCGAAACGTCAACTCTTTTCTTCTCCGCCGATGCTGCCAGACCTGCTGAGTTTTGCCAGGTAATTCTGTTTTTGTTGAGGTTCTGGCAGCTTATGTGGATGAGAGCAGGGACTGCAGGGAGGATGACCAAATTGATCATAGCATCATGGTGTCGGTTGCCATTCAATTGGGAGGAGCAAAAATGAATGTAGTTGTGGTAGGGAACAGTATAGTTCAGGGGATAGATACTATTCTCTACAGCCAAGAGCACAAGTCCCAAAAGGCTTCATTGCCTACCCAGTGCCAGGGTTAAATACATCTTTTCAGGCTGGAGAGGAACTTGGAGTGGGAGGGGAAGGATCCAGTTGCTGTGGTCCAGAGGTAGGACTGAGAAAGAGATTCTATGGAGGGAGTATGAGCTGCTAAGGACTAAATTAAAAAACAGAACTACAAGGGTAGAATCTTTGGATTAGAGAGGGTGTTAAATGATGTAGTAGGGGACAGGAGTTCACGTCAGGGGGGATTTGGAAAGTTAAAGAGAAAGGACAAGTCAATAGTGCTGGGTAGTGATATGGAAAATGATAACTAGGGTGTGGCAGGAAGGGACAGAGCAAACAAACAAAACAGTGCATCGGCACATAAGGTCAAGGTAGGAAAAAATGGTAAAAAGACAGAATTAAAGGCTCTCTGTTTGAATACATGCAGCATTCATAACAAGGTGCATGAATTTATAGTACAATTAGCAATAAAAGTGTATGACATGATATTAAGCCATTGCAGAGACATGGTTGCAAAGTGACCCGGGCTGGGACCTGAATATTCAAGGGTATTTGACATTTTGGAAGGACAGAAGAAAAGGAGGTGGGGTGGCTCTGTTAATAAAGGGTGAGATCAGTACAGTTGTGAGAAATGATCTTGGTTCAGAGGGTCAAGATGTAGAATCAGTTTGGGTGGAGATAAGAAATAGCAAAGGAAAAAAGTCACTCATGGCAGTGGCTTATAGGCTGGGCCAAAATCCTGGAACTCCCTCCCTAACAGCATTGTGGGAGTAGCTTCACCACAGATTCTGCAGCGGTTCAAGAAGGCAGCTCACCACCACCTTCTCAAGGACACTTAGGGATGGGCCAGTGATGCCCAAGTCCTGTAAATGAATAATAAAAAAAACTGTAGCTACACTGTAGGACAGAATATCAATCAAGAAATAATGGGGACTTGAAAGAAAGGCACTACAATAGTCATGGGAGATTTTAATTTTCATATAGTTGGGATGAACCAAATTGGCTAAAGTAACCTGAAGGATGAGTTAGTGTATTCAGGACAGTTTCTTAGAACAATGTGTTTTGGAAACAGGAACAGGCTATTTTAGATCCTGATGTGTAATGAGACAGGATTAATTAATTATCTCATTTTAAGGGATCCTCTAGGTAAGAGTGATCATCACATGATGGAATTTCACATTCAGTTTGAGGGGGAGAAACTTGGGTCAGAAACTACAGCATTAAACTTAAAGGCAATTACAAGGGGTGAGGACAAAGTTGGCTAAAGTGGAATGGGAAAACAGCTTCAAAGGTGAGATGGTAGGGAAGCAATGGCAGACATTTAAGGAACTATTTCATACTCTCAACAAAAATATACTCCATTGAGAAAGAGCCTGAGAAGGATGCACCATCTGTAGCTAACTAAGGAAGTTAAGGATGGTATCAAATTGAAAGAAAACATGTGCAATGATGCAAAGATTAGTGGTAGCTCAGAAGATTTGGGAACATTTTTAGAAACCAGCAAAGGATGAACAAAAAACTTAATAAAGAGAAAGAAATTGGAGTATGAGAGAAAATGAGTAAGAAATATAACAAAAGACATTAAAGTATATAAAAAGGAAGCGAGTAGCTAAAGTAAGTGGTCCTTTAGAGGGTGAGTCTGGGGACTTAATAATGGGAAACAAGGAAATGTCAGACTCTCAACAAGTATTTTGTATCTGTCTTCACAGGAGAAGGCACAGAAGCATCCCAAGAATAGTACAAAACCAAGAGACAAAAGTGAGGGGGGAACATAAAACAATCTTTGTCACTAGAAGAAAAAGTACTAAGAAAACTAATGAGACTAAATGCTGATAAGACCCCTGGCCCTGATGAGTTGCATCACAGGGTCTTCAAGAGAATGGCTGCAGAGATAGTGGCTGCAATGGTTGTAATCCTTCAAATTTCCCTAGATTCTGGAAAGGTCCCAGCAGATTGGAAAACCACATACGTAACACAACTATTCAAGAAAAAGGGAGATGGAAAGCAGGAAACTGGAGGTCAGTTAATCTAACATCTGTCATTGGGGAAAATGCTACAATCCATTATGAAGGAGTTAGTAGCTGGATATTTAGAAAATCATAATGCAATCAGGTAGGGTTGGTTTGTGAAAGGAAAATTGTGATTGATAAATTTATTAATTACCTGAGGATGTAACAAGCAGGGTGGATAAAGCGGGACAAGTAGATGTAGTGTATTGGATTTCCAAAAGGTATTCAATGAGGTGCCACAGAAAAGGTTACTGCACAAGATAACTACTCAGAATTGGGGGTGAAATGTTAGCACGGATCGAGGATTGGCTAACTAACAGGAAACAGAGATTCAGGATAAATGGGTCATACTTGGGTTAGCAAATTATAACTAGTGGACTGCCGCAGGGATATGTGCTGGGGACTCAAATATTTATGATCTATGTTGATGACTTGGATGAAGGAAAAGACTGTGGCCCCATTGTGGACAGGACCCGCCGTGGAAGATTCGGTGGCCCAGCCAGAAGTCCCTTGACTTTCGGCGGGACCGGACGATCCTGGCAACAGGCGGGGCTGGAAAATCCCGCCCGGTATTGCAGCAAATTTGCTGATCATACAAAGCTGGGGATGAAAACAAGCTGTGAGGAAGATACAAAGAGTCCGCAAAGGGAATTAGATAGGTTAAGTGAATGGGCAAAAATTTTACAGATGGCGCGTAATGTGGGGAAAACGAGGTTTTCCACTTTGGCAGAAAGAAATAGAAAAAATAGAATATTATTATTCAAATGGAGAGACTGCAGAATTCTGCAGTACAGAAGGATCTGGGTGTCCTTGTACATGAATCGCAAAACTTAGTATTCAGGTACAACAAGTAATTAGGAAGGCAAATGGAATGTTGGCATCTATTGCGAGGATAGAGTATAAAAGTAGGGAGATCTTGCTACAACTGTATAGGGCATTGGAGACACCACATCTGGAATACTGTGAACAATTTGGGTCTCCTTACTTAATATCATTTCATTAGAAGCAGTTCAAAAGATTCATCAGGCTGATTCCTACGATTAAAGGGTTATCTTATGAGGAAAGGTCGAGTATGTTGGGCTTATACTCAGTTTAGAAGAATGAGAAATGATGTTATTGAAACATAAGATTCTGAGGGGGCTTGACAGGTTGGATAGTGGGAGGATGTTTCCTCTCTTGTGGGAATCTTAAACTAGGGGGGCACAGTTTAAAAGTAAAGGTTCTCCCATTCAAGATGGAAATGAGGAATTTCTTCTCTTCGAAGGTTGTTTGTCCTGAATTCTCTTCCATAGAGAGCAGCGGAGCCTGGATCGTTGAATATATTCAAGGTTAATTTAGACAGATTTTTGATCAACAAAGGAGTTCATGGTTATGTGGGTCAGCCAGGAAAGTGGAGTTAAGATCACAATCAGATCAACTGTGATCTTATTGAATGATGGAGCAAACTCGGTGGGTCGAATGGCCTACTCTTGTTCCTATTTCTTATGATCATCAGGTTGACTCAGGATGGCAGGTATAGATTATGAGGAGTCAGCAAGTAAATTTTTTTTTATATTCGTTCATGGGATGAGTGTCACTGGCAAGGCCAACATTTACTGTCCATCCTTAATTTTCCATGATCCATGAGAAGATGGTGGTGTGGGTACACACAGTGCTGTTAGGGGGGTGGGGGAAGTTCCAGGATTTTGACCCAGCGAATGTAATTGGAGAATCTCCTCACTAGCAAAGGGAAGGTTTAGAGGTGATCTATTTGCTGGCTTTACAACCAGATAATGTGTGCTTTGACAAGCTATTTCTCCTTGTGTAGAACCAGAGGGAACAGCGTGAATATGAAGAGACTTAAATTTAAAAAAAATCTGTTGAAACAATATTTCAGTGAGTCAGTGTTCAATCTATGGACCATATTCCTTAGGGAGATGGTGGAATCAGTTAGTATTGATTCATTCAGATATAAATTGCTGTATATACTAGCATAAAAGTCGAGGTTTTTTTTAGACCAAATTTTTAGGGAAAACCTAGAGGGTTGACTTATACACGAATATAATTTTTGAGGGGTTGAAATCCATGCATGTTGAAGGAACAAGTGTTATCTTAAAACATGAAAAATATTTACCAATTACTGCATGTCACTTCATTACAACCCGAGAGAGAGAATATGAACAGAGGAAAATGTACATAATCAAAAAGAACTGGTAGATACAACCCTAAAGTAAGGACATTAAAATTACCAGTTATTTATCATGCATTGGCCAGCCTTTATTGCCCATTCCTAAATGCCCTTGTTCATAGGGCTTCTAAGAGTCAACCACATTGCTGGTGGGTCTGGATTCATATGTTAGCCAGAACTTGTAAAGACAATAGATTTCTTTCCTGAAAGAGCATTAGTGAACCAGATGTTTTTGTAACCATCAACAAAGGTTTTTATTGAATTTAAATTTCCCCATTTGCTATGGTCAGATTTGAACCCAGGTCCCCAGAACATTATCTTGGGTCTCAGGAGGGCTAATTCAGTGACAACACCACTGTGCCACCAGCAGAAACACAGCACTGGGACCTGGCGACACTGTTGGTAGCGTCTGTTGTTGCTTTGCAGGCATCTTGCCTCTGAATAGATTCATAACTGATGGTATTATTCATCTCAAATAGCTTAATATGATATAATATGGAGTGTGGTACCGAGGATATTGTTATTAAAGTGTAGATAATCTAATAGTGTTGGTAATATGACTATAACACCAGGAAATTATAATTGCTGGTTCTAACTTGTGTTCACACTATTTTGGTGTAGCATTGTACATCAAAAGCATGAAAAAAGTATTGTTCTATTATCCCTCAAACTAGGGTCAACTTATATATAAGGTATATGAAAACATTAAAGATTTTTGGCCGAAAGTCAGCGTTCAACTTTTTACATGAGATCGACTACTACTGCAGTATATACTGGTATATTTCTTCAGGAAATAGCTTCTTAGAATAGAATATATGAATAATTTGAGACACGGTGTGTGGTGATTGGAGGTTGGGAGGAACGGGTGACTTTGCATCTATAATTCCCAAAGCTCTCCACCATTGGACGTTTCCTCACCTCGTGTCTGGGTCTGTTGTAGACTCATTGATAGAGATTGATCACTGTGATTAATCTATAACTCCCTTATCATTGTATCATGCAGCTAACAGATGAGAGAAGGCAAACTGGTCTTTTATCGTCTCGTAATTCTCATGTCTCGGACTTGCGAGCGTTTAATATGTGTAGTGAAAAGGAGCTTTATTCTATATCCAACCCTGTGCTGCATCTGTCCTGGGAGTGTTTGATGGGGACAGTGTAGAGGAGCTTTACTCTGTATCTAACCCTGTGCTGTACCTGTCCTGGGAATGTTTGATTAAAATAGTGAAATGGAGCGTTATTCTGTTTGCAATCTGTTTTGTAGTTGACCTTGCAGTGCTTGATGAGATGGTGCGCATAGTTTGCAACAGATGGGGAGAGAGTGAAGTCCAGAATAGGTTATCAGATGACAAGTATTTCCTCACTGAGACAGTGTTAGACAACCGTCCCCCGGTACCTCAATTGCCCTGGTTGATGGCAGCTTCCTGTTCAAAGCCAAAATAGCTACAGAGTAAAACTCACATAAATTTGTTTAAAGTAATGGAGAGAACTCCTGACCCTGATTTTTAATTAGTCCCCAAGAGTCAGAAAATCATTTATGAAACCGTCTTTGTAGTCCTAGCTGGCTGCAGGCATTGAAAGGAATGCCACTAATTACTCCTAAAATAACCCACCTGTATCAGACTCCTTGTCACAGGCTTGGGGCAAATTTCAACTCTTCAATTCTTGTTTCAGAATAAACAAAACCTATGCTGTTTTTGCAGGACACTCGGTTCTGTTTTGATCTCTGGAACTATTCAGCTTATTAGTAAGGAGAAATGAAAGAGACCTAACTGGCTTTCCCAGCTGACCCTTGGGTGTTGTCTGGCCATATTGGGGATCAGCACCATCCAAACCTGCGACCTCTACCACCTGGAAGGGCAAGGGCAGCAGACGCATGGGAACACATGGGAACCATCTGCAATTTCCCTTCCAAGTCACACACCATCCTGACTTGGAAATATATTGTTGTTCCTTCACTGTCGTTGGATCAAAATCCTGGAAATTCCTTCCTTCCTAACAGCACTGTGGGTGTACCTACACCACATGGGCTGCAGTGGTTCAAGAAGGCTGCTCACCACCACCTTCTCAAGGGCAATTGGGGACGGGCAATAAATGCTGGCCTAGCCAGCGACACCCACATCCCTTGAGAATCCCACTCCCTTTTAGGGAAGCAAGTCCACCTCAGATTATAATGTTTCCTTCCACTCCCCTTTGTGCCCAGTCTGTTCCTTATGATCCTCAATACACACAATACTTGCACATTGTTAAACACTAGATGATCCCAATGGGGGTTAACATGCTCAGCTATTACATGACTATTTGGAGAAAAGACATGTGACAGGAGGTTGGATAGACGTATTTAAAAACATGAGGTGTCTGCACTGTGTAGATGGGGAGAAACTGTTCCCACTGGTGGGAGGATCGGGAATGAGAGAGCACAGATTTACAATAATTGGCAAAAGAAGCGATGACTATGTGAGGCAAATCTTTTTTTCCCGCAGTGAGTGGTTAGGATTTGGAATGTGCTGCGTGGTGGAGGCAGGTTCAGTGAAGTCTTTCAAGGGAAAATTGGATTTTTACCTGAAAAGAAATGTGCAGGGTTACCGGGAGAAAGCAGGGGAATGGGACCAGGTGAATTGCTCATTTGGAGAGCTGGCGCTCAGGACAAATGTAGGTCCCTTACAGTCTGAAACAGTAGAATTTACAATAGAGGACAAGGAAGAGGCAGAGCAATTGAACAATTACTTTAGTTCTGTCTTCATGGAGGAAGACACAAATAACTTCCCAGAAATACTCGGGAACCAAGGATCTAGTGAGAAGGAGGATTTGAAGGAAATTGGTATTACTTAAACAATAGTGCTGAAGAAATTAATGAGACTGAAAACTAATAAATCTCCAGGGCCTGATAATCTACATCCCAGGGTACTAAAGGAGATGACCATGGAAATAGTGGATGTGTTGGTTGTCATCTTCCAAAATTCTGTAGATTTGGGGACAGTCCTGGCAGATTGGAGTGTGGCAAATGTAACCCCACTATTTAATAAAGGATGGAGGGAGAAAACAAATTGCAGACTGGTTAGCCTAACCTCCAGCAGTAGGGAAAATGCTAGAGTCTATTATAGAGGATGGGATAAGAGGACACTTAGAAAATATCAGTGTGGTTAGACAAAGTCAGCATAGATTTATGAAAGGGAAATCATGTTTGACGAACCTACTGGAATTTTTTGAGGACGTAACTAGCAGAATAGATAAGGGAGAACCATTGGATGTGGCGTATTTGGATTTTTAGTAAGTTTTTGATAAAGACACACTAACCTCTTTTGTGGGAAAAATGAAAGCACATGGGATTGGGGGTAATATATTGGCATGGATTGAGAATTGGTTAGCAGACAAGAAAGAGTAGGAATAAATGGGTATTTCTTGGAGTGGCAGACAGTGACTAGTGGGGTACAGCAGGGATCAGGGATCACAATACATATCAATGATTTGAATGAGGGAACCAAATGTAATATTTCCAAGTTTGCTGACGACACAAAACTTGGTTGGAATGGGCACGTTGAGGAGGGTGTTAAGAGGCTTCAAGACAATTTAGACAGGTTGAGTGAGTGGGAAAATATATGGCAGATGTAGTATGACGTGGATAAGTGTGAAGTTATCCAATTCGGTAGGAAAAACAGAATGGCAGAGTATTATTTAAATGGTGACAGATTGGGAAATGTTGATGTACAAAGGGAGCTGGGTGTCCTTGTACACCAATCACTGAAAGCAAGCATGCAGATGCAGCAAGCAGTTAAATGGTATACTGGCCTTCATTGCGAAAGAACTTGAGTACAGGGGCAAAGATGTCTTCCTGCAGCTGCAGAGGGCCTTGCTGAGACCACACCTGGACCTGACGTTTCAGCTCAGTGGATGGGAGCATTCGGGAAATGGACCACCAACCGCGATTGGCCCCTGACCGCGATTTTACGCTGGCAAGCGCTGTCGGGATGAGGGCGGGCGATGATGTCAACCCGGGCGCTCTCTGACAGAAAGCTCCCTGAAGGCAGAGAGAGCTGCTTCAGGGAGCTAAAGACCCAACATTCAGAACATAAAGTTTTTAAAATCAGGAGAAAAATGTCCAAGCATCACAATTGGGCACATGAACATATAGATTATAAAAGCGCTGTCCACAGATTTCTATTTTCATTTTATTTAATAACGGAGACCTCATCCCACCCTTTGGATAGGTTTGATGAAAAACGTAAAGGCCGCCTGGCCAATTGCTCGTCTGCCAACTGTAAGGTTGGGTGGGCTACATAAAATTGAGCCGTTAATGGGCTTTCGTGTCCTCTAATTGCCGACGGATGGGCTTCTGACTTTTGCTTGTGCCTGCCAACTGAAATATCGTGCGAGCGTGGGATGACTTTGGGACGCTCACCAGATGTCATCTCGTGCGATTCCACACCAGATTGAGTTGGGCGCCCGCCTGCCCGATCAGTGTAAAATTCAGCCCCTGGAGCACTGCGTGCAGTTTTGGCCTCCTTTCCTAAGAAAGGGTATACTTGCCATAGAGGGAGTGCAGCAAAGGTTCACCAGACCGATTCCTGGGATGGCAGGATTGTCGTACGAGGAGAGATTAGGTCAACTTGGCCTGTATTCACTGGAGTTTAAAAGAATGAGAGGGGATCTCATTGAAATGTATAAAATTCTGACAGGGCTGGACAGACTGGATGCAGAGATGATGTTTCCTTGGCTGGGGGGGGGGGTTCTAGAACAAGGGGTCATGGTCTCAGGATAAGGGGTAGGCCATTTAGGACCAAGATGAGGAGATACTTCACTCCAGAGGGTGGTGAACCTGTGGAATCCTACAGAAGGCTGTGGAGGCCAAGTCACTGATATATTTAAGAAGGAAATAGATAGATTTCTGGACTTTAAAGGCATCAAGGGGTATGGGGAGAGAGCTGGAGTACAGTGTTGAGATAGAGGATCAGCCATGATCATATTGAATTGCAGAGCAGGCTGAATGATCTACTCCTGCCCCTTCTTTCTATGAATGGCCTCCTTCTGTACTGTAACAATTCTGTGATTCTGTGGAATGTTCTGGAGTGGCTGGAAATAAAATTAGTTATTACCATACTAATTTGAGTGTTTATTTGGACAATACAGTTGCAGCTACTCCATGCCTGCAGATTCTACCAGGGCTCACTATTAGGCTTTCACTCATAGATTACTACAGACTTTTTCATGGAAGTATCGATCAATAAAAAAACATCAAAATGTCGCAGCTTGTACTGAGGATATTTATCACTAACTGGTCTTTGCTCCTTCATCTCCTGAAGGTGCTAACTCATCATGCATGTGTTAAACAAGGCACACAAGTACCAAAATACCTATATCTTGTCTCCAAGCTGCCTCCTCCACCCATATCTCAGACTGTGGTGTATTGCACTTTGGAATTTGTGGCATTTAAACCCATATCATTGCTGTTGCCACATCCAAAAATGACTGCATTGGGTATGTTTCTTAAGAATTTGTTGATTTTAACCCCTTGAAATAGTGGAAGGATTCCCAGGCTAATAGTCGGCTAGGTTGTGACATGAATGTTCCTTCCATGTTTGTAACCATCTTTCTACCCAATGATTGGTTTTATGGGCTCCCGCAACTGTTGTGTTCAGATAAACACTCTAATTGGTGTGCTAATAATGAGCTGTTTTTACTTATAGGCCCTCTAGTGGGGAAAAAAGCAATGGGATTCTGCAATCTGTTTGAGGGGGGAGGGTCACCCATACCCACTGGATGCGAGTATCCCAGATTTGAACCCCTGCTCCAACCAGTCCAGACATGTGGATTTTGAATCTGGGTTGACATCCAGTGCATCTGGCCCTATTGTGGGAGCCCATTTAATCTTCCTGCCATATAGGACAAATCCCCTCTCTATTGACCCCTGTAAAGATGGTTACAGTCATGGAAGGAACATTCACGTCAGACTGCTAATCAGCCTGCAGGTTCTCCTACTATTTCATGCTATTCTCCAAGGGAAAAGCACGAAGATATGAAAACAGCAAGGTGCCAAATACAGGCCGAATATCTTTTCTTGGTGACGTGGGCTATACTACATGCAGTTGTCAAGAGGGC
This sequence comes from Carcharodon carcharias, assembly GCF_017639515.1. NCBI lineage: Eukaryota > Metazoa > Chordata > Chondrichthyes > Lamniformes > Lamnidae > Carcharodon > Carcharodon carcharias. The sequence goes on along the minus strand of NC_054497.1, from coordinate 9,973,880 downwards.
AGTGTCAAATAAGAGAAATAAGCTAGCATTCCCTTATAGTCTTTGGATGAATGTTTTCAAAGGGGATTGAGTGGTTGCTTTGCAAAATAAAGATTTGCGTTCTATAGCATTTTTTTTCCCTTCATGGGATGTAGGCAAAGCCACCATTTGATGCCCATCCCTAATTACCCTTAAACTGAACATTTCAGAGGGCATTTAAGAGTCAATCACATTGCTGTGGGTCTAGAATCACATGCAGACTGGACCAGGTAAGGGTGGTGGATTTCCTTCCCTAAAGGACCAATTTTTGCAACAATGGTGACTACCATTAAGCTGAGAGTAGATTTATATTCCAGATTTATTAATTGAATTTAAATTCCACCAGCTGCCGTGGTGGGATTTGAACCCATGTCCCCAGAGTATTAGCCTGGGCCTCTGGATTACTAGTCTAGTGACATTAGTGCTCTGTCACCTTCTTCCCCTACAACAGCAGACCGCACCAAGGCACTTCATAGCCAATGAAGAACTTTTGAAGTGTAATGAAATGGAGGAAACATGGCAGCCAATTTGCACACAGCAAACTCCCACTAACAGCAAGGTGATAATGACCAGATCAACATTTTTTTTTTTAGTTATGCTGACTGAAGAATAAACATTGGCCGGGACATGAGTCTTAACACCTCAACTATTCTGCAAGCAAATCTTATAAGTTCACATTGGAGAGTAAGCAGGGCCTTGACTTAATATCTCGTCTGAAAGACAGTACCTGTGACAGGGCAGCACTCCATCAGTACTGCACTGGGACTGCCAGCTTAGATTTTTGTGTTTAAGTCTCAGGAGAGCGACTTGAACCCATAACCATCTAACTCAGAGGTGGGACTACGACGCACTGAGCTACAGCTAGCACTGCTGGTGCAGCAGCAGGGCACTATTCTGGGGTTGAGATACAGGATTAGGCCTGAGTTGGTGACATCATACTAACCCAGGAGAGTGAGGTGGTTGGCATGGAGGGGTGGGTGTGATGAGGTGGGGGTGGGGAGGTTGGTTTGCTCTATATTGACATATGGCATTAGCATCCAGTTCATACCAAGAAGAGAACAAAAAATTATCAGATGGTCTAAAAGCCTGACAGCTCGGTGCGCTCCATGCGTGGGCAAGGTGCCAATCCCTTGGCACCATGCTTCAAACACTGTTAATTAATCTTACCGTGAGTCACTCTGCAGGGCATTGCACCAGCAGAAAAAGGAACATTTAATCATTCACTCAATGCTCAATTCCACCTCTGACAAGGAAAGAGCTTAAAATTATCCTGACATTCGTGTTTACAGTGGTTTTGCTGATGTGGCTCTAACCACAAGGGATACAACCTAGATTTAATCCTTTTATTTTGCCAATCTATCCCTTCCCCACTTTGCCCGTCTCTTCCCCTTCTCTTCTACCGAGGGCACTGATTCTTGCCAGGTAACAGGTGCCCTGGCATCACTACAAAACTTTGCTTATTATTCCTGAGCAAGTAGCGAATACTGGTGGGCAGGCTGCTCAACCATAAGAGTATCCCAGCTGAATCCCATCGAGTTGTATCCAATGTCTTGCACTTCCCAGGCAAAGGTCATTTCCTAGGAATTAGGGACAGGAATCATGGCTGAATTTTTTCTCTCTTGCTCCATGGGACTTTTGTACAGAAGTGGGCTGGGTGGGTGTGGGACCATGACTGTTCAGGGTGTTCAAACACCAACCCTAAAATTCCTATGCCAATTATTAAAAGCCAGTAGACAGGTACAAAAAAAAAATCAAAGGCTGTTGGCCTTTATCTGAAGGGGATTGGATGGCAAAAAGATAGGTGTTATGTTTCAGTTCTACACAGTTTTGGTCAGGGCCATCCATCGAAGAAGAGCACTGGAGTTCTCCCCAGTGTCCTGGGTCAATATTTACCCTTCAGTCACCATCACTAAATCAGATTGACTGGTCATTATCAGTTTGTGGCATCTTGCTGTGCACAACTTGGTTGCTGTGTCTCTTACATTACAACAGTGATTGAATTCAAAAGCATTTCATTGGCTGTAAAGTGCTTCAGGACATCCTGAGGTCATGAAAGGTGCCATATTAATGCAAGTCTTTCTTTTTCTTTAACTGCCCTACCTTGGTTGCTAAGACCCTCAACCATATTTTTATCTCCAGACCCAACTTGTCTCAACTCAATGGTCTCCTGGCCAGCCTTTCATCTTTCACCCTCCATTTGGGATTAGGTGACTTTTTTTTTTTTGGACAAAGCTTGATGTCATCCAAAATTCTGAGGACCCACATCCTAACTCGCATCAGGTCCTGCTTGCCCAATACTCCTGAGCTCGCTGATAGCTCATGGGGTCCGGCAACGACGCAAGATTTTATAGTTCTCATCCTCATCTTCAAATCCCTCTAGGGGCTCACACTTCCCTACCTCTGTAACCTCCTCCAGTCCTGCAACAACCCTCTGAGATTCCAGCGCTTTTCCAATTCTGGCCTCTTGTGCACTTCAGAGCTCCTTCATCCCACTGTTCCTTCAGCTGTCAAGGCCTTTAAACATTCTTATGTCCCTCTTTTAAGACGTGCCTTAAAACTGACCTCTTTGACCAAACTTTTGGTCATGTGTCCTATTATCTCCTTCTTTGGCTGTGCCAGTTTTGTTTGCTGATTAGGCTCCTGGTATTTTTTACTACGTTAGAGGTGCTCTTTAAATGCAGGTAGGAGAGAGAGAGCAGTGTTGATAAAGAAGAAGGTCTATGTTCAACCTTCTCTCCGCCAACATTCTGAGTGCTATTGTTGAAGCGCCCACCTCTGAGGCCTGAACAACTAGCACTGGCGATCTGCCCAAGGTCAGGTCCTCTGTTTATTTCTCCGTACCTTGTGTTGCTCATATGACCCTCTCATTTTTGATTTCAAATTGTCTAACATCATCACTCTCTTTCTCCATCTTGGCCTACATCCCTCTGATCTTCCTTCAGTTGCCTCCTTCAACAACTTCTCGTAGCTCGGACTCTGGCCAGTCTAAACCTTGCTGCCTCTTCTCGAGGGTGTTCACTAACGATCTTTCCTCTTCCACCATCCTGAGAACCTCAAGATTGCTCTTGGGCTCTCTCTCTCCAACTGCTGCACCACATCCGTCTTCCAGCGCCACATTTCATGACTTTCTCGTCTTTGGATGTCCGCTTCAGCCCCAAACAACAGGACACTCCAAATCACAGTCTTTGCAATTCTTTTCTTACGATCTCTGCTCATTCCTGTGATGAGAAATTCTTTATGTTCAGAGTGCATTCTTTGCTATTGCTCTGACTTCTTTCTGACGATGTTTCCCAGTTATTTAAATCTACTTTCCCACTGTTACTTTTCCCAATCTCCATAACTTGTGTCCTTTTTACATTACTTTTCATTTCACAAGCTTTTGCCACTTCATTCATTCTATCCACCAGCCTGCTGGAAAAGTCCTTCCTTACCTATTGGCAGCAAATTTCTGTGATATGTAGCCTCCGGGAATTTGTGTGACAATATACCCCCAGAAGAAGGATCCGTGAATCATTCCCACCGTCTCTGGATCCCAGTTAAATCTAGCTTGCTAGAAAAAAAGGAAGGAAATAGATTAAAATCTTTAAAATATATATATATATATATATATATATAATTCTCTTCATAACAACTTGTTGCACAAAGTAAAACATTTTCTCATCTAATTCTCTCGCTGGTTACCTTGGATCAGTGTCCTCTGGTTACTGATCCTCCTGCCACTAGAAACAGTTTATCCTCCTTTATCCAGCAAAACCTTTCACAATTTTGAACACTTCTATTTAGTTTGCCTATGGCCTTGTCTGCTCTAAAGCAGTATCTCATAAACTAGGATTCACAGACTCCTAGGGGCCCGTAGAGATTTTCCAGAGGGTCTGCGATATAATTGCATGGTGGATAGAGGCAGACATGGTGTGATCCCAGTGGCAGGAGTGGACTGACTGCCACATGTCGAGCGCAGAGTGGACTGGCTAACTCACGTAGAAGGGGAGCGCACATGGAGAAATGTTGGCATCGACCTGACAATGTGGAAAATTGAGCAGCTGTGTCCTGTCCACAGAAAGTAGGACAAATTCAATCCAGCCAGTTACCATCCCATCAGTCTCCTCATGATCATTAGCAAAGTGATGATGTCAGTTGCGCTATCAAGCTGCACTGAGCCAGCAATAACCAGCTCATTGATGCTCAATTTACATTCCACTGGGCCACTTGGACCCTGACCTCATTACAGCCTTAGTCCAAGCATGGACAAAAGATATGAAATCCAAACGTAAGGCCAGAGTGACTGCCTTTGACATCAAGGCAGTATTTGACCAAGTGTGGCATCATCCTAGAAAAATTGAAGTCAATGGGAATCAGGGAGAAAACCCTCTGCTGGTTGGTGTCATACCTAGCACAAAGGAACATGTTTGAGGTTGTTGGAGGCCAATCATCTCTGCTCTAGGAAGATTGTTGCAGGAGTTCCTCAGTCCCAGCATCTTCAGTTGCTTCATCAAGAACATTCCCCCCATCTTATGGTCAGAAGTGGGATGTTCGCTGATGATTGCACGGTGTTCAGTACCTAATACTACTCCTCAGACGCTGAAGCTGTCCGTGCCATATGTAGCAAGACCGGGGCAACATTCAGGTTTGAGTTGATAAGTAGCAAGTAACATTTGCATGAAATACTCTCCACTTGCCTGGATGAGTGCATCTCCAACAACACTCAAGAAGCTCAAACCATCCAGAACAAAGCAACCCATTTGGTCTGCATCCCTTCCACCACCTTAAACATACATTTCTCTAACATTGGTGCACAGCGATAGCAGTATGTACCAGCTGCAAGATGCACTGCAGCAAGTTGCAAAGCCTCCTTTAGTAGCGCCTTCTAAACTCACAACCTCTACCATCTAGAAGGACAAGGGCAGTAGATCCATGGGAACACCACTATCTGCAGGTTTCCTTCAAAGCCACCCACCACCTTGACTTGGAGCTGTCTCACTATTCCTTCACTGTCACTGGGTCAAAATCCTGGAACTCCCTCCCTGGGAGCACTGTGGGTGTGCCTACACCACATGGACTGCAGCAGTTCAAGAAGGCACCTCACCACCCCTTTCTCAAGGGCAATTAGGGATGGGCAACAAATGCTGGCCTAGTCAGTGACACCGACATCCCATAGAAAGAATAAAAAATAAAAATAATGAAATATTTACAGTTTTACAACCTGTAATTGAGATGGGGTGGTCCTTGTATATGAATCCATTTGAATAGGGTTCCTTGAACCAAAAATGTTTGAGAACCAGTGCGCTGAGGAGAACAGTCCCAACTTTTCTCTCTCGCTCGCTCTCTCTCTCGCACTCTCTCTCCTCTCTCTCTCTCGCTCGATTGGATTTTATGTGAAGGTGATGCCTTTGTTGCCTTTAGATTTGACTAATCCAACGCTCTCCTGGCCAGGCTCCTATCTCCCACCCTCCAAAAACATGAATTAATTCAAAGCCCTGCTGCCTGTACCCTAACTCACACCAAATCCCATTCACTCGGCATCTCTGTGCTCAATGAACCGGCATTGGCTTCTCAACTCTTATTGATGAGCTCACCGCCACCCACGCCCCCTGACTCCTTTTCTCTGTAACCGCCTCCAGCCCTCGGAGATCACTGCAGTCCCCCAATTCCGGTCTCTTGTGCATCCTTGATTTTTAACACTCCTCCTTCAGCTTTCTAGATCCCAATCTGAAAATCCCTCCCTAAAACCTCTCAATTTCTTGCTTCCAAAAAATCTCTCTCTTTGAGCAAGCATTTGGATTGCTTGCCTTAATATTTCTTTGTGGCTTGATGTCAAATTTTGTTTAATAATGTTCCCGTGGAGTGTCTTTAGGATTTTTTTTTTAGCTATTTTAGACATGGTGTATAAATGCAAGTTGTTGTTGCCTCCTACCTCTATGATGAGTTTCCCATTGCTATAGACCGTGTTGTTGTTCACCATGCTCACGATGGCCACTCCGAGATTGCAACGGATCCCGAAGGAGATGCAGAAGCCCAGGCCGCTCATCATGGCGATGACATAGCGCTTCGGCAGCCCGAAGCAGGTGCAATCCACGACCGGCTTCCGTTTCTCCGCCACTCCGATCGCTCGACCATCCTCAGTCAGCTCGATGGTCTCTCCAACATTCTGTCGCTTCTCTAGGATTCTGTGTTGTTAAGTTAAAAAGCAGGTGAATTAATATCTCGGGAAAAGAGGGAGCAGGAACAGAGAAGACCAGAGAATTCATTTACATAAACCTTTGAAGATGGCAAGACAAACTAATAAAGCTGTTTAACAAAAAAAACATTTTGTTGCTGAATAAATGAGACATGCGGTCAGAGCTTTTCATCTTACACTCATCAGCACTGGTGCAAGAATACCAAGTTTCAATTGAAGCAACAACATAGGCTCTCTTTGAAATTTGGCATTCTTACATCTGTCCTGCTGAGTGAAAGATGAAAAGCTTCAACAGCATGTCTTTTTTTTTTCAGCAATATTCAAGTTCTGCACTACCATGCGACTAAAGTAAAGCATATGGGATCGTTGGCTTTATAAATAGCATCATGATGGTAGATTTTACTTACCGAATGGTGTGTGGGTGGTTCAGTAACGTGCTAAACCCACAAGTCTGGATTTTCCTGTATACTGCAGGTTTAACTTCAAAACATGCAACTTTTGGTTGTGACAAGTTCCCTGTCCAGAAGGCAGCCTAACTGACAGGCTTGACATCTGCATAGGTAGAATTCCAGACAAGGCCACAGAACCAGGTAGGTCCAATCCCCAATCCCGTGTGCAGGGGTGGAGCAGTCCGATCCCAGGGGTGAGTGGTAGCATGTCGGGGGCCGGGACTTTTATGGAGAGGCAGCTTGTGGGGAGCTGGAAGGAAGCATCCCTGTTCCTCCTGGCTCACAAGCAGAGCTGTAAAAGCACCGGCCTTCTCCTAGAGGCTGCCCGTGCCTTGCTGCAGCTGTCCGGTTTCCCAAAAAAAGTTAAATCCAAGTCTTCCAGCCTTATGAACATATTTAAAATGTCACCTCTCCTCCAGGGAGTGGGTGACTGTCCAGCCCTCCATAAAACCTGAAAATTGGCAGGTTAACGCTTGATTCTTAAGGTATATGGAATTTCTGCCCATTTAACTCAACCCCACCCACCTGCAACCAATCCCATCCACTCGACTGGGTTAAAACAGCCCCCATCATGTCACAAAACAAGGGCGTTATGCTGAACCATGATAAGTCACTGAATACATCTCCACCGGAGTTTTGAGTCTGCTTCTCTGCACTGTACTTTAGCAAGGATGTAAAGGCTTTGGTGGGGGAGCAGAGCAGATTTCTTAGAATGGTACCATGGGTGAGGGAGAAGGGAAAGGTGCAATTTTATACAGGTGTTCGAAATTATGAAGGCTTTTGATAGAGGAGAGAGGGAGAGGCTGTTTCTACTGGCAGGAGGGTCCATAATCAAAGGATCCAGATTTAATGTAATTACCAAAAGAACCAGAGGGAAATGAGGAGAGTCTTTTATTGCAGCAAGTTGTTTGTGATCTGGTCTGGAAGGGCAGTGGAAGCAGATTCACGAGTAACTTTCAAAGAGGAATTGGAAAAATATTGAGAAAGAATTTACAGGTCTATGGGGAAACAGTGGGGTGTGTGGGATTAATCAGAGATTTCTTTCAAAGGGCCAACACAGACATGATGGGCTGAATGGCATAACCACCAATGGTGGGCAAAGGGAGTAGACAGTACACGCAGCAGCAGAGTCAGAACGGAGCATGGGCAGAGATTGTAGGACCTGAACTGCTGCCCAACTAATTCCTCACAGACCAAGCCATCAAAAATTCTGACCTTTATGTCTCAGTGCCACACCAGAAAGGGATCTTTACATCGAATTACATTACAGCACGAGGTCTTTTTAAAATTCATTTATGAGAAGTGGGCGTCACTGGCTAGGCCAGCATTGATTGCCCATCCCTAATTGCCCTTGTGGTACATTGGTGTCCCTGCCTTGCAGCCAGGAGCTCAGGGTTCAAGTCCCACTCCAGGACCTGAAGGCCAAGGTTCACAACATGGCCAAACAGGTTGAGTACCAAACTGTTGGGTTCCAACACATGCCAATCACAGGCATTAAGAGCGGGAGAGATTCCTGGTCAGCTGTGTGATAGAGATAATGTTGGAGTCTCTACCATCACTATCCATAGCTCCGGGCTACAACATGCATGTAACAGTGCATGTTGCCACAGCAACTCAGACTCCCTGAGTGATCTGTAATACATCACCAGCACAGAAAGCTCCAGATGAACTTCCTCCCGCCCCTCCTTCATTTAAACCCAGTCAGCATATCCTTCCATTCCTTTCTTCCTCATGTGTCTATCCAGCTTCCCCTTTAAAGGTATTGATACTATTGACCTCAACCACTCCCTGCGGTAGCGCGCTCAGAATTCTTGCCTCTTGCTAGATAAAAAAAGGCCTCTCCTGGATTCCCTATTTGATTTATGTGAGACTACCTTACATTTATGGCCCCTAGTTCCTATCTCCTCCACAAGTGAAAAAAATCTTCTATACATCTATGTCATATTTCCCAAATTGTGGGTCAGGGCCCCCCCCCGGTGGGGTCACGGCCCCCCCAGTGGGGTCACGGCCCCCCAGTGGGGTCACGAGACGGGATTCTGGGGCTGCGAGCTCTGAGGCAGCGATGGCCATTTTGAAGCTCAGACTGAGCGCTAACAGCTGCAAGGCTCCTTTGAACCCTTTGTATTTTGTTCCTAACGGTGGTCTTGGCTTTTTGCTGCAAAAAAACGAGGCTGCGAACAGGTCGGTGCCCCTTGATTTGAAAGAAAAACCCTGCGGCTTAATCACTTCCCATCATGCATCAACTTCAGCCCCCACCCCTCCCCCCACCTGCTCAGCAACTGAAGGCACTCAACAACTCTCGTACCCCTGTACCGCCCACCCCTCCCCCCTCCAAATTTTCCCTCTGGTGTCATGCAAAGTTGGGGTGTTAAAATGGGGTCACACTGGGAAAAAGTTTGGGAAGTACCGGCCTTTGCAATCAAATCCCTTCATAATATTAATGGCCTCTCCTAAATTGTTCCCCACCCCTCCCACCGCCCTCAGGCATCTCTTTTCTAGAGGCCACAAGGGAGTTGGAGACAGTTTTCTTACAAAAATTATGTAACGTACAACATTAGGCATGAGGATTTGGCAGGAGGCGAAGGCAAGTAAAGCACATATTTAAAGTGCCGTTAACGTCATGAGAACAACTTGTTTCAACTCATCTCTGAATAGATTTTATTTGTGGCAAGAATAATCAATCTTCATAAACGCAAGGCTGCTTTGCAAAGACATGCCGGGCTTTAATCAGGATTAAGGATGGATCAAGGCTTCCGTGAAGCTGCAGATAAAAATAGCTGTGTTAAATGCATGTCGCATCTAATCGTTGATTCAGCAACTCCATCTAAATAAAACCCAACAGAACACACTTACACACACTTTAATTTCTAGATGATCTGGATGATTTTTAGATGCTGCCTCTCAGCACCATTTGGAAATGATTACATGTTGTTAAAGACTGAATATTTGAGGACAGAAATGATGCTCAGATTAGGAACTCTCGTGCATTTGATGTAGTGAATGGGAAGAGATAAAATCCTTTGTGATTGGGAAGGGCACAGTGTGTTAGAATTCAGAAGAATGGTGGGGGAGCAGGTTGTGATGAATAAGAAATGTTACAATGGGAGCAACTGGTTTGTGCCCCTCGAGTTCTTCAGCGGGAGAGAATTGGTGGAGATTTGGTACATTGGAATGTAATAGTGTGAGTGAATATGGTATTTGGCCCATTTTGGATTGTTGTACACTGGGAGTGAATAGCAAGGAGTTTTGTGCATTGGATTGCAGTACACTGGGAGTGAATAGCAAGGAGTTTTGTGCATTGGATTGCAGTACACTGGGAGTGAATAGCAAGGGGTTTTGTGCATTGGATTGCAGTAAACTGGGAGTGAATAGCAAGGGGTTTTGTGCGTTGGATTGCAGTACACTGGGAGTGAATAGCAAGGGGTTTTGTGCATTGGGTTGCAGTACACTGGGAGTGAATAATAAGGGGTTTTGTGCATTGGATTGCAGTACACTGGGAGTGAATAATAAGGGGTTTTGTGCATTGGATTGCAGTACACTGGGAATGAATAGTAAGGGGTTTTGTGCATTGGATTGCAGTACACTGGGAGTGAATAGTAAGGGGTTTTGTGCAATGGATTGCAGTACACTGGGAGTGAATAGTAAGGGGTTTTGTGCATTGGATTGCAGTACACTGGGAGTGAATAGCAAGGGGTTTTGTGCATTGGGTTGCAGTACACTGGAAGTGAATAGTAAGGGGTTTTGTGCATTGGGTTGCAGTACACTGGGAGTGAATAGTAAGGGGTTTTGTGCATTGGGTTGCAGTACACTGGGAGTGAATAGTAAGGGGTTTTGTGCATTGGAATATAACAATGAAGGGGAATGGGAAGGTGATTTGGTCCTTTGCAATGTAGTACAATCTGAGTCTTTGGCAAGGAATTTACCAATTAGAATCCAATAAATTAGAGGAATATCCCCTCAAAAATATATCCCATATAAAGCACATTGGGTGGACCAAGACTTAGAGCAGTAGAGCTATCTGTTTGGTACTAATAACCCTGTAGCTTCCCTAGCATTTACTCTATGTTTGGTATTTTGAACACAATTTTTAAGAGCAGTATCTTGCCAAACAACAACAGACAATTCTTTATCAAGTACCAATATAACAAAAATGCCCCCATGAGTTCAAAGGACAATAGGTTTGAACATCAGTTCCACGCGCCAAATTCTCTGGCCATGTGAATACCAATATTCTTTGTGTGATTCAAATATCTAGTTTGGACATGAGACAGCAGACATCAGCTGATTGAGCATGAAACTCTGAAAGATGAGGCATTAAACCCTTTGGAAGAAATCATTGATAAAGAACCACACACTTCTATTGATTGACCACTTTTACAGTAGCACAGACTCCTATATTTGTATCTAGATGCAGCCACGGTCTGTGATGGTCATTGCAGCATATGAGGCTGTTAAACTACCTTGTACTTTTATGCAACTGGCCTCTCATTTCACGTATCCATTAAGTGTATGTGGTTTAAAGAGATCACAGATGCAGTTCATCACTCTATCAGGCTTGGTTCACATTCCCTGAAATGCAAAAGGTTAAGGAGCGATTTGACCAAGAATTCAGCTATATAGGGGAACTGATAGGGTAGGAAGAGAGAAACTAGCTCCACTGATTTGGGAGTAACATTTGGAAACACTTTGACACACAGAGGTGGCAGAGCGTTGGAAGTCTCTTCTGCAAATGGCTATCAATACTAAATGAATTGATCATTTTAAATCTGAGATTGATAGATTTTTGTTTATCAAAGATCATATGGGATATGGGGCAAAGGTGGGTGTATGGAATTAGGTCACAGATCATTTTTCTATTTATTCATTTATAAGATGTAGGCATCACTGCCTAGGCCAGCATTTATTGCCAATCCCGAATTGCCCTTGAGAAGGCGGTGGTGAGGGGTTTAATGGCCCAAATCCTATTCTTTTGTTCTGATAGCTTCAAATCATTAAATTCCTTAAACCTTCAATTAAGATTCTAAACTATGGTTGGACTCTGGATGTAAGTGACTGCACACATGCACTACCCAGAATCTATATCCAGGGGGAAAGCTTCTATACATTGAATACATGTAAACGTCAATGCACCTGGCCAAACAAATGACTCATTCCTACATTGCTCAACATATTGGAGAGAGATGACATGGGTGGCTACTGAAAGACCTTGGATGTGACATTATGGGTGATCAACTCCCAAGCACGACCGAGCGTATGATACAACTTGGACCAATCGTGGGACCGTACAGAACAGAAGGAGGCCATTTGGCCCACCTTGCCTGTGCTGGCTGTTTGAAAGTGCTGTGACGTTAGTCCCCCTCCCTTGCCAAGGGATCAGATAGAACCTGGCAGTATGCTAAAAATAATGTGAGAGCCTGGAGCTTTTGAAGGTTGTCCTACTGTCTCTTCCACGAGTGCCAAGAAAATTATTCGTGATGAGCTGCCTTCAGTCACTTGGTGTGGAATCAGAGGGAAAACTGCAGCAGAAGGATTTAGAGGAAAATCTTAGTTACGAAGGGTTTTGAGCTATAGCCTTCTTCTCACCTCCAGGTAAAGCAATTTGCAGCAGACTAGAGAGGATAGCAGATCGTAACCCACTGCCTTGACTGAGGATACAGGAGTCAAGCCACAAGAAAGAAGTAGGATCAGGAGGATGGCATTCAGCCCCTCGAATCTGTATCATAACCCCATTTATCAGCCTGGGCTCCACATCCTTTAATAGCCTAACTTATAAATCTGTCAATCTCAGTTTTGAAATTTTAAGCTGACTCCCAGCCTCAAAAGCTTTTTGAGGTAGAGAAAAGGGGCCTCCTTACATCCAGAGTCCAACCATAGTTTAGAATCTTAATTGAAGGTTTAAGGAATTTAATGATTTGAAGCTATCAGAACAAAAGAATAGGATTTGGGCCATTAAACCCCTCCAGCTCACAATCACTGACCATCCAAACAACTTTCCCTTCCACCTGCGGCTCTCCATTTCAAGCAGGTGGCTGCCTGGTGAAGCACTCAGCACACTGCTGTGAGGAAATCCAGTTTGGGATTAAATATTGTGGGTTTTTTAAAAATTCTTTGAAATCATTTGTTTAATTGTTCTAAAAATATTGGACATGGGAAATAAGAAAGGTTGTTGGGTTGATAGTAAAGAAGTATTCAACTGAATAACAAAGAGACTGTTCACTTTCTATTTGACCATGGGAAGGCGGGGCATCTTGGTGATGGACATGTTTGCTGACCAATAGCAGGAATGTGGGAGTGGAGTGGTTGGAGGCAAGAAGACAGGTGATGGAAATGCCAGTAATATGTCCAAGGAAAGTTGGCAACCCTAGGGTCTTGTGAGAGGGACAGGGTAGAATCCGAGGCAGAGGAGGTCCTGCGCCTTCCAGATGAAGATTGAGAAATGGTCCTCCTCCTTCCGTCCCCACAAAAGGCTCCTTCCTGCCTTACGGTTGGAAAAGTCTCAGCGATCTCTCTGCTCAAGCCTAATTGGGATTCCATTAGCACCACAATTCACACAGTCCTTGCCTGCTCCCCACCAGTGAGCCATCAGAATGGAGGGGAGAGGGCAATTCTCGCAATGACTCTTAATGTCCCTTTTCAAAGGCCCCCCCCCCAACCCCTTCCCACAACTGCCTACTACCAAATAAAGTTGGGCAAGTTGGGTTAAAGTCAATCCCAATTTATCTTCATGACATCTTCTTTGGATGGCTCAGGTAAAGCCTGGGTTGATCCTGTTGGAGATATGAGGCTGTCAGCCTTTACTAACACAAGTCCACAAAACAGATATCACTTTTGAGATGTGCTTTCGGATGTGAAATATCTTTAATAGGCTTTATTGATACTAGCACCGTAAAAGCAAGCCTGATCTCAACATAGCAATAAAGACACTGCACTCCAAAACAGAACAGCAATAGAGTTTACACTCCAATACAAAACTGTAATAGCACTTACATTCCAGACAAGAACAGCAATGAATATTACACTCCAATATGGAGCAGTAATGGAGTTTGCAGTCCAATATGGAGCGGTAATGGAGTTTGCAGCCCAACATAGCACTGCAATATATAACAGCAATAGCATCTGCAATCCAAAGCAGAGCTAAAGCGAGTGTACACTCCTATACATACCAGTGATTGGGTTTACACTCCAATACAGAAACATTATAGACAGTCCACATTCTGATGCAGAATAATTTTGGCCCATAATTTGAGGTCAGTGGCGAAATTACAATGATTGCCGTTGAAATTGAAGAAAGCTGCACTGAGAGCTAGCAATTTCTGTGGTGAGGAACTTACCTCCCTCAGCGTGCAATTGATTGTAGCATTTAATGACGATTCCCAATGCCAAACTGCAGTGATGCCATCAAGCTGCCTAAGCAGCCAATCACATTGCAGAATTTTCACAGACAGCAAACCAGGAAATGATAGACGTCAATCCACTTACTAAAAATGTTACAGGGAGCAAAATTAGGATTGGATCATACATATGTGGTTAAGATGGAAGTTGATATATCATGAACAAACTTTTAAAAACTAATCATTTAAGAAAACGTATTAAAAATATCTAGTAATTTTTCATAATGAAAATTTTAACAACTTTTCATTAGTTTTTCATCAGTAATTATTATTCAAATTGCCTTTAAAAACACTTATGCCCCTTAAGCAAGGTTTAACCTTTTTATGGTGACCTGAATTTTCAATGCTTGCTGTCTTTGACTCTCTGACACAGTCCATCAAACTGATATCGGACAGCATTTAGTGCAAATTCAGATTAACACAGAAACCCTGAAGTTGCCGTCTGTCATTCACTTCTCTGCCAAAGGTTGTGCTGTGGCAACTCCTCCCTACCAGCGCCACTAATCAGCAAAATTAACTAAAATGGTGAGAATTTCCCCTTTTCTGCTCTAATATCACTGTTAGAAAGCCTAGCGGTTCTGCAACATCCAATTTTGTGGCCAAAGTTGTCCATACTCCAATATAAAATATAGTCCATGCTCCAAATACAGAATTGTAAAGAACAATACTACACTCCAACACGGAATAATATTAGGTCCTGCATTCCAACAGTGATACAGCTGAAACTCCAGTAGGAGAAAGTAACAGAATCAACACACTTTTGGTCTTCCTTGCTCTACTTTACTTTAAACTGTTTACTTTAAACACCCAAGTACATGTGATCATTGTGATAAATGCAGATAATGAGACATTATACTTCACAATCAGTATATGTGTTCAGGTATGTCACACTTCACAATTCCAGCATGCTTTTATGGGTTGTTATTGAGTTCATATCGCATGATCCAACTCAGGCTTCAACATTTCACAATTCCAGTATGAGTACTGGTACACCACACTCCACAATCTAGTATCAGTACAGCATACGGTAGTTCACAACTCTGGTACTAATTCCAACTTTGATCTCTACATCTCTGCATGCTACCTTTAAATCATAGTACATCAAAGATACATACAAGAGACATGAGAATAACAACATTGAGATAGCAAAATGCATTTAAGTATTCTCAATCTCTTCTAATCATTTTATTACATGGTTATACGGACCTCTTGGACTCCAAAGTTACATTGTCTTCACAAAACCTTCAGGATCATTTTAATACTATAAATACCAGTGACCTGACCAAGGTCTTTCAGACTATCATAGTTATAATGATTAAATTTCATACATTTCATCGATCTTTTAATCTTAAGAAAATACCCTTGCCTTAAGTCCACTTACACTATACATCCCATTATTAGCAGAATGCTGTTTTTTTAAAACTCATCGTGAACAGCCCAGAAGAAATGAATGTGCAGATTGTGTGAACTCTCAGTCCCACAAGCTCCCAATTCTTCCTTTCCTGCCAGGAGTTATGAAGTCATTTTAGCTTGTTCAACAGCATTGTCCAATTGCCATCTTGTTTCCAAACACACCATCTGTAGTAAACCAAAATGACTAACACAATGAACTGAAACACACTGGCATAAGAACTGCATTCAATTCACCAGTAACTGGTGGGTTTCAACAGGGACAATGACTCCCACCAGCTCACATGTTCAACTGGATCCAAAGTTGAGCAAACCTTCTCAATTTCAATCGCGCCATGATTAATTTCCCCGACAATCATTTTATTTAAATGTTGAAGCCACTGAAACTTTGGACTCCTTTCCTGTAGCTCTTAGTGCGAAATAGCAACATGATTACAGTCAAAGTGGGCTCAGAGAGTGCCATTTTAAAGTCCTTTGTTCTGTGATCAATTTGTGTCAATAAAATTGCAAATTACCACCCTCCACAATTTGAAGGGATCAATTGGAACAAATAATCCAGCTTCAAGATGTCTTTATATCCATATCTGATCATTGGTAACAACAAACCTGTTACAAGAATACAAATTATATACACACTATCTCCCTCATATCAACAATTACAGGTTCATTTAAACTTCGCACTTCAACATCACATGAGCGAGATAGAATATACAGGATGGTAAATTACCATTACCCCAATGGATATTATCATACACATACCTGTAATCAAAATTCTGACACAATCTCAGATCAGCTTCCATTGAACTTCTTAACCCTACTCCAATCGCTTATAGCTCCAAGGTATTATCAAATAATTGCTGCACAACATCCTGCAAGAATACCAATATCAGAGGAAAACGACAATTTATACTGCATGTGAAGAGAGTACTGATTGGTTGGCAAGTGGCATTGCCATGGGGAATGCACCAGTGATGGTGACTGACAGTTAACTGCCAAGTATTGTTTGAAATTTAAATCAGGCAGCTTGACCCTGAATGGTCAAGGCATTGCCCTGAGGAATGAACCAACAAATGGCTGTCACTTACTTTGTTTAGCTGAATTTTAGTTAAAATTCTGATGAGTGCTAGACAAAAAGCTTAGACATGTCTCTTTTTTCAACAATACCCAAGTTCTGTCCTACCAAATGATTAATTGTTTCAAACTTCATGTAAATTTCCAATACAAAAGATGTTGCTCAGTGATTTAAAAGGAGAATTAATCTGATATTAGAAAGCACAAAAAGAACCACAGTTGCCCGTGGCATTGACTTCTTTACATTTCATTAGAAGACAACTCCAGGCATCTTCAATCAATAAAAACAAAAAAACTGCGGATGCTGGAAATCCAAAACAAAAACAGAATTACCTGGAAAAACTCAGCAGGTCTGGCAGCATCGGCGGAGAAGAAAAGAGTTGACGTTTCGAGTCCTCATGACCCTTCGACAGAACTCTCGAACTCAAGTTCTGTCGAAGGGTCATGAGGACTCGAAACGTCAACTCTTTTCTTCTCCGCCGATGCTGCCAGACCTGCTGAGTTTTTCCAGGTAATTCTGTTTTTATCTTCAATCAATGTCAGCTTGTGTCAGCTTTTTTCCAATCTTCAAGTAAACTTAGAACAAACTTTCATTGGATAAAGAAGCAAACTGTTACTTTTGCAATAAAAACAGAAAATGCTAGAAAAACTAAAGTCTTTGTGCATTTAAAACAGCAGCACTCATTAGCAATCCAACTATTTAAACAATCTGTGAAATAATTCTGCAGTACTATCCAACTACAAGATGTCTTCTGGTCATTATCATACACACAGTTGCAGTCCCCTCATTTCACTTTTACCCTGGTCACTCACTTCAAAACCATCAAGATCATTAAACAATCAAAGTCATCTCAAATCATTGATCCCTAAGCATCAGACAGAAATTGTTGGGATGGGAGACTTCAGGTACTTGGATAGATTGGTGAAGCTGGAACTGTTGTCCTTACAGAAGTTTGAGAGGAGATTTGATAGAGGTGTTCAAAACCATGAGTGGTCTGTACAGAGCAGATAGGGAGAAACTGTTCCCATTAGCGGAAGGGTCAAGAACCAGAGGGCACCAATTTAAAGCGATTGGCGAAAGTACCAAGGAAAAACATTTTTTCATGCAGCGAGTGGTTAGGATCTGGAATTCACTGCCTGAGAGCATGGTGGAGGCAGATTCAATCATGGCTTTCAAAAGGGAATTGGATAATTATCTGAAGAGAAAAAATTTGTAGGGCTTAAGGGAAAAGGCAGAAAAGTTGGACTAGCTGAGTTGCCCTCACAGAGAGGACAGGCTGAATGGCCTCCTCTGTCCTGTAACTGTTCTATGATTCTACGTCTGGAACTAATGATTTTTTTTACATAATTTAACAACAAACAGAATTTAATTGATCATAATAAAGATCTGGTTTCACTATGAAATACATTAACCAATCTCAATAATTCCAATTTAATTCAGGCCATTATTTTGTTAACCAAATGCAATAGAGAGTGCAAAACCATATCCAGTGACACAGTAACATTCACACATGCTTACAAAAATCAAATAGAAAAAAGTGAGGGCAACACTCAAGATCCTATCCTTTTCAAATGGGAACAGTTTCTCCCTATCCACTCTGTCCAGACTCCTGATGATTTTGAATACCTCTATCAAATCTCCTCTCAACCTTCTCTTCTCTAAGGAGAACAGTCCTGGCTTCACCAATATATCCACATAATTGAAATCCCCCAAAACAGAAATTTCTGTCCAATGCTTAGGATTTGATGATTTGAGAAGACTTTGATTGTTCAATTAACTTTTTGATTCAGTCCTTTTCTCAGTTTGCACTCAGAAACTGCTACAACCTGACTTTCTCAACATTTTCAACATTCCGACTCTCATTCTGTATACCTGTGGACCAAGCTTACAATTCCTACACTTTATTCCAAAGATTTCCCCAATTTGGGGTTCACAATCATAAATGCAAATAAACATCATATTCACACCTTCCTACTTCCATGCAAACCCATATTGGGGTATGAACACAAAATGCCAAATTATATGTGATGTTCCCAGTGCTTGAGCCCAAGAACCATTCACAGTTTCGACCAGTTCAGAACTGAAAACATGACTTATATTTCTCGAAAATAATATGCACATGGAGCAAACAATTAACATGCTCAAAACAGCACATGCTTGTCCAACATCAGGGGTAAGGCTACAACAGGTTAATGGGGACAGTGGGTGATACACTGAAAATCAACATAAATCATAATTTTTTAAGGCAGCCTTTCATTTGCAGATCAGAAAACATCCCCACACTCTGAGAAACTGAAAACAAATGGCCTTTTCCTCTTAGAATAAATATGGAATATGCTGCCTATTTCTTTCTTACAGCAACTTAATCTTTGGCTGTGGACTTTTTAACTTATTTCTCTTTTTCCTAACCCAGGTGTTTTACAGAACTCTTTTAAAACAGTCGTATGTATGACACCATATCTTCCTACACAATCTGTTTTTTCTCCTTGTTATGTCTATAGCTTATAACCTGTCTCATGCCAGTAATCCCCAAAAACGTGAAACTTGATGTTACCTTCATGACCTCCAAGGGGAATGAAAGATTTATGGTCAGGATTGTGCCTTGTTCACTTGAATGTTTTAACCCTCCAACTCTCCACATTACCAGGAAGTCGGGTGAACTCTTGTGGCATAACAAGTGTATGAGGGGTCAAAGAGGCATCTAACGGCTGCTCCTCTGTACCTAACATTGCCACTTGCACCATACAGTTTGTAATTCTGAAGTCTGCCAAGATAATGAGGGTGCAGAAGAGAACGATGGCCTTTTTTCCATGTCTCAAAGTTCCCTTATCAACATTCAGACCAAGGGAATCCTCAGAATGCCACCAGGTTTCATCAACTTTGATCTCCACTGTGGGGGTGAACTAATATCGCTGTCTCTGCACTGTTGCTCTTCTATCCCCTTCACAGGACATCGGGTGGTAGAGTCCCTTCAACCACTACACTCGCCTCAGTCTCTGCCAACTTCACAAGTTCCAATTTAGGTATTCCATTCTCTAAGTCATGATTCCTATTCAGTAAGATGCAGTATCAAAACAGTTCCCATTGCTCCGAGTATCTGTAATCACAGTTTTAAATCTTATTCCTGGCACTAGCTGCTCTATAAGTTCTGCAATTTCTTCACCTCTGATCTCAGCCTCTGCTCCTGACTTCTGAATTTTCAGCATTAGGCTAGTGTCTTCTTTTTAGCACTTTGGAACACTAACACTACTTTTTAACTAGACACTCTACTAAAGACTGTGGTGGCTCTCTCCATCTTCCTGTCATTGTTTCCAGCCCTGTCTCACAAGGGCTAACCCCCCCCCACTCCCCTTAGATTCAATCCATTTATTAAGAGATGACTTGAGCTCATCTGGAATATTTCCTGATCCTCCCATTGTTATCTGGAGATCTCTTTAAATCATGATCCCTAAGAGAATATTCACCCCCTCGAGCTGAAGTTTGGGAAACACTTCTTCAAAAACAATTTCAACTTAATGAAATTCAAAAATATTACACCTGACTCACCAAGATGCTGGACTGCTTTCTTGTTCCAAGTCAACTCGTTGTTTTAAACAGTGGGGTACATTCAAATTAATTGTAACAATGCAGGATTGGGTCTTTAATGAGACATTACTCTTCACAATTCTAGTATATGTTCATGAGTTTTTATGGAGCTTATATTACACAATCTAATATGACTGTGCTGATCTCACACTTCAGGATTGCAGTCTGAGCACAGCTTGGAGTGATTTACTCCCAATTCTTATAGTAATTCTACCTTTGACCTCTACATTTCATACGTACTACCACTAAATCATGGTACATTAAAGATACATACAAGTGACATGAGAATAACAACATAGCAAAAGCAAAATGCACTTAATGCTTCTCAAATTCTTCTCATCATTCTGTTACCATGGTCCCTTTAGGATTAATTAATTATTATGAACACAAGTGACCTGATCAACATCTTCCAGGTTTTCAAAGGCAAGGATGAGTGAATTTCACATATTCCATCAGCCTCTTAATTTCAAGAAGGCAGTCTTGGCTTAGGTCTACTTATGCAATGCATCCCATTCTCAGCAGAAATCTCTTATCTAACTCATTATGTCCTGATCCCACAACCTGGAAGGCTTCACTACCAGCAGCACAAGTATTGAAATGTATGTCTATAACATTGTTTTTTTTTAAAGTATGGGGCCCTACTGCTGTGCTGTATTGGAACATAGTGGACCATTCAGCCCCTGAGGTTTGTTCAGCCACCTTCGATCTGTATTCCATAATACTCTTGTATAAATCAGTCAAGTTTTGAAAATTTAAATTGATCACTTTTTTTGGGGAGAGAATGCTCTCAATTTCTACTACTCCATATGTGAAAAAGTGCATCTTGATTTCACTGCTTGTTCTAATTTTAAGATTATGCCTTCTTGCTCTGGATTTTCTCTCCAGGGGAACTTGCTTCCCTGTAACTGTATAGAAACTGATTATCATTTTATACAACTCTGTTAAGTTACCTCTCAACTGTCTAAACTCAAGGGAACATGAATTAGATTTATGCAATCCTTCTCTCATAATTTAATCCTTTAAACTCTGCTATTATTCTGGTGACCCTGTACAACACATACTCCAAGGCCAATATATCCTTCCTGAGGTGTGATGTCCAGAGCTGAATGCAATTACTCCAGATGGAGTTTGACAAAGAATCTGGACAACTGAGCATAAAATCAGCCTATTTGTATTTCAGTCACCTTCAGATCAAGGCCAACATTCCATTAGCCTTTGCGATTACTCATTGTACCTGTGGACTAACCTTTAGTGATCTGTGTACATGGACACTCAAGAGCTTTGATGATTCTCTCAGAGTTGAGAAAAACCAGGACACTGAGGGACACAGGTACTATGAACTTTCATTTCCACTCCAATGAAGAACAGGAATATAGTCTACACTTCAGTACAGGAGAGTAATAATGAAGACACAGCAATACAGAACATCAGTAGAAGATTTAAATGCCAATACAGATGAACCATTGAGATACAGAATAATGATAGACTCTACACTTCAGTACAGAATGGTAATAGAGTAAATACTCAATTACAGAACAGTACTTTAGAGTCTACAGTTCAGTACAGAACTATAGGAGGGTTTACACTCCAATGCAGAAGAGTAATAGAGTATACACTGTAATACAAGAAGAGCAATAGAGTCTATACCCAAATATAGAACAGTAATCAGTAAACAGTGTAACTCCAATAGAGAACTATAATAATGCCTACCCTCTAATGCACCAAAAGGAGACAATATTCCACTACACTACAATAATAATATAAACAGCGGCTGGACATATATAGTTCAATGATGTGACAAAGGGAATTCCCCAGGGATCTGAACAGGGTGCTCAGTTTTGGAACACATACACATTTTAATGAACTGAACGAAGGAATAGAGTTGTATATTGAAGTTTGGTGATGATACTAAGTTAGGGGCTATAGTAAGTTTTGTAGACAGGAGCAGCAAATTACAAATGGACAGGCAGATTAAGTGAGTGGGCAAAACTTGTTCAATGTGGGAAATGTGAGATCATCCTCTTTCGATCCAAGAAAGACAAATCAGAATGTTTTCTCAATGGCTTACAAGACATAGTCAGACTCTTTGACTTGTGGCTTAACCAAGATGCAAAATCTTTCCCCTAGGGTTAATCATATTATATATATTTAAATCATTTATAAATAAACAAAGCTTGGATGAAGTGTGACTAAGAGCAATTGAATAATTCTTCAGCCATTCCTCAAGGAGGGTATATTGGCCTTGGAGTGTGTACTGTACAGGTTTTATTTTTATTTATTCTTTCATGGGTTTCACTGGCAAGGCCAGAATTTGTTGCCCATCCCTAATTAACCTTGAAATGAATAGCTTGCTAGGAATAATCAACCACATTGCTGTGGGTCTGGAGTCACATATGGGCCAGACCAGGTAAGGATGGCAGATGTCCTCCCACAAAGGACATCAGTGAACCAGATGGGCTTTTATTACAGCTATGATAGTTTCATGGTCATCATTACTGAGGCTAGCTAGATTTATGAATTGAATTCAAAGTTCACCAACTGCTATAGTGGGATTTGAACCCATGTCAACAGAGCATTAGTCTAGGCTTCTGGATTACAAGCCCAGTAACATTACTACTATGCCACAATCTCCTCAACCCAGGATAGCCAGATTCACCAGAATAATACTAGAGTTTAAAGGATTAAATTATGAGAGAAGGGTTGCTTAAGCCTAGCTTATATTCCCTTGAGTTTAGATGGTTGAGGGGTGATCTAATTGAGTTGTATCAGATGATAATGTGTTTCTATTTAGATACAGGGAAGCAAGCTCCTCTGGAGAGTAAAACCAGAGCAAGAGGGCATTTTCTTAAAATTAGAACAAGTAGTGAAATCAGGAGGAAATTTCTCACAAAAGGGGTAGTGGACATCCCTCCCAAAAAGCAGTGATTGTTAAAAACTTTCAAAAATTGACAGATTTTTATTATACAAGAGTATCATGAAATATGGCTCAAAAGCAGGGGAATGGAAGAACAACTTCAAGGGGCCCAGTGTCCCACTGTGTTCCAATTGCAGCAGAGCAGTAGGACCCCAGACTCCAAAAAAATACAATGTTATACACATACCCTCTGATATTTGTGTTGCCTAGCATTGAAATATTCCACCATCATGGACAATTTGATCAAGATTATTAATTCCTTTCAAAATTTACAAAAGAAAAATCTCAGAGTTAACTGTTAGGCAATGGTTTTTTCATTAAATGCCTTCTTCCCTAAGTGAAAAACAGTTGGGATAATGATAATTTTAACTTAACTTATCAGGCAGGAAATCCATAGGGTTGGGTGGAATAGTAGTTTTACACCCACCCAATATCACTCTCCACTGGCTTCAATGGAGATAAAATAAAGTGGGGTGCAAAAGCTGCATTATAACCAAATCCATCAGTTCCCTGATGGATGGGTTAGGTGGAATATGCCCCCATTGTATTCCACAGATAAAACTGAGATCAGAAACATCATCATGTCTGTCACTCTGCCAGAAGCAAAACTGATCTGTGCATCTGATAGACAACCTTAGATATAAAGAATAATGCACTCTTGCAATAACTAGGAGTAAGATGGAACGCGACTTTGCTTACTATCTATAAGATGGTGGCTAGAACCCAACTGTTTACTCTTTGACCTGTGGCTTAACCAAGATGCAAAATCTTTGTCTTAGGGTTAATCAGATTATATATATTTAAAGAATTTATAATTAAACAGAGCTTGGATGAAGTGTGAACAGGAGCGGTGGAAAGATCCTTCACAAAATGTGAACAATTATGTCAGAAATTTGAATGATTGATAATTCTTTATTCAAATGCCTATTTATGGAATGTATGCTACTGTTGCTCCCCAATAACTTTTGTTCAGTTTCAGCTGATTCTTTTTTGAAAGCTGGATTCCGTGAGATGCATAGGAATGTCACCTCACATCTGTACACCCATCATATTAAAAGACATACATCCATCAAAAGTTTTAGTCATTGAGTTGTGCCAAAATATGAATCATATAATTAAACTCTTGTGGACTGATTTAATTTTTAATATCTTCTAAATATTTGAGGCAAGCCATTTTTTGTGGCTTTACCATCTCTGTAATTTTATTACTTGCAAATAAGTTGCATTTTTACTTTTAGCCTGAACATACCTTTTTGGCAATGTGTTATATTTTTTTTGAATACACAGGAAAGCACTTCAGGTGGTCTGAGTAAAAAGACAATTGTTAACCTTTTGATCCCTATAACAGTCATTGATGTTGATTTTGAAATGGCAGATTCTATTGGACAGAGGGAGCAGATCATTAATCATTCCCCTGAACCTGTAAAAATCATTAAAAACCTATGTTTATTGTCTTTATTTAAGTGCCTTCAGTTGTCTTTTTAAGAGTTAAGCTACTCATTGGTACTTGTATTAAAGCTCCGTTGATTTCACAAGTCCTCAGTTTACATGAATAAATCAGTTTTCAGTAAGAACTCGTGCTGCTTCAAAGGCCCTCACAACAGTGTGGTGACCTGGTGCCTGCAGGAATGGGAAGGTAGGTGCTGTGCTATCATTTCCATTTGCACGATTACCCTATTCTTGGCAGGGTGGGGAATGAAATTCAGCCCCACAGGCTGGATGAGTTTAGATTCATACAAGACTTGATCCATTAACGGTATCTGAATTTTTGTTATGAACAGGAGCTGAGAGATTTGGGGAGAGACCCTGAAACATAATAGTAACACTTAAATGAATTAAACTGTAAGCTATTTGACTCAATATTAGGATTAAGATGGCAAAGTACTTGCCTGACAAAAAAAGGAGCCAATTCCATGTTGAGATTGAGAGTACTATATTTAGGCTATTATTTTGGGCAATTGCCTCTCTGTGCCCATTTTAATGCCCCTTTGAGTACAAGTGATATTGCCTTTAATTCTATAAAAGAGGGGCATATTCACCTAAATTGCATAATGATAAATGTCTAACAGTCTACTGGCTTCCATTTTATATACAGTAGCCTCCTCAGCTGCATTATCCACATAATGTCTATAAACAGTCTTTTGTTCAAATTCATTATCAAAATCTGGGAACTCCTTGTCTAACAGCATTGCGGATTTATTTTCACATGCAGCGGTTCAAGAAGAAGGCCCCCCCCCCCACCAGTATTTCCTGTAATTTTTTTTCTCAAGCGCACAGGCAATTTTTTAAGTGCATGGCCCCTTTAAATATGTTTTGCGTGGCCATGGTCGTGTGGTATTTTAAAGGGGCTAAATTGGGTGCACAGCCTGTGTGGGGGCCTTTAGGTCGCGAGGTGGCCATGCAGCTTTGAGGCAACATTGTTCACCATCATCTTATCAAGGGCATCTAGGGATGGGCAATAAATGCCAGCCTTGCCAGTGATACCCACATTCCGAAGGATGATGAAAGGTCACAGATCTGAAGCCTTAATCCTGTTTCTCTCTCCACAGATGCTGCCAGACCTGCTGAGCATTTTCAGTTGTTAGTTCATATTTCCAGCATCTGCAGTATTTTGCTTTTCTATTTAAAATAATCCATATCAATGCTGGTAGTACCTGATGTTTTATATATATATATATATATGTTTGTGTTGAATATATATTTTTATATATAGACACATAGATATTTACATATATATGCATACACGCATATTGTATGTATATATATATGCTCCTATGATGTACTGAAGAGGGGATTCCATCAGAAGTGGTTGCTACTGTGGTGACTAAAACATGCTGAATGTCTGTCCTCTTTCTGTTCATATGTTATTGTTTAAAATGCCACAGTTACATTGCATGTTATGTCCATTGCACTATGTCCCTTAGCAATGTGGTCAAAAAATATCTCCTTTCCTTGTTATCTTCTGTCTTAGATAATATCTTTTAATTCATTCCTGGGTTATGGTTGCCCTCTCGGCGGGACATAAATCATCCCATTGCACTATTTCAAAGAAGACCAGGGGAGTGTCCCAGTTAATAGTTATCTCTCAACCAATATCACTAAAACAGATTACCTGGTCATCGTGTCATAGCTCTTCATGTGCACAGATTGGCTGCTACATTTTCTGCAACAGGAACTGAGCTTCAAAAACTCCCTACTCAGCATCACAGAATTGTTACGGTGCAGAAGGAAGCCATTCGGCCCATCGTGTCTGCACCGGCTCTTCTGAGCAGTTTAACTTAGTGCCAATCTTCTGCCTTTCCCCCGTAATCCTGCACTTCAGTTGTTTCTATTTAAATAATCATCCAACGCTCTCTTGAATGCTTTGGATGATTATTTGACTACATTTAAAAAAAAAACCCTACTCCATTGGCTGTAGAGCGCATTGGAAGTTCCTGAGATAGAGAAAGATGCTTTATCAAGACTTTTTCGTTCTTCAGGACTGCAGAATTGCAAATCTTCCCACATCCAGCCTTGTGAGCTACAAAAGCATCGAGATAGTTGGCAATTTCAACCAACAGGGAGAGATTCGTGAGTAGACTTCCCCAGATCTCTTGATCAGAACACGTGGAAGTCAATAATCCCGCTTTTTAAAAATTATTCTTCCTTGGAATGTTAACAGCACTGGGAAGGCCGGCTTTTATTGCCCATCCCCTAGTTGCCCTTGAGAAGGTGCTGGTGAGATGCCTTGTTGAACCGCTGCAGTCCATGTGGTGAGGATACTCCCACAATGCAGTTAGGTTGGCAGTTCCAGGATTTTGACTCAGTGATGAAGAAATTGACAAATAGACTCAAATTACACAATTACACAGTGTTCCTTTAATTACAACGGGGTTCAATGCTCACGTCACTGCATTAATTCAGCCTGCATATGTCAAAGACAAAATTAACTCCTAATAAATCATACTAATTAACTGTTTTCATGTTTTCTTCACCTGCATACAAGTATTTGAAATTTAAATAGTTCCCTAGCCACGAATAGAATGAGTTACAGACAGGAATCCAATTGTAAAGTTTGATACATTAAATTTAGAATAATTGGTTCTTGGAGTGATCAAGGTCGGGAATCTACTTAGAGCATTGAATGGCTGATTATACAAACGTTGGGTGCTCAGAGGTGGATTACAGAATGGAATTTACCAAAGGGGTTTTGAAATGTTACAAGATTAGCTCTCGTGATTTCGGATACATGTAGGGCTCGATGATATTACCTGGTAATCAACGCGCTCCCCGCCCCCGTCTCCCCCTGGAATTGGATATCTGAATAATAATCTTGTCCCGGTACAAATAAATAATTCAGGACTCCATTCATCAGGGATAATCCTCATCATGCACGATAAATATGACTTTGAAATTAAACATGAAGCGAGCTTTAATCAAATGCTGTTCAATATTATATTAAGCCGAGGGCGGCCTGGTTGATAACTTCGCTCTATTTGTCCTTAGTGAATGATCTCTCTGCCTAAAAGGGTATTTACAGAAATTTATCTTTTCCATGAAGGCTTTTCTTGAAAGATGGAAGGCGGCAGATTCCACAAGGATCCCAGATCAGGTCAGGCGAGGCTCAGAGGGAAAAGAATATAAATCCACGGAATGATAGAGAAGTGGTGTGCTCTGTTCTCCAAACCTCAACCGAATACCACATGGACAAGTCACAGAGAA
The DNA here is from genome assembly GCF_017639515.1 of Carcharodon carcharias. NCBI lineage: Eukaryota > Metazoa > Chordata > Chondrichthyes > Lamniformes > Lamnidae > Carcharodon > Carcharodon carcharias. The sequence continues at coordinate 9,946,165 of NC_054497.1, read as the reverse complement.
ACTCCTATCTCTTATGCCCCATACATATCCAAGAATTAGACGTTATCATATTCGAACGAAATCTGTCCAGTCCATAACAAATCGATCATATTAATTATTAACGATAATCGTTCATCTTCGCCGACCTAACTTTAGTCAAATTTACAATATTTCTGTTAGACAACGACAATTTGATTAGGTTTTATAATTCAAAACATTCATTTATTCCGGTTTAGTGTTAATGTCGAATCGAGTTATTTGCCCATGCCCATATATTTCGCTTAAACGACGGAATAGTGGAGGACTGAGGATAGTGACAGTTCAAGGTTTAGCTGTACATCAATTTTCGGATTTTCATTGAAGTTTCGGATCTGGAGTTTGGAAAAAAAAAAGTCCCATTCATGACTCCTGGCAACGAATTAAATCCGGCCTTTTTGATGGGCCACTTTTCATGGCTTTCACCTGTACCCAAGAAAGCGAGGCAGCGGCTTTAAGATATCGATCTGCCAATAAATGGGCAACTATGGGGGACAAATCTAACGAAACTAACAAAGTGTTTCTTAGCGGACGACGTTATGAACCGGGCCCCAAACCTTCCAAACCGACAGAACATGTTTTGTAATTTTCAATGTTCTAATAAAATGCAATTAAAAGAATCTCCTTTTGACAAATGCAGAGGGGGTCGCAGTAAATGCAATATTTTACATCTATTAAGCTTCCCCGAAATGTTAATAGTTTAACAGCTGGCCAATGTTAACCAACACAGTCACCAACCCCCAAAATTTCCGCCCAGATCAATCTAATTCGGCGGAGCAACATGCATCTTCCAATTTGAAATAAAATCTTTTTTTTTTTGCCTGCAAAAGTTTCTCGTGTCTGTCTGATAATGTTTTAGTTTGCGCGCTAAATATGCGGCATGGGATTCGACTGTTCGCAGATGCCAGCACTCTCCAAATGTTATGAAATATTAATAAATCATGTTTTATACATGGATGTCCAGCGCTGCATGGACGTGAGGGAGGAACATAAACAGACACTCAGAAAACCATGTATTAAAAAAAAACATGTTTATTTAGACTGCCCTTGATTTGAGAAATAAATCGGGTAAATGATTCCCCTCTCGTGACCGGCGACTGTTTTAAACTGTTAAATCTGCTTCTTTCCATCTCACAGTCTTTTAAGCTCACTCTTAAAATTACAATTATAAAAAGCACTCGACACAGTAGCTAACCCACAGTCGGCTAAGATCCATAATGTGCTTTTAAGACTATGACAATACTCGCTCTTCAACCAGTAGCTGTACGTCAATTAGTGTATTGCAGGCTGCCCAACATATTCAGGCGCAGATGAATCAGACCCGAGACGGGCTTATACGAATTCTCCTCAAAAATGCACTGGTTTTGTGATTGCAGGCAGTTGACATATAAAAGATGGGAGAGAGAAAAAAAAACCAGAATGCGCTTCTGTGCCTTAAATTATTAATCAGCCAGAGATAATCTTTTCTACAGGGAGTGACTTTCAGCGAGGCTGGGAGAGAGGGAAGTGAAAAGTAATTTAGGAAGTCTTTTTCCTCTAACTGCATTTTTGATCAAAGGAAAGATGTGAAGTTGCAGTTAACAGAAGAGAATAATCGATGAAAGATTTGGAAGCTATATATATGTAATTAAAATCAGAGATTAAATGTGTTAAATTCCAACACAGCAGAATGAACCAGAAATGCATTATGCTCATCTACAATAATGTGAGACAAGCAAATCTGTGAAAGGTAACATTTTGTATTTTAACGGCTCCATGTTCGCTCGACTCCTTCAATTTATAGGCAACCTTAGGCCCAGAATTTAAGGGCAACACCGAGGCTTGAAAAGAGTAAATGAAATGATTGCAAACCAGCTGTTAAGTTGTTGTAAAATGATCACAAAGTGACTTAGGTTGATCGGAACCTTTGCTTCATTACACGTAGACAGATGGAAGTATCAGTTTGCTCTATGCTGCATTCTCCTCTGCTGGGTTTTAAGTACACTGCGGTTAAATTCTCCCTTGCCAGTAATATCAAGGCCCTATTTGACTTTGTAAAAGAATTGGCGTGCCCTTCCTAGGGGAGATGAGGAGGCATCTTTCATCTTTTAAACATTGATCAAGGGGCCACAATTATTTTAGAAAGCGCATTTGATTTTGGAAATTATGTTTGGCAAATTTTGGAAACTGCTGAAGGCATGATTATACAATATCAAGTGTCCAGTGCATGAATGAATGTAATTCTTCGATCAATCAGATTTTGCGCCCATGATTATACAACGGCGAATTCCAACATTATTAACGCACAAACAGCTTGTTAGAATAATTTATAGAAAATTATTGGATATGAACGGAAACTGAAATATTTGCATGTTACTTTAGATGTAGTAAACTGCAATCTTCATTTATGGGCTGTTCCTGGTTTCCAGTTCTAATCCCCGGATCCCCATCATAACAAACGCACTCTGCTAACTATTATCGTTTGATAACGTTTTTCCCCACTGCGCAGTCCCCCGTGTAACGAAGTAATCGTAAAAAAAATTGAACATTTTAAAAATCTAAACGAACGCGCGTTCAGAAAAGAATAATCTTATTTTTAAAGAGCCTTCGACAGAGGAAGTGGGGTTAAATGCTCGGTGTTTCTAAACGGATCTTTGTCACTCACGGAAACAAAGAATGTAAAAAAAAAGAAACTGGTACAACACGTAGCGATAACAGCCTAGAAATTGGATTAAAAGCAAATGTTAATACTTCACCTGGAAACAGTGGAAAAGAAAAATCAAAACAGCCTCCAGCCCTTGCGAGAGAGGAAACGACTGGAAAGGCGTATACAACTAATAATGTCTTTCAATAATAATATGGCTTTATGGAACGCTTTCTGAGAGAACAGAAAGAGGCAGACTTACCTGTGTAAGTGTCCCAAGGTATCCCCTGCTAATTTCTTGAACTCTTCTTTCCTTATCTCCATAATTCCGCCAATAATGTTACTTGCGGTTTCTCTATTCTATACGGATCACCTTAAACAATTCCAGTTTCAATCATCACGGAGCTTAAGGCCGGCTGGTATATTACAAGACCCTAAGAAGTTTGCTAAAGTGACCTTTTTGCCAATGTCCTTGGCGTATCTATTGATTTCTGGCAGCGGAGAAATAGCGCGCCCCGTGGACCAAATTGTAAAATAGATACATGTTTCTCTTCCTGCAGACTACATGTGATCAAGCCACATTCGATTGATCCATAATATCACGGATCAGCCTTGCTTGGGGGGGGCGGTAAATCCTTTGGCTATCCTTGCACCCAAGTAAGTGTACGGGATGTTTCATTAGAGTTGAGGGACTGCTTCTTGAGTTAAGTGGCCCAAATGAAGTTACGGAGCAGGTCGGAGTGAATAGTTCAGCACCTCAGCTGGTGGACAGCTCCCACTGCGTATTTCAGAACCATGGACAGCTCACGCCTTTCCCCCTCCTCCTGAAACTTTTCAGACACCAGGTAACACGTCATTCCAGGGCCTGGGCTTAACTTGAAACTTCATAGCGTTTGCCAACCGTTTGCCGTCCCCTGCCATCACTCATTGCTTTAATGGGCCAACGCAGCTCTTCATTGGATGCCCGCACTGCCAATCAGCGCTATCTGGCTGGATTGAAGCCAATCAGTCTAGGCTTCCTAAAGTGGATGCTATGGCAACCAACTGAGATTTGATCATCTTAACTGCTGGGAACATATGGTTACACAATACAAGCTGGTAGTGTGAAACAATGCAGCTATCTATCTGTGTATCTGGACATAGAGAGAATATTTTTGATTGTGAGGATGTCCAAAATCTGGGGCCATAAATGTAAGTTAGTCACTGATAAACCCAACAAGGAATTCAGGATAAACTTCTTTACCCAAACAGTGATAAAAATCTGGAACGTGCAGGGAGTGGTTGAGATAAATTGTTTAGAGGCATGTGAGGGGAGCTGGAGAAGTACATGAGAGAGAAAGGAATAACATGACATGTTGATTTGTTGAGATGAAGTAGGGTGAGAGGAGGTTTGTGTAGAGCCTAAGCACTGATGTGGACTATTTGGGCAGGATGGCCTGTTTCTGTACTGTGCTGTGATTCTTTCTTTCATCTATCCACCTGCCTGTCTGTCCATCCGTCCTTATGTCTGTCCATTTGTCCGTTCTTCCATTCATCCATCCATCCATTCATTCACTCGTTTTAGGTGCTAGCAACTCGGGATCTGAGCTGTTTGGTTTCCAAACAAAATATTCTGAATAAACTGTTCAAGTAGCGAAAGTATAGCATTTTTGGAGCATTGACTGAAGTCATTCAGTTATTACATGTGTCAGTGGTGGCTCAGTTACTTCTGTCTCTGAATCAGAAGGTTTTCTGTTTAAGTCCCACTCTGGGACTTAAGTACAAAAACCAACATTCCATTGCCAGTATTGAGGGGATGCTGCACTATTGGAAGAGCCATCTTTTGGATGAGACATTAAACTGAGTCCCTGAATGCTCTCTCAGGTGGACGTAAAAGATCCCATGGCACTATTTTGAAAAAGAGTAGGGGAGATATTCTTGATGTCCTGGCCAATACTTATCCCTCACAGAAACAGATTATCTTGTCATTATCACATTGCTGTTTGTGAGGTATTGCTATGTGCAAATTGGCTGCTGTGTATTCTACATTACAACAGTGACTATATTTCAAAAAATACTTCATTAGTTGCAAAGCACTTTGGGATGTCCAGTAATCATGAAAAGCATGATGTACTGTAAACACAAGTTCTTTTCTTCTTTTAAAATGATCAGAATATCATCTCATTTTTTAAAAAATGAGTTCATTGCTTCTCTAGTCTCTCCACATAACTGATCTCCATCATCCCTGGTAACATTGTGGTAAATCCTCTCTCCAAGGCTTTGACATCCTTCCAGCTGTGTAATGTCCAGAGGTGGTGATATAATAGTATTGTCACTGGACTTGTAGTCAGCGACCCAGTGTAATGCTCTGGGGACTTAGGTTTGAATCCCACCATGGCAGATGGTGGAATTTGAATTTAATAAAAAGTCTGATGATTACCATGAAATGATTGTTTTAAAAGCCCATCTGGTTTACAAATGCCCTTTAGGGAAGGGAAGAAAATCTGTTGTCCTTACCTGGTCTGACCTACATGTGACTCAAGACCCCCATAGCAATATGGTTGACTCTTAAATGTTAGGGATGGGCAATAAATGCTGGCCTAGTCAGTGATGAATGAACAAAAAAAAGAAGGTATGAACACAGTATACCAGCTGCGGCCTAGCCAGTGCTTTATAAAGCTTTAGCATAATGTCCTTGCTTCTTCACTCCCAAGGGTCCTGTATGCTTTTTCATCACCTTTATTAACATGTCCTGCGACCTTCAAAGTTTTGTGCAGGTGTGAAAGACCATCAACCTGAAATGCTAACCCTGTTTATCTCTCTAATGATGCCGCCTAACCTCTGAGTATTTCCAGCATTTTCTGTTCTTATGCTTTCTTTATATTTATTCTTTCGTGGGATGTGGGCATCACTGACAATGTCAACATTTGTTGTCCATCTCTAACGGGCCTTGAACTGAGTGGCTAGTTAGGTTATTCAGGGTCTGGAGTCAAATGTAGGCCAGATCAGGTAAGGACAGCAGAATTCCTTGCGTAAAGAAATTAGAACCAGATTTTTTAAAAATAAAAATTGGTCACCAATACTGAGTCTAACTTTCAATATCAGATTTTATTAATGGAATTTAAATCCCACGAGCTGCCATGATGGGATTTGAATCCCTGTCCTCAGAGCATTAGCCTAGGCCTCTGGATTAATAGCTAAAATTACATTACCTCTTTGCCACTATCTCCCCCAAACCTGGGGTGAGGGGATTGCCTTATGAGGAGATATTGAGTCAACTGGGCCTATATTCCTTGGAGTTCCGAAGAGTGAGAGAAGATCTCATTGAAAAATATATAATTCTTTAGGGCTTGTCAGGCTGATGCTGGGATGATATTTCTCGGGTTGGGGAGAACTAGGAGTCTTAATCTCAGAATAAGGGTTTGGCCATTTAGGACTGAGTTCACTCAGAGGGTTGAGGATCTTTGGAATTCTCTACCTGAAAGGGCTGTGGATGCCCTGTCATTGAATGTATTCAAGGCAGAGATTGATACATTTTTGGTCTTATGAACATATGAACATAGGAACACTAGGGGAATTAAAGGATATGGGGTTATTACAGGAAGGTGGATTTGAGGTAGAAAATCAGCCATGATCATAGTGAATGGAAGAACAAGCTCGAAGGGCTGAATGGCCCACTCCTCTATTTCTTACATTCTTGTAATGAAACAAACAAAAAGAATTTCTGGCACTTGTGTGTTTTAAAGCTTGTTACTGGGCATATTTAAATGTTGAACTCCCTGGATAGCTTGGAAGTGAAAATAATGAAAGATCTTAATAAGTTTGTATTGACAGCAGCATCTGTCTGAGGCAGTAACCATGGGTTACCACAACACCCATATTATTGGCTACTTCCAGATTTAAATATATTCCTAGCTACACTAGCTAAGGGACTGTAAATAAAAGTGTTACAAATTCCATAATTAATTAAATAGGCGCAAAACATTCAGTATTTTATATAGGCTTATTGTTAAGATTGATAGATAAAAATAAAGATTGATAGATAAAGAGAAAGATTGATATGGATAGACATACAGATAGATTAAGAGATAGATAGATAAGGAGAGATAGATAAAGAGATAGATAGATGGATGCTGAGAGAGATAGATTATAGATAGAGAGATAGAAAAATGAAAATAGAAATATAAAAACTAGTTAGCATATATTTATGGAGATATATGAAGCTAGAGAAAGCAATACAGGGTTAAAGATGGTAGGGATATAGATAGGTGGAGGTAGCGAGAGTCGTTAGTAGATGAACATTTATAGAATCAAAAATATATGCCAAGATTCAGAATGATCAGTTGATCTGTTGGTTTCTTCTCCATTATTCAGTGGCATCTCCTTTGGGTAATTTACCCAGGAGTGGAAGTGATTGCTTATTGGCCAGTCAGTGTTACATCAATGAGTGCTCCAAATACTTTAATAATAGATAGAGGAATAAATGAATGTTGTAAAGTGCTTCCAATATATATATAAAAAATGACAGCAGCACAGTCCGTCCTATGATGCTGTAAGCTTTTAGGCTCTTACTATATTTGGCCAGAGTGCTCTGCAAGCAACATCACACCAACCCCATCTTACAAACCACAGAACCAGAACAAAGCATTTCTGGTGCCTCAAACAGTGCAGCAATGCAGCACAAAGGACAGGCAAAGTGACAGCTGCAGTAAAGGTGCAGAGACAGGCAGCTGCTGATGCTGGGATGGGGCTCCTATCGTGTGTCTGGCTGCTCTCTTTGCATCGCTGTCCCAAAACAATGAAGTTGCAGCAAATGCAAACTGCAGATCTAACGGGAAACAAGTGCACATGTGTGAGATTAATTCCAGCCTGGTGCTGTTCCATGCAGGGTTGGCACGCAAAATAATCCTCTTTTCTGACTTGCTCCCGTGCTCTTTTGATAATCTTTGTTCACCTTTCCTAATGTCTCCTTCTTAGGCTTTGTGTTGATATTCTGTCTTGTAACACCCTCACGAAGCACCTTGGGACATTTCACCAAGTCAACAATGCTATATAAATGCAAGGTACATAGAAATTTAGAGCAGGAACAGGCCATTCGGCCCAACAAGTCCCAGCCGGTCTTTTTTATTCTGCACAAGCCTCCTCTCACCTTACCTCAAAACAGCATATCCTCCTGTTCCTTTCTGCTTCATGTACTTATCAAGCTGAAAGGCATCTACTCTATTTGTCTCAACCAATCTCTATGGTTGTGAGACCCACATTCTCACCACTCTCTGGATAGAATTGCTATTGAAGCTGCTGCCCTTTTTGGTGGAATAGTAATGTAGTGGTAATGTTACTGGGAGAGTAATCCAAAAGCCTGGTCTGATGCCCTGGGGACTTGAGTTGAAATCCCATCGTGGGAGACAGAAACTTTAAATTTAATTAATTGATTCATTAAATTCGAATTGAAAAACAAGTCTCAGTAATGGTGACCATGAAACTACCATTGATTGTGGTAAAAACCCATCTGGTTCACTACTGCCCTTTAGGGAAGGAAATCTGCCATCCTTACCTGGTCTGGCCTACACAAGACTCCAGACCTACAGCAATTTGGTTGACTCTCAACGAGCAAGCCACTCAGTTGTACCAAACTGCTATAGAAAAGCCCAGAACTGTGGGTTTGCCTGCACTACACGGATTGTAGTGATTCAAGAAGGGGCCTCAGCACCACCTTCTCAAGGGCAATTAGGGATGGGCACTAAATCCTGTCTTTGCCAGACCCTCACATCCCACGAAAGAATGAAAAAAGATTGGTCCTAGGGGAACTAGTGACTATATGCTATGTCAACCAAGTGCCATGTTCCATGCGTGCAAACAGGCTAATGGACCCAGGAGGGCATCGCAGTCAAACTTGATCCTGTTCTTGCAACTTCCTAACAGGAAGCCACTGGATATTGATTGGTGGGGGGGGGGGGGGGGGGTGGGGTAAAAAGGGTAAGTGGTGGCAGGGCAAGGGGCACATACTGATGTTCTTTTTTGCTGCCTACTGCAGGGATTGTCAGTTGTAGTGAACCTGGCTGCAACACCTAAGTGGTCAGAGACAAGGGACCAAACTAGGAATCCACCCAGTCTTTAGATATTCAGCCACCAGAATGTTCCAATCTGGAAGGAAGAAAAAAAACAGGAATGCTGGAAGAGGAAGGAATAAAGCAGACCTTAGGGATGAATGTGGAATGAGGTAGCGAGCAGGCTGGAGGGTGAAGTAAAAGGCCACAAAGGATAAAAGGCAGTGAAGGGTCAAAGGTCAAGAGGCTGATGAATTGTCAAGTGGAATATTCCTGGCCTGATATGAATCCCCTGGAGTGTTACAAAGACAGTAATCTAATCAAGATGCTCAGATAACATCATAAACAAGGTGCAGAGCTCGGCAAGTTTGTAACAAGCAGCTGAGAGATTATTGTTGTTGCATTTTGCCTTTGCTAATGCCTCACCCGAGACCACTTGCCCAGAAAGCACTGATTATGCTGCACTGTGGTTTCAGGGATGTAAAGAGGGCTACACTCACATTGGAAGCATTTCAGAGAAGGTTCACTAGGCCAATAACCTGGGATGAAGGGGTTGCCTTATGAGGTGAGGTTGAGCAGGTTGGGCCACTTGGCCACTAGACTTGGAGTCTAGAAGAATAAGAGGTGACCTTATTGAAACATATAACATTCTGAGGGGGCTTGAGAGGGTAGATGCTGAGAGGATGTTTCCCAACGTGGGGGAATCTAGAACTAGGGGGCACAGTTTAAAACTAAGGGGTCTCCCATTTAAGACAGAAAAGAGGGGGAATTTATTCTCTCAGGGGGTCGTTAGTGTTTGGAATTCTTTTTCCCAGAGAGCAGTGCAGGCTGGGTCATTGAATATATTCAAGACTGAGTTAGACAGATTTTTGATCAACAAAGGAGTCAAGGGTTATGGGGGACAGGCAGAAAAGTGGAGTTGAGGCCAAAATCAGGTCAACCATGATCTTATTGAATGGCAGAGCAGGCTCGATAGGCCAAATGGCCTACTCCTGTTCCTATTTCTTATGATCTTATGTTCATCCCAGTGAGAACAGACTTCAGTTTTCTGCTAGGGATATTACTAAATTCTGTTGTGCCCAGAGCTCACAAGCTGCAAGTAGGTGAGGAAAGACTTTTGACCCACCTTAACTCATGCATCTACAGTATTATTAATTTTAAAATGAATTCTTGGCGTGTTAATGTCAATGATAAGGCCGGCATTTGTTGCCCATTCCTAAGTGTCCTTGAGAAAATGGCGGCGAACCTTCTTCACGAACGACTGCAGCCTGTGTGGTGAAGATACTCCCTCAGCGCTGTTGGACTGGTTATTCATTGCAGTGTTGCAGCTTGCCAGGCCATTTTAGAAGGCAGTTAAGAGTCAACCACATGGTGATGGGACTGGGATCACATTTAGATAAGACCAGGCCAGGACAGCAAGTTTCCTTCCCTAAAGGGGCATAGTTTATTTTTTTTTCCAATAATCCAACATCTTAATGGACACTTTTGCTGAACCAGCGTCATGATCCTGGAACTCCCTCCTTAACAGCACTGTGTGTACTGACACCACACGGGCTGTAGCTGTTCAAGAAGGCGGCTCACCTTGAGGGCAATTAGGGGTGGCCAATAAATGCTGGATTGCTGGTGATGCCCAAATCACAAATAACTTTTAAAAATCCAGTTTTCTTTTAAAACTGAATTATTATTCTTAAACTATCTTGATGCGATTTGAGTCCACCATTTTTTTTACTTGTTCCTGGGATGCCAGTTCCTCTGACATAGATTATTAGGTCAGGCCTCGAGACTACTATGGGTTGACAGGCAGGTTAAGACCAATGGCCCACTTAGCTTATGCAGCACAATATGTACACTTGACCACCCGTCTGGAAACATGCAATCCCCAAGGAGAGGTGAAAAAAAAGATCTAAACCCAGAACAATTAGGGAAAAAGAAACTGGAATATTTCTCTGCAATCTTCTTGGTCATTGGCTCTGATTTATGTGACAGGTGTGTTATGAGGTGATGTCCATCCCAGCCAAGGACAGATCCTACTGTTGCTTGAAGATAAACAGTGTTAATTGCACGAGATGGTAACTTGCTCCACAGGTCCATATACTCTGGGAAAAGGAGAACTGACAAACATCTAACCTGGTTCAGTCCTTACATAACTAGTAATCATGACCCCAGGTCATCTCTAACATGTCCAGTTGAAATAATTGGCCTATGCAAGCACAGTCCAGTGATGCAATCATCATACTATCATTCCACAACGTCCAAAAACAACATCTTAAATTTACATTGTGTCTTTAATGTTGAAAAATACCTCAAGGCGCATCACACACACATGGTTGGATAAAATGGATGCCACTCCAATGAAGGTACGACCCGAAAGAATGGTTGAAGAAGTGAGCTTTGAGGAGTGTCGTAAAGGAGGAAAAGGAGATGGAGAGATTTAGGGGAGGAATTACAGAGCTTAGGGCTGACACAACTCTGAAACAAGGGTTGACAAGATTGGACCAGTTGGATTGGGGGATGCGCAAGAGGCCAGAATCAGAGGAATAGAGAATTTGGGGAATGGCGGGGTTGGAGAGACTGGTGGCTGTAGGGTTATAGGAGGTGTAATTGACAGAGGAGAGATGTGAAGATGGTTCCCCCTTTTTTCACTTCCGCTAATTGGAGACGTGTTTTTTTAAAAAAGTGTTTTAACCCCCTCAATGATCTAACTGTTAAGAACAGACAAGTGAGAAGCTTTCTCCTAAGTTTTTAAAAAGAAAGATAAATGTTTATTACTCAACACCCAAAATGTATACACAAAAGCACCCACTTACACAGACACTCACAGTCGGTCTATACACACATGCACACAGACACACACAGACAGACACACACAGACAAGCACACACACACTCACTCACTTATACACACAGACACACACGTACACACACATATACACACACACTCACTCAATTATACGCACGCACCCACATATACACACACAGACACACATGCAGACACAAACTGCACATGTACTCATATACACAAACACTCACGCGCGTGCACACGCACACACACACACATACACACAGACAGAACACACACACACGGACTCACACACATACACACACAAAAAAGGCGATTACAGAAGAGGTAGCAGGCACTTAGGTCTTAAAAGACCAAAGTTCACTGTCACATTTGCTTTTCGCAAGGTGAAGGCTTGGGTCATTGCAGACCTGTGTTTCCTTTTTGGTCCACTAAAGGAATAGAGGTTGGAGGTTTATGCTGACAGATTCACAATGGCTTACTGCTTGCAGTACCAGTTTCTCCGACTTTACTCCAGTTTAATGCCCTTAAAAATGGTCTCTGACAACCTGGCCATTGACACACAATAGTGTTTGAGTTTCACCCATTCACACATCCTTGTCATATAATGTTTCTTTCACATTCATTCTTTGGAGTTTCATTCCATAGCCAAGAGGTCTGCAGGTCCATTCTGAACTAGTTTATGCAATTATTTGAATAAAGCCATTAATCTAACAGGAAAGATCTGCTGCATTTTAATGCCTGCTCAATGAAGTGCCCCAAAAGCTGGTTTGCATTTAAATATCTTGTCTAGACATGCAGGTTAGCTTCCAGGGCCTTGTATAATTCCACTACATTGACAGAAAAGAAAAAAGTTACCTGACCTCTCAACTCTAGTTTGTTTCAAAAACAGAGTATCCACTCTCCATTTTAAGGTAAAATGTTCATTTCAAATAAACCCATGAGTCCACATTTCGCGAGCATGATGGAGGTTACAGGGATAGGGACAGCAAGGCCATGATAGGGTTTGATCGCAAGTTGAAAATTATAAACTGGAGGGGAGACCGGGAGCCAAGGAGGACAATGCAGTGGGTGAGCAATACTTGGGACAGAACCTTCTGGCTGGCTTGCGGGTGGCGGAGTCACTTGGTGCTTAAAATGTCACGTGCTGACGTGGCGCGTGCGTTCCCGACGCCAGCACGCGGCATGGCGATATTTCGGCTGGCGGGTGCGCTATGCAGCGGGACGCGCGCCCGCCGTTAATTAAAGGCCTTGTTAAGGCCATGAACTCTCCAATCAACCAGGATTGTGTGTGAACCCTGTGCGAACTTCAGCTCGGCTCACAGACCCAACGGGCGGGCGGGTAAGTGATTTTTTTACAAACCTCATCCAGTGGAGGGATGAGGTTTGATATCCGGTTTAAAAACTTTTAATAAAGTGTTTGTGTTCTTCACTAACATGTCCCATCTCGTGTGACATTTTCACATGAGGGGGACATGTTAATGATTTTTAAAATTTTTCTACTTTTAGAGTTTCACAGAGTTTCAGCGATCTCCCTGAGGCAGCACTTTGCCTGAGGGAGATGAGTGAAAGAGCTCATTCTGGCAGTTGGGGAATCCTGCCCAGCATAGCCCTTTCCGTCGGGTGACACGCTGGGCGGGCCTTAATTGGCCCACCCACTTAAAATGGCGGCGGGGGCCCGTTTCGGCGGCGGCAATTGGCTGCCCACCCACCGCCGAGTCAGTCAGGCCCGCCCGCTCATCAAGGGCAAAATTCTGCCCTTGGTGTGGGGTAAGAGATCTGCAGCAGAGTTTGAAATAGCAGAAGTTCACAGAGGGTGGGAGAAGGGAGGTTGTCCTGCAGAGCATTGGAATAGTGAAGTCTGGAGATTACAAAGGTATGGATGGAGGCTTGAAAACAAGTGCCAAGGGTTTCACCACCAGAGCTGTTCTAATCGAGGTTCATAAGTTGATGAAAGGAATGGATTACGTTCCATTTGAAAGTTTGTTCCAATAGGTTTGGCAGGACCAGGTGTCACCATTTTAAAATGTATGAGGCCAGATCTAGGTTGGAGGCTGACTTTTAGCCAGAGAATAGTGGACCTCAGGAACAGGCTGTCCACCTGTGAGGTGGACACTGAATTGCTGAGTTCTTCTGAGCGAGAGTTGGACCTGTATCTGGCTGGGTTGGAGATTACCTTCTACCAAAGGTAGGTACTTCAGGAAATAATCTAATCTAGAGTGATCTCTGGGGCTGGTTCTGACTGCCTCAGGGAATGGTTCTCAAACCGTTACATCCATGGACCACTTTGATGGGGCAAAAGGCCTCATGGGCTTCTCCTGCTACTTTCTATTGTCACCCCCCCAAAAAAAACTGACCAGAATTAATGGGGACTATAAATATTTCATTACTCACTCACTTTTCCAGAACTGCTTCATCCAATTTAGGGTCACAGGGAGTCGGAGCCTACCCTGGCAGGCAATGGGTGCTAGGCAGGGTACACTCAGGACAGGGCACCAGTCTATCACAGGGCACATGCACACTAAAAGGCAATATGCCTTAGCTAATCCATCTAACCAGCACGTCTTTGGACATTGGGAGGAAGCTGGAGCACTTGGAGGAAACTCAAACAGACACGGGGAAAACATTGAACTCCACACAGACAGACAGACACCCAAAGTCAGGATCAAACTTGGGTCCCTGGAGCTGTGAGGCAGCAGTGCTGACCACTATGCCACCCTAGGCCTTTTCATTATTGAATGTTGTAAACTTATATGCATTGATTTTTTTAAATTAAATATCTTAAGTAAATAATTAATTCATGCCAGGAGTAGAAGTATAGGCATTTTCATTTTTATAAATATTAATACTACAAGTTTATTAAGATGTATTATAAAATTATCACAATAATCTTCTCCTGAGAAATTAATACTTGTCTTATCAATCAAACATAGTCAACAGGAACACAAATCTTGCTTATAAAATTACAATGTTGTCACCCGTGTTTGTGATGACTCATGCTGTGCATGTGGGAGCTGGTCAGATTGTACGCGTCCCGCTAGTGCCAGGCATAGGGATTCTGGCCTATTCTTTCAGCCATGGGGTCGCTAGTTTCTTGCATGTTGGACCTGACCGTGGACAATCTGGAGGACCCTCGCGGACCACCACTGGTCCACCGATCACACTTTGAGAACAGCTGACCTCCCAGGGTTGGAGAGGAATTTTCCGGGTTCTGGCATTGTAGGCTTGTTCACTGCTCAACGTAAATTCCACATATTGATCATTCTCTTCATGATATCTGTCCTAAACCTCTCCTTGTATTAATTTGAACCTGTATCCTCTTGCTTTAATCTAAGTTTAGATTGGATTTTAAAATTCTGGGTTCACCACAAATGCAATATTTACCACCTCACACAGTGACAAAACAGCTTCTGTTCCTTTTCCAGTGTACTAAAATTAAAAAAACCTTTACCCAATCATAGAGCTGTGATATATTCACAGTTCACTATTCTCTCTTTTAGCCTGAATCTAATTGGTAAAGTGTGAAATGTTTATTTATACTTCATTGTGGGAATGACTTCACGATCCACAAGGGAGCTTTGTCAGTGATTCTCACCAGCCATGCATGAATAGGTTTATCACACTAGTTATTACACTTTCTATTTATACCAAAATGGTGTAGCAAAGTTAATTAAGCATTACAATACCAGCGGGGAACTGAAATCTAATTTAGAGGGAGTGTCACAAAGGTTCACTAGACTAGCTTCTGGGGTGAGATGACTGTCGTATGAGTAGACATTGAGTAGAGTAGGCCTCTATTCCCTGAGGTTTAGAAGGACGAGGGCTGATCTAATTGACACACACAAAATTCTTAAGAGGTTTGACAGGATAAATGCTGAGAAAACGTTTCCCCTGGCCCGGGAATCTAGAACATGGGGGCACAGTCTCAGAGCACGGAGCTGGCCATCCAAGACTGAGGTAGGGAGAAATTCCTTCACTGAAAGAGATGTGAATCTTTGCAATTCTCTGGCCCAGTAGAACAGTTACTGGGAACAGTAAAGTCCCGCCATTCACGTGGGTACCATTGCCGCGAAACCTTGCAAACAGCGAAATCGCGAACGATGAACGTACTTTACAATGGGAGTCAATTAGATAGGTTCCGGCCATCCTAAAATTTTACAGGTATAAGGGATCAAAGGTGAGAGAAACCATGCTTTTAATGAATTTAAAGAGAAACTTACTGGAGAAACTGTGTGGTCAAACACGAAAAATGTAAAATTTGCCACACTTACAGTACTTTACTTGAGAATGGAGGTGGATTCTGATCAGGATTTAAACCGCAGCAACGAGGAACACCCACGTGCAAACAACAGCAGACGACGAACACACGCAGTGCGCAATTTCTCCTTAGGGAATACGTCATGGACACCTTCCTTTTTTCAACTTTACTTAGGTGATTTTTTTCTTTTTTTCAGTATTTTCTCAGGATGGCTTCTATTTTTTTATTTTTAAAATGGCAGATCCGGTGAACATTTGGGCCCGCAACGAGTGAACTGGTGCACAAAGACTTTTGCGTGAGTGAGCAAAATCACGAAACAGGACGTCATGAACGGCGGGACTTTAATGTATATTCCAGACAGAGAATGATAGATTGTTTAATGTAAAGCCCCTGGTGAGGGGCGGGGAGGTTTAGGAGGGATTTGAGGAAACAATTTTTGACCCAGAGGGTGGTGACGGTCTGGAATGCGCTGCCTGGGAGGGTGGTGGAGACGGGTTGCCTCACATCCTTTAAAAAGTACCTGGATGAGCACTTGGCACATCATAACATTCAAGGCTATGGGCCAAGTGCTGGTAAATGGGATTAGGTAGTTAGGTCAGGTGTTTCTCACGTGCCGGTGCAGACTCAATGGGCCAAAGGGCCTCTTCTGCACTGCGATTCTGCATAGAGGCATCTATAAATTATATAAGAACATCAGAAATGGAGTAGGAGAAGGGCATTCAGCTCTTTAAGCCTGCTCTGCCATTCAATATGATCATGGCTGATCTTCTACCTCAATTCCACCTTCCTGTGCTATGCCCATATCCCTTAATTGTTTTAACATCCAAGAATCTATTGGTCTCTGTCTTGAATATATTCAATGACCGAGCACCCCAGAGGTCTCCGGGGTTGAGAATTCCAAAGATTCACAACCCCTAGAGCGAATAAACTTCCCCTGATCTCAGTCCTGAATGACTGATACTTTAATCCGAGACTGTAACCCCGTGTTCTAGATACCCCGGGCAGGGGAATCATCCACCTAGCATCTACCCTGTCAAAAATTGTATATTTTTCAACGTGATCGTTTCACATTCTTCTAAATTCCAGGGAATATAGGTCCCATCTACTCAACCTCCTCTTAGGACAACCCTCCCATCTGAGGAATCAGTCCATACTTAGGTAGATAGCAAGATAGGTCGATGAGACGGATCATAACATCAGAAGAATTAGGAGGAGTAGGCCATTCGGCCCATCGAGCCTGCTCTGCCACTCCATAAGTTCATGGCTGATCTGATTGTGGCCTTAACTCCACTTTCCTACCTGTCCCCGCCTAACTCAGCCATGAATATATTCGCAGACCCACTGCTCACTGGGGAAGAGAATTCCAAAGGTTAATGACTCTTTGAAAGAAGAAATTCCTGCTCACCTCCTGCATAAATGGAGATCTCTTATTTTGAAACTGTGTCCCCTAGTTCTAGATTCCTCCACGAGGGGGAACATCCTCTCAGCACATACTCTTTCAGAATCTTATATGTTTCAATAGAATTATGTAGATTTAGATAGTAGATTGATATTTAATGATAGTAAGAATAAAAGAGGGATGGATAAATATTGACAGATAGAAATATAGGTAGGGTAGCCAGTTAGAGAGATAGAAAGGCAGATCAAGAAAGTTAGGAAAACCAGTATTTGTTTGCATATGTGTAACGTCAACAGGATTTTCAACCCTGCTTTAAATGGCTTTATTGATTCTATCCAGTTGTGAGTTAACCCAGTTGCTAATAAATGATTAATTGATACTGAATGGACACACTCTTCCTCTGCCACATTCCCCATTCATAGGATCTGTCACTTGGGGCAACCAGTGACTGTCACCTTGAGGAGAGTTGTATTAATGCATGGCAATGAGGAAGCATCCATATTCAATGTGCTGTTAAGGTTAAACCCTTAGAGCCAATGTATGACAAATGTGAACCCAGGGCAGGGATCTTAAACCTTTCGGAACCCAACAGGTTGTGAGATGGGCCTTTGGGGATTACCTAGGCAGCAACTCCCCAACAAACTCACTAACCTTCTGGTACATCTTTGTGAAGGATTGAAGGAAGACAAAGGCCGAGAAATTAGTTCAGATTTGTTTTGAACTGTTAGTTAGATCCATACCCCCAAAGGTGGAGGCCCGAGCAACACAGGAAATCAAATCTTGTATACACATTCAAGGTGAGATGCCAATGTGTCTGGTCACCCAACTGAGAAGCCCAGATGCTGGCCCGCCTACCTCATTGGTATCAGCCCTCGAGTAAGGCCAAGGGTATGTGGGGTGGCAGGGAGGGAATTTAGAGGGTGGTGGGTAGGAGGAATACAGTGGGAAGGGGCTGAACCTGGCTAGCACCCATGCCTAGAATTTTGGGACAGCCCAGTTTGGAACTGGGGTTAAAAACAAATGCGGCAAAGTTTAATTTCTAACCCAAAGTCTTTTAATCAGCAACCACCCACACGGTATTTGACCTGCGAGTGCTTACTGTAAACGTGGACAATACTGGAGTATTGGACCTCAGCAAGGATATCTTGGCCACAGAGGGGACACAGTGTAGCATGATACTAGGGCTAAAAGTGTTATGAGGACAGGCTACATAGGCTTGGCTTGTATTCCTTTGAATATAAGGTATTGAGGAGTGATCCTGTTGAGGTGTTTAAGACGATTAAAAGATTTGATAGGGTAGATGGAGAGAAACTATTTCCCCTGGTGGAATCCAAAACAAGGGGGTATCTCCTTGAAATTAGTGCCAGGCCAGCATATCAGAAAGTGCTTCTTCACACAAAGGGGAGTGGAAATCTGGAGCCCTTCTCCAATAAAAAGGCTGCTGCAGTTCACAGCCAATTGAAAATGTTAGCAGTGAGTTTGATAGATTTTCGCTGGCTAAGGGGATACAGAACTAAATGGGCAAATGGATTTAAGATACAGATAATCCATGATCTTATTGAATGGCCTCCTCCTGTTCTATGATCATTCCATTTCACATTGACGAGCCAAGACTCACAAGCATAAGTGAGTTTGCAATTCACATCTGCCTCTGAGAAAAGACAGTCATTGTCAGCGAGGTCAACGCATTTCCCCCCCACCCCAACCCCTACAACCTCCATCTCCACTGCCTGGCATGGCTGATGTTTATATTACAATTTCACTTTAATGTTGGTGGACCACAAACTCAAATGCAGATGTGAGCGTGAGGGGACAGATCCATTGTGTGGCGCCTGCCTCAGCGTCTCTCTTGCACTCAAGGTCATGCAGCAGGATGTTGGGATGTCTTGCTGGGAGACGGACAAGCACATTTTCTCTCTGCAAAGTGTACGTGCTCTTCAAGCTCTTCCCCTGAGACTCTAGAATTAGAAACGAGGGCAGGTCCGATTTCGCATTGGTGCAGTAAGGTGTCATGTTTCCCCAGCATAATTTTTTTTTGCATTTCGCAAGAATCACTTTCCCTTTTCTCTCTTATAATTGGAGTGAGTCATGTGAGCCTGTACAAAAATCCTAAAAGCTTGCAGCCTTACTGATACAGGTCTTAATGAGCTCTCTGATTACTGATAAGTGATAACACTGTAGTATTATCAGCTTTAATGGATGTGGCAGCTTTAATAGCAGGAACAGGTTTACTGGGAATATGTTTTTTTCAAATCATTGCAAAGTTATGTTAGGATGTCAGATTAAGGTTGGGTCAAAATCTACTTTCATTGGAAATCAAATATTTCACTTCACGCTCAAAATCAATATATTCAAAGTGAAGCACTTTACATAGGGTGATGGTGAAATTAGTTACAGCATTAAGCTTCTTAAACCCAACCAGGGCACTGCCTTTGAATTAAAGAATTTTTAAGAAGGAGAAAATGCTATCAGCTCAACTCACCTTCTGGGCTTGTCCCTCAACCCAAGCTTTCTCTGGAAGCATCTCCAATTGTTTCTTGAGCCCAACCGTACCATCTTTTTTTCCTTTGTTCTTTCATAGGATGTGGACATCACTGGCAAGGCCAGCATTTGTTGCCCATCCTTAATTGCCCTTGAACTATGAGGCTTGCTAGGCCATTTTAGAGGGCAGCTAAGAGTCAACCACATTGCTGTGGGTCTGGAGACACAAGTACGCCAGACCAGGTAAGGACAGCAGATTTCCTTCCTAAAGGACATTAGTGAAACAGATGGGTTTTTAAAACAATCAATGATAACTTACCATAACTGAGACTAGCTTTATATTCCAGAATTTAAGAAAAAATAACCCAATTCAAATTCCACAAGCTGCTGCAGTGGGATTTGAACCCATGTCCCTAGAGCAATAGCCTAAGCTTCAGGATGATTAACTCAGTGACACAACCACTATGAAATCATCAGCCAATCTGTTTCAGCAGCCTTCCTCCTTATCCTTTCATGTGAAACCTTCGACCCAGAGCTTCTCTATTATACCAATTTTAGCAATTTTGAGATTCATTCCCCTCACACTTAACCACCCACAATAAGACCATAAGAAGCAGCAGGAGTAGGCTATTCAGCCCTTCAAACTTGTTCTGCCATTCATTAAGATCATTGTTGATCTGATTATGGCTTTTACTCCACTTTCCTGCTGGCCCCCATAACCCTCGATTCCCTTGAAGATCAAACTGAGTCTGTCCAACTCAGCCTTGAATATATTCAATCACCCAGCCTCCATTGGTCCCTGCGGTAGAGAATTCCAAACACTAACGATGCCCTGAGAGAAGAAATTCCTCCTCTCTACCTTAAATGGAAGGCCCCTTATTTGTAAACTGTGCCCCCTAGTTCTAGATTCCCTTGTGAGGGGAAACATCCTCTCACCATCTGCTTTGTCAAGCGCCCTCACGATCTTATATGTTTCAATAAGCTCACCCTTCATTTTTCTAAAGTCCCATGAGTTAAGGCCCAACCTGCTCAACCTTTCCTCATAAGTTAACCCCTTCATCCCAGAAACCTTCTCTGAGCTGTTTCCAATGCAAGTGTATCCCTCCTTAAGTTAGGATTCCAAAACTGTATACTCTAGGTGTGGTCTCACCAATTCCCTGTACAGTTATTGCAAGACTTCCCTATTTTTATATTCCATCCCCTTTGCAATAAAGGCCAACATTCCATTTAGCTTCTTAATTATTTGCTCTACCTGCATGTTGACTTTTTGTGATTCATGTTCTTTCTGTACTGCTGCATTCTGCAGTCTCTCTCTATTTAAAGACGATGTGACATTTTTCAGTTTCCCTCTAAGTAACACTGAGTCAGTGCCAAACGCTTGATTTAGAAGGAAAGTTTTTTAAATTTGTGCTTACTCAGAACCGAGATATCTCCTGAGGCATAACCTGCTACTGAGGGAGTCCAGAACAAGTGGCTGTAACTAGGCAGTACCGAGGGAGTGTTACGCTGTCGAAGGCGTTGTCTTTTGCATGAGATTTTACGCCAGGGTCCTTTTAGGTAGATGCAAAAGATCCCATAATAATTTTTCGAAGAGGAGCAGGGGAGTTCTCCTGATGTCCCAGCCAATACTTAACCCTCAACCAGTATCACCTATAAAAGATGGTCTGGCTCTTACCACATTGCTGTTTGTGGGAGCTTGCAAGGTAGCTCCTGTGTTTCCTATGTGACAACAGTGACTGCAATTTAAAAGTACTTTTTGACATCCTGAAGTCGTTCTTTCTTTTTGGATGCGCAACTCTCCCATATTTGATGGGAATCACTGACAGATAGTTCTGTCATCTCCCATGTTCTCAATTGCTGATTGTGAATTCCTACGTGCAAAGACTGTGTGGATAAGGAGTTGGAACTATATATATAAAGGAAGCTAAAATCCTCTATTAAACTCAGAGGCTCCATTGTTTTAATAGAGGGCTTTCGTGGCCACTATGAATGCTGGGGTAGTTACCTCCACATCCATCTCAAGCTTTCTCAGTCTCCTAAAGAGAGGAAGCGGTCCCGAAGTCAGATAAGCTGTGAAGGAAGAAAATGAAAGAGCGAAAAAAGGAGCCAAGGAAAGAGAGATAAAGATAAAAGCTAAAGGAGAAACACAGAGAAAAGCAGGTGGAAGCTATCAATGCTATTTGGCCATTGCCCAGACACTATGCTCCTTTCAGCCATGTTTACTTTCAGGTTTATGTGACTGCCTCAGGTAAACGTCTTGTAACTAACCATCTTGCACATACTATTTTGCTCACTGTTGGGAACTCTGCTGATGCACATGAGCCACATGACTGTAATGGCCCTTTAGCTCAGTGTGTACTGCAGGGTTGAACAGTGAAGCTCATGTGAACTGTACAATGCGCCAAGGCTCCTTCAATAGCACCTTTCAAACTAGAGACCTCTGTCACCTAGATGGGCAAGGGCAGCAGACACATGGGAACACCACCACTTACAAGTTCCCCTCCAAGCCACTCACCATCCTGACTTGGAAATATATCGCCGTTCCTTCGCTGTTGCTGGGTCAAAATCCTGGAACTCTCTCCATAACAGTGCTGTGGGTGACCCTACACCGCATGGACTGCAGTGGTTCAAGAAGGCAGCTCACCATCACCTTCTCAAGGGAAATTAGGGACGGGCACAAATGCTGGCTTAGCCAGTGACACTAACCCTAATGAAACATTAAAAAATAAATTACCAAACACAAGTGAATTGTTTATTTTTAAGTGGAGTAAATTCCATATGGTAAAGCTGGAAAAAATATTGCCTTGTCTGCTAAAATTTAGCTTACATGCTTATAGTACCACCTAGTGTAACAAGCACAAGATGCACCTTCAGAGACAGTCATAATAGAATCAACTTGTACGATGAACAGAAGCATACTCGGGACAGGAACTTTGGGATGCCTCCCTAAAACTCTTAGCCTTTCCGCTTCTCCCTCCTTTAGGGTGAACATTGCAGAACTTAGGATCTAGGCAGCTGAAGGTAAGGCCCCCCTTTGATGGGTCAAAGGGTGTGGGGTATGCATAAGAGGCTGGAGCTGAAGAACACATAGCTCCTGGATGGTTATAGGGCTGAAGGAGATTACAGATAGTGGGGTGGTGGGTGGGAGGTGGGGGTGGTGGGGTGGTGGAAGGCGAGGCCATGAAGGGACTTAAACAGTAGTGCAGTAGAGCCCAATGTAGAGCATTGGAAGGCAATAGGCTAATAAGGCACTCTGCAGCACCTTTTTGAAATGCACTGTAGGGTGGTGAGGCAACGTGTGTAATCCTCCACAGAGTGATCTCCTCATATCAGCCCAAATATGAATATTTGTCAAGTGGAGATAAGTCACTGTCACCCAGTAAGGGAAAAACAAACTAGATCCAATAATTCTATCAAACAGTTCTATTTTAATGGAATCCTTTCACTTTTCACTGGATGCTGTGACAGCTCGGCTCCCAAGTAGAATCACAGAATCTTGCAGCACAAAAAGATACCATTCCTAATTTAGTCCCATTTCCCAGCTTTTTTCCCATATAGCTACAAATTAGTCCACTTCGAGGACATGTCCATTGTCATTTGAAAGTTCCATTGGAATCTACTTCCACCACCCTTTCAGGGAGTGAATTCCAGATCATAACAACCCCGAGTGAAAAACGTTCTCCTCATTTCCCCTTTAACTCTTTTGCTAATTATTTTAACTCTACGGCATCTATTTACTGAGTCACTTCCCAGAGGAAACTGTTTTTCCCTATTGACTCTATCAAGCCACTCCCTCCACCCCACCAACCTTCTCTGCTCTAAGGAGAACAATCCCAGTTTCTCCAATCTCTTGGCCTCACTGAAGATAGCGAAAATGAGGAGAAACAGTTTCCAATGGTTGAAGGCTCTGTAACTAGAGGGCACAGAGTTAAGGTGATTGACAAAAGAACCAAAGGTGACATGAGGAAAAACCTTTTTATGCAGCAAGTGATTAGGATTTGGAATATGCTGCCTGATAGGATGGAGAAAATAGATTCAACAGTAGTGCTCAAAGGAAATTGGATAAATATTTTTTTGGAGAAAAAATTGCAGTGATATGAGGAAAGAGCCAAGGAGTGAGACTAACTGGATTGCTCTCAGGAGGTGCCTTTACAGACTTAACGGGCCAAATGTCCACCTTCTGTGTTCTACTGTTCTATGATAAGCCCTTCATCCCTAATATCATCTGACTAAAATCCCTTTGCATTCTCACCAAGGCCTTGATATTTCTCCTTAAGGTTGGTGTCCCAGAATTGTACACGATAGCTCCAGTGGAAGTCTAACTAGATATTTGTGAAGGTTTAGCTAACATCCTTGTTTTGGTATTTAATGCCCCTATTAACAAAGCCAAGCTGTTTTATTCTCTTTCTAGCTCTAGCATCCTGAGTGGCAGGCTCATTCATGTCCATCGTGCATGAAGCCAGGTTGAACTCTGCTCCAGCTTTGCTTTAGTTATTCCAATGCATTGCTGTCCAGCCTCCCACCTCTTCTCTCCGTAAACTTGACATCGTCTAAAACTCGGCTGCCCATGTCGCTCCAACTCCTATTCATCCACCACACTCTGCTTGTTAACCTACATTGGCCCCTGATTAAACAATGCCTCAATTTTAAATTTCTTATCCTCATCCAGGCAAGTGGAGAGTATTCCATCACACTCCTGACTCGTGCCTTGTAGATGGTGGACATGCTTTGGGGAATCAGGAGGTGAGTTACTTGTCGCCAAATTCCCAGTCTCTGACCTGGTCTTGTAGCCACAGTATTTATATGGCTGGTCCAGTGCAATTTCTGGTGAATGGTAAGACCCAGGATGTTGATAGTGGGGGGGTCATTGATGGTAAAGCCATTAAATGTCAAGAGGATTTGGTTAGAATTTCTCTTGTAGCAGATGGTCATTGTCTGGTACTTGCCTGGCATTTGTGTGGCATGAATGTTACTTGCCACTTGTCAGCCCAAGCCTGGATATTGTCCAGGTCTTTCTGCATTCAGACATGGACTGCTTCAGTATCTGAGGAGTTGCAAATGGTGCTGAACATTGTGCAATCACCAACAAATATCCCCACTTCTGACCATATGATGGAAGGAAGGTCATTGATGAAGCAGTTGAAGATGGTTGGGCCTAGGACACTACCCTGAGGAACTCCTGCAGTGATGTCCTCGGACTGAGATGATTGATCTCCAACAATCACAACCATCTTCCTTTGTGCTAGGTATGACTCCAACCAGCGAAGAATTTTCCCCCTGATTCCCTTGACTCCAGTTTTGCTAGGGCTCCTTGATACCACACTTGGTCAAATGCGGCCTTGATGTCAAGGGCAGTTACTCTCACCTCAAGTTCACGAAATCTCAAAGACAATTAGAAATGCTGCCTTGCCAGTGATACCCAGGTCCCAAGAGCAAATAGATAAGCATAAAAACCCTCAGATCTCTTTACAGCTAATGAAATACTTTTCTGAAGTGTAGTCATGTAGGAAACAAGGCAGCCAACGTATGCACAGCAAGATCCCACAAAGATCAATGAGATAATTGACAAGCTGACCAGCTTTAGGTGTTGGTTGATGGATAACTATGGCACAGTTGACTGGAGAGAGCTTCTCTGCTCTTCTTTGAATAGTACCATAGAGAGAGAGAGAGAGAGGAGAGAGAGAAGAGGAGGGAGAGAAAGAGAGAAACACAGGTTTTGTGTACAACATAGTTCTAATGAAGGGTTACACCAGCAGACTTAGGCTATATTTCCTTTCTCAGATGTTGCGATTGTCCAACGTTTGTTATTTTTATTTCCGATTTCCACCACTCATGTTTGTCTTTCTTATTCTCTCAACCACAATATACTTTTAATATAATCTTCCATTGAGGGACATCAGAAACATAGGTTTTGATGTAATTAAGGAGGGAGAAAAAGACTAAATATTAATTAACTAGTTGGATACAATATCTTTCCAATAAATGACTAATTGTGTAGTGAAAGTTGCTAACTGAATGTTAATCATGGCCCAAGTGCAGGGATATATTTTAAGAATATTATTATAACCAGGTGTATAAATTGCTTCAAATGCTTTGGTAACTAAAAGGACAAGTTGAGACTTTGCTTCTCTCTGCTTAAACCGGCATCAAACAGCAATGATAATCCTTCAAATCTATGGTCGCATTTCCCTTAACGGTTTGGACTTTTCTTAACTTATTCTCATAATCGCATTTTGCATCCACCAAAGTAAGGGATATTTGTGCTGGAGAATGGAATCCTTTTCATCTGAGGAAGCCAGTTTCAGCATCAAAGTCTCCAAGGATGAAAAATATACCATGGATTAGGTGTGGAGCAAAGCTCCCACACTCTGCCCCAACCATATGCCTTAGACCCAACTAGAGGATAGTGGTTCCTAAGGTGCTGCTACGGTGATCTTCCATTTAACCATAACCAATTTAGGATGTTGAGTGAACAACTGGAGCCCAATTCTTATGCTGTGGGCTCATGGCTGCGTGGAATCAGATTGAGACTGATTTGAAACACAGGATCCTTACAGGGAGTTGAAGTAAATGCTTAGCAGATTTTCTTTTTTAGTACGTTTGGTGTTCTGTACTGGATTAGAAGAAATTAAGTGCTTTCCCAGTGAGGAAATGTTAGAATCCCCTCAAGAAAGGGATGATGATGTCTTCTGCAGAAGGAAAATTTAAAGACTTGCACCTTTCACAACCTTGTGATCTCTCCAAGTGTTTGACAGCCAACTGAATACTTTTTTCAAGGAACCATTCTAACAGGTGAAGCCCTGCAGCCAATTTGCACTCAGCAAGGTCTCACAAACAGCAAGGTGGTAACAACCAGAGAATCTATTTTTTTTTGGTGTTATTGGTTGAGGGGTAAAGATTGGCCAGGAGGACGCCTCTGCTTTTCTTCGAATCGCGCTACGGGATCTCATATGTCAATCTGAGATGTCTCATCCGATGTACAAGTGTTGTTTGCTGTTACAGGCATGCATCCCCATGCCACCTCATGCCCATAGTGAGAACAGCAAGCGGGAGCATGAGCCCAGTTCTGACACACGCAGTGTTCTCTTATCCATTGCTTACAGTCAGTGGGTAAGGGAGGCTCCATTCATCCAATGCAAGTCTTTTGGAAACACATCAATTACTGTGATTTCATCTCATTACAACAACAACTTGCATTTATATAGCACTTATAACATAATAAAATGTCTCAAGATGCTTCATAGGAGTGTAATAGGGCAGAAATTGGGCACCAAGCCAAATAAGCAAATACTTGAACAGGTGATAAAATGCGATAGTCAATGAGGTAAGCTACGTCGTACAGGAGAGAGAGGCGGAGTTGCAAAGAGGTTTGGGCACTAGATGGTTGAAGGCACAGCCACCAACGGTGAGATGAAGGGAATGAGGCATAGGTGGAGGGTAGAATTCTCAAAGGATTGTGGGTTTGAAGGAGCTTATAGAGATAACTTTCCTTTTTAAAAGATAACTGCAAATAATTTTAAACAAGTGGAAACGTTTTATGGTGAGTTTTGATGTTGTAGATTTATTTTACTTCGAGATGACTCCTATTACAATGGGAGTAGAAAACAATGATCTTATAACCTTTCTGTGCTTCTGTTTCTTCCTCTCCTCTGGTAAAGGCACTGGCTGGTGTTTCAGTACAGTTCCACAGGCAGGCCTGAACAGTGGCCAATCTTTATGTATGAGCTTGGATGCTGAGTGTTTGCAGGTTGCTCAGGGGTTTCCTGATTCTGAACCCTCTCGCAGAAAGGGCTGTGAGCTTTCCTCTCTCTCCAGAGAGGAACCACACATTCTTCCATCTTAATCTAACCCAAAGCTGCTTGAGGTCCATGAGTGTAAAATTGGGCAGGATATAACATGGATCTCCCCATGAACTTGCCCCATTTTCACCAACCAGTACAGATCGATATAGTGACTTAATGGCACAAACTATGCACTTCATGCTTGGCTAAATTCCATGAAGGAATTTCTCTTGGTTCCCGCCACTCTCTAATTTCTCTGTTCATGTTAGTGTTTGGAATTCAAGCCGGGGCTGGCGTTATCATGGCTTTGCCCGTTTGTGCCAATGAGCTTGGTGAATGCCGAGCAATTTCAATAAATGAATTGTTTGAATGAGCTGTCGCGATCTTCCACCAGGTGCACACTCTCTCCACGGATATACACAATGAATTTATGAGTATATTTATATTGGACCCAAATAGCTTTTTCAAAGAATCCACCCAACAACCATATATCTAGATTGAATGAGATTCTTGGGGGAAAAAAAATTAAGCACATATTCACAGGGACAAAGCCAAAGGATTAAATAGAAGTCTTCAAAATTCTGAAAGAGCCTGAGATAATAAATAACGAATTATTACTGGTACCAGAGGTGCATTGAATGAGGATTAGTGTTAGTAATTAGTTACTATTAGCCTGATGAGTGCAGCTCTAACAAGCTTGACACCATCCAGGACAAAGCAACTTGCTTGATTGGCACTCCATGCACCAGCTTAAACATTCACTCCCTCTGCTAGCAGCGCACAGTGGCATTAGTGCCCATTGTATCAGACAATGGAGCCGAATTTACAAGTACTAAAGTTCAAAACTTCACCAATCTAAATGGTATTACACACATCCAAACTGTGCCTGAATACCCAGCATCAAACGAATTAGCTGAGAGAGCCATCCAAACTTTCAAGTCAAGACTAAAATAATTGTCGGGAGGATCCTTGGAAGCCAAAATCATCTCACGCTTCCTCCTTAGCTACTGCACGACTCCACATGCAACAACGGGAGTTCCACCAGGAGAACTGCTTACGAAGCGTCGTCTCTGAATGAGACTGAGCTTCCTATTTCCAAATTTGCCAGGGAGGGTAGAGAAGAACCAAATTAATTGGAAAACAAGCCACAATTTGCATAGTAGAGCCTGGAAATTTATAGTAGATGAAGCCGTATATGTAAGAAACTTTGGTAGTGGTCCAAGTTGGATCCCAGGACTTATTATCTCTAAGACTGGACCCCTTTCATACCAAGTAGATGTGATCGTTCATAAACACATGGATCACCTGAGGAGCAGGGTGACTCTTCCACAGTTAGTGTTGCCAGCATGGAATGTTATCGAGCCCATAAGCACTGAAGTTACCCGATCGACCTGAGGTCTCCGTTGAATCAAATAGTGATGAACGGCCTGTGCCAAAAGAGGTATCCACTATCGCAGTTCCTGTTATGTTGATCTTGTGGGACAGCCTCAGGCTACAGAATTATGCCGCTCTACCTGGAACAGAAAACCCCCTCAACAACTTGATTTGTAATTACTGGACCTATGTATAATCTGAATTCATGACAAAGTGCCAGAGTGATTATTTCTAAGATTTTTGATATTATTTTCTATTCACCTGTGCATCATTCTTAAAGGTACATTACGCACTAAATAAAACCATAATTACTACATTCTTCACCCTTTAACTCGGCTATACGTATTATAGTTACGAGTACAATTTTTTCAAGACAACAATATTTACACTGGGTAAGGAATTTACAAGTTTAGTCTTTCAAGTGGCTTCCTGATACGTGTGGAACGTTGCAGCTCCACAACTTCAGGCACTTTGTCAGGAATCTCCTGCTTCGGTGGGCACTTGCAGTTCTGTATCCTCAACTCTTACAGGAACATCAGGCATGTCTGTCCTGGGTTGAGTATCCTCCACAGGAAGTGCAGACCCGGTCATGATCACTGGTGGAAACCAAATCTTGATGATTTGTCTCTCTTTTCCTTCAGTGGTCCACATGTTTCTGTATGATCCGGCCTTCCACCTCCACCTGGTAGAGGTCCAGTCACCGTATTTATTTCACCCAGTAACCACTTTGGTCCTTCCCCGACGTTTTTCACATATGCTGGCTCTCCCATGGTAAATTGCCGCTCACGACTATGCCAGTCGTGTCTAGTTTTCTGGCTTCCCTAAATCCTTTCCACCTTCCCCTCTAAGTTTGGCATTATTAAATTCAATCTCGTCCTGAGACAGTGTTTCAACAATAACTCTGCAGGTATGATACCTGTTGTGGTGTGAGGGGTAGTCCTGTAATGAAAAAGAAAGCATGCTAGCTTGGTTGCCAAGGAATCACCAGTTAGCTTTTCATGCCTGCCTTGAATGTTTGAACTGCTCTTTTGGCCGGTCCATTTGAGAAAGGATGGTAAGGATGGTACGGTGCAGTTTTTACATGAGTGATACAGTTGAGACTGGTAAACCGTTGCACCCCAGCACTTGTAAATGTCATGCCATTATCGGAAATGACTACTTCTAGTAGTCCTTGAATGGAAAAACTTTGATGTAGTTTCTCAATTGTAGCAGCTGATGCTGGCGATTTCACCTCACATGTCCATCCATTTTGAATGGGCATCGACAATGAGCAGATAAATTGTTCCCAGGAAAGGTCCAGTGTAGCCAATGTGTAACCACACCCAGAGTCTACCTGTCCACTCCCAAGGGTGTAACAGAGCTGTTGCTGGCAACCTTTACAGTTGCTGACATTGCACACAGTGCTTTATTAAACTCTCTATTTCGCCATCCATCCCAGGCTACCATCGCTGCATGCTATGGTCTTCATTTGAGAAATTCCTGGGTGTGCACTGAGAAGTTCAATTAAAAGTGAATCCCTTCCCTTTGGAGGAACTATCACTCATGCTCCCCACAGTAAGATGCCATCCTGGCTGCTTCTTTCATGTCTTCTGTTGAAGTACAGTTTCATTTCATCAGATACAGACACCTGTGACCAACATGCAGCACTCGTTCTTGTATCTGAGATAGGACTGGGTCCTGACTTGACCAGTCTCTGATCTGTTGAGCACATACCATGAGGAATCTAAACAATTTAACAGTAAAACAAGGTCCTGTGGAACTGGGACGTGCTCATCAGTTTCTTGTAAAGGCAAACGGCTAAGTGTGTTGCTGTCTGAGGTTTGATTGTCAGGTCCCTTTACGAAGGTGTATTTGTATGCTGCCAGAGTTAAAGCTCATCACTGTATTCTTGCTGAGGCTGTGGGTGGTATAGCCTTGTCCTCACTAAACAATCCTAGCAATGGACTATGGTCTGAACTGATTGTAAAATGGTGGCTGTGTACGCACTGGTGAAATTACTTGACACCAAAGATGATGGACAGGTCTTCTTTTTCTATCTGTGAGTATCCCTTTTCCACTGTGGTGAGCGTTCTTGACACGTAACCAATTGGCCGTTCCGTGTCATCGTCTATCCAATGAGAGAGCACTGCTCCCACTCCATAGGGAGATGTGTCACATGTCAGCGCCAATTCTTTTGTCTGGTCATAATGCACTAATAGATTTGACGAGTGCAACAATTGTTTCACCTTTACGAAAGCTTCTTTCTGGGGCGCGTCCCAAGACCAATGTTTGCTCTTTTTGAGTAGAGAATGCAGTGGGGCCAGAACTGTAGACAAATTGGGTAAGAACCACCTATAATAGTTGCTCATTCCCAGGAATGATTTGAGCTCTGAGGCGTTCTTTGGCGCAGGTGTCTCTCTTATGGCTCTCACTTTCTCCTCAACTAGGTAGAAGCCCTGTGAATCTACCTGGTGACCCAAATAGATTATCTCCCTGTGCACTTTTCATTTTTTAAATGCACTCCAGCTTGCAAGAAATGTCTTAAGACTTCTAAGTTCGCCAAATGGTCTTTTTCAGTGAATCCTGTCACCACTACATCATCTAAATAGACTACAGCCTGGGGCAGCCCCTGCAGTAAACTTTCCATTGTTCTCTGAAAGATGGCACAAGCTGAGGAGACACTGAAAGGCAATTGTGTATATTGGTACAACGCTTTATGGGTATTAATTGTGACAAATTTCCAGGAGGCATTATCCAATTCTAGTTGTTGATAAGCATGACTCATGTCAAGCTCTGTGTACATTGTCCCTCCTGCCAGCTTGGCGTACATGTCTTCGATTCTTGGAGTGGAGTGCCTGTCTAGCTTAGCTACTTTATTAACTATCAGTTTGTAGTCTCCACAAATTCGAACGCTTTGGTTGGGTTTAAGGATGAGGACTATGCCCATCCTGAGAGTTGAACAAGTTGTATAATGCCCAGTTTCTCTGGTCTGTTCAGTTCAATGTTGACTTTTTCTTGCAGTGTGTATGGCACCGGTCTCACCTTCATGAAGCGAGGGGTTGCTTCCGGATCCACATGAATCTTGGCCGGCAGGCCCTGGATTTTCCCAAGTTCATCCTTGAAGATGGTGGTGTACTTTTGAAGTAGCTCTGGTAGCTCACTTGTTCTCAACTGAAATATTCCAGCCCATTCTAACTTAATCCCCTTTAACCAATTTCACCCCAGGGGGTTTGGCCCTTCACCTGTTCCCACCATCAAGGGTGGCTTTGCGGATTGGCTTCCATAATGGACAGTTACTCTCCTTATGCCTTTTACTTGAATTTCTTCACCTGTATATGTTTTGAGTTGGGCAGCTGTTTCTTCTAAACTTAATTGATGTTCACCATTAGTCAGATATCTGAAGATATGTTCCCCAATTACTGTAGAGGAAGCTCTGGTGTCCACTTCCATTCTAACAGGTTTGTCATTTACTTTCACTGTGACAAATATTGGTTCTATCTTTCCAACTTTCAGATTAAACAACGAGTAAATGTTTGAATTTGTTGTCTCAGGCTCTTCTACATTGTAGATTTCATTGGGCTTCTCCTTTTGTTTACAAGCCTGCTTCAATCTTTCCTTACACTGTCTCATTATGTGTTCATTTCTGTGACAATAGTAGCATTCGATTTTTTTAAACTGCCAATCGCTAAAAGACTGTATGTTTGCGCCTCTATTGAAATTATTCTTTGATTTTGCTGCTAAATTATTTTCCTTTATCCTTTGGCTAGTGGGGGCTGTTTCCTGCTTCTCAGCAGAGTCTTGCAATTTCGCGCCCTTTTCAGCTGGGGTTTCCTGCCCGATGTGATGTGGAGGACAGCGCTATTTTGAGCACCCTGTATTGCTTTTGAATCTCTTACCATGTTTTCCATGGCCAGAGATCTCTCTAGCACCTTCTCAAAATCCAAATTCACTTTGGAGAGTAATCTTTTCTGAATAGTGTCCTCTTTCACGCCACACGCTAAGTGAGTTCTGAGCATGTTGTTTAGAGATGTATCGAATTCACAATGTTCCGTTAGCTGCTTCAGATTTGCCACGTGACATGCAATTGTTTCACCCGGGGGGCTATTTTGTGAATTAAACCTGAACCTCTGCATCGTGACTGAGGGGTTTTGTTGAAACTGGCCCTTCACGAGGTCCTCCAATTCATTGAAATTTTTCAAATCTGGAGCATTGTCAAACTTCGAATGAAACCATATGTTTTGTTGCCACAAGTTCTTAAGAGGATTGCTCACTTCTTCTCTTCCCCCGTAACCTCGTTCGCTTGAAAAGAGAATGTGAGGTGTTCTATGTAATGAAACCAATCATCTGTGACTGGTTCAAAAGGAACAATTCTCTCAAGTTTTAAGAGAGGATAACTTCTTCAATTCTAATGGAACCTGCTACTTACAATCACTGGGTGAGGTACAGTGCCGATTTCTTTCTAACTTGGTTTCTTCTGTTCAATCCTGTTTTATCCTCATCACCAGTTTGTGGCTGCATTGCTACTATTGATAGAGTTGATCTGCAGATACTTCTAGGATGGAATCATTGTAAATAAACAATGTACTCAGCAGCTATCAAGTGCTCTCAACTCTAACTCTATCTCTACACACTACTCCTGAGGTAGCCTGCGCTACTTTCCTATTGGTTACTACAGATCATGTGATCTTCCTTAACAAGCATTGTTCTCAATGATACATTACACACTAAATAAAACCATAATTACTGCAGAGGGATGTGGTGATTGTGGCATTAAGGCCAGCCTTACTTAGGGGGGGTCACATGGTCAGAACAGCCAATCAGCACTGAGCACAGGGAAGCTTATAAGGGGCAGAGTTTTCCTAGTCTAGACATTGTATTGTAGCCTTGCTGGAAGCCTGCAGCTAATCCAGCAGCTCTGTAAATAAAGTTTGTTGTTCAACTAAAGGAGTCTCTCAGTAGTACATCCCTACAGATGCTGACAGGGTGCTTCACCTGATGGGGAATCTAGAACTAGGGGGCACGGTTTCAAAACAAGGGTCTCCCATTTAAGATGGAGATGAGGTGAGGAGGAATTTCTTCTCTGAGGGTCATCAATCCTTGGAATTCACTGGCCTAAAGAGCAGTGCAAGCTTGAATATATCCAAGGCTCAGTTGGACTACAAGGGAGTCAAAGGTTATGGGGGGCAGACATTTTTGATCTACAAGGGAGTCAAAGGTTATGGAGGACAGGCAGGAAAGTGGAGTTGAAGTCGCAGTCAAATCAGCCATGATCTTATTGAATGGTGGAGCAGATTGGCCAAATCGCTGGGCCAAATTGTCTACTCCTGCTCCTACATATCTCTTATGATATGTTCTTTTACTAACAGAAACAGCATTTTATTCAAGGCCAACATCTGAACCTCAGCCTTATTAATAGCTGCCACATCTCATCCATAGAGACACCACAGAACAAGGAAGATGCATTAAGTACAAGTGTGAGTATTTCTGATGAAAATTTGAACAGTAAAACCCCACAAAATTTGCACACACTCCTCAATTTCAGAAAATCATTAATTCTCCATTCATTAGGATCTTTGCTATAATCCACTTGCTAGCCGGGAGGACAGGCAAGCAGATTGCTCCCAAAAATGCACTCACTCAGTAAGAACGAGTAAGAATGGAAGCTAGAGGTTGACTCCTCACTTCCCAGGCTGAATTTGAGACCTGGCACTTTATGTGACATGAATTCTGTCTGCATCCTAGCACTTTGTGATCTGGCATACAATAAGCCAGCATTGACACAATGGGCCAAGTGACCTTCCTTCTGAATGCCATCCAAGTAGTTTGCTTGGCTAATTCACCAGGGCCTGCATTTTTGGTGGGGGGAGGTGGGGGGGGTTGCGTGGTGGAAGGATGGGAAAGGAACTAATTGCCCTGCCCCACTCCAGCAGCTCACATAACCTCTACCTTTCCCTCCCTTCCACCTCATTGCAAAAATCTATGAATTACTCTTTGGGAGAGAGGGAGGAGGGAGAATGCCATGGTGTTGACTGCTGTATAACAGTTTCAATGGAAATGCTGATCTCCGTTACTTCCCCAAATGAACAATTCTTCTGTAGATACTGAGTGTTTGTGGACCATTTCAGTGTAAGAGTGCACTTGGGTACAAATTTCCTGCTCCATGATGGATGCTGAGGTCAAATCTAGAGAAGAAGAGGAGGGAATAAAGATTGATAGAAGAGGAGGGAATAAAGATTGATAGAAGAGGAGGGAATAAAGATTGATAGCAATTGAAATTTGCAATGCGTTCAACTTCAGCACGAGCGCCTGTTGAACCTTGTAAGTGTTATTCTATGTTCCTGGCAAGACCCTCAACTCTACGCGATCTCAGAGTTCAGTGACATCCATGGGATCATCAGCTCTATCTTGAATAAATCAGTGAAGATTGCCAAGCAAATGAAGCAACTTGCAAAGAGATTGAATAAGGTAAGTGAGTCAATTCGGTTACATGGATGTGAAGGGATAAGGAGAAAGAAAACTATAGTGCCTTTCATGACCTCAGGCCATTGCAAAGTGTGGATACAGTTAATGGAGCACTTTTTGAAGTGTAATTACTGTTGTAAAGTAGCGAAACGTGGCAGCCAATTTGCACACAGAAAATTCCCACAAAAAGCAAGGTGAGAATGACGAGATCATTTTTTTTACTGTTAGATAAGGGATAAATATTGGCTAGGGTATCAGGGAGAACTTGGCTGCTCTTTTTCAAAATAGTGTCATTGAATCATTTATGTTTACCTGAGAGGGCATGGGAGACATGGTTTAATGTGTCATCTGAGAAGACAGTACCTTCAACAGTGCAGTGCTCCCTCAGTACTGTACTGGAATGTCAGCCTAGATTTTTCTACTCCAGTCTCTTAATTGGGACTCAAACCCATAATCTTCGAACGAGAGATGAGATTGCTCTTCACTAAGCTAGGCCAATGCCTGCTCAGAGGAGACGCAGGCCAACAGAATTAGTTTTGGATCGATCAGGCAAAAAGCATGCACCGAGCTGGTGGGGTGAATATCCTCCTTCTGCGCTGTAAAAGTTCTATTTTTCTATCGTTTCATGGGATGTAGGCATCGCTGGCAAGGCCGGCATTTGTTGAACTGCATGACTTGCTAGGTCATTTCAGAGGGGCAGTCAAGAGGCAGCCACATTACTCTGGAGTCTTGTCCCTCATTGGGTCTGGACTCACATTTAGTCCAGAGCCGGGTTAGGGATTTCCTCCCCTAAAGGAGGAAATTAGGGATATATATCGGGAAATAAGGATATTAGTGAACCAGATGGGTTTTTACAACCATCGATGACAGCTGTCATGGCCACCATTACGGAAATTAGCTTTATTTTTCAGATTTATTTTTTATTAATTGAGTTTAAATTCCACCAGCTGCTGACGGTAGGATTGGAACCCACGCCCCCAGAGCATTAGCCTGGGCCTCTGCATTGCCAGTCCAGTGCCATTAGCGCGACGCGACCAATTTCCCTGCTATTGCATAAATTGTTAGTTAGAGAAACATCACATCCCAACAAACTGATGGGTTTTTGCGGTGCTATTTTCTCTACTTTGGTCCTGAGGCACTAACATTTAGTGGGGTTCCACAGGCATCAGAATATACAGTAAGCACCCGCAGGTTACTTGACTGCCAAAGGAATCGGAGCTCTGTCTGATCCTGTTCACATGAAAATTCCTCGACGCTTCAAAACATGCCTTTCATGCAGTAGAACATTTCAACACGTTTCACAGGAGCCTTACTGAACGAAATTTGACACTGGAGCTTAGATATAAGGAAAGCTGATCGAAAGCATGGTCAAAGAGGAAGATTTTAAAGATCGACATGAAAGGAGAGGTAATGAGGTTTAGGGAGCTTGGTGCCTAGACAGCTGATGGCACAGCTACCAGTGGTGGAGCACTGGAAATCAGGGATGCGCAAGTGACTCAAACTGGAGAAACGCAGAGATCTCAGAAGGTTGCAGGGCTGGAGGAGATCATAGAGTGGAGGAGCAAGGTTATGGAGGGATTTGAACTGAATTGAAGCGGGAACCAGTAGATATAATATATTTGGATTTCCAAAAGGCGTTCGATAAGGTACCACATCGATAAGATGTTGGGGGTAGTATATTAGCATGGTTAGAGGATTGGCTAACTAACAGAGAGTTGGGATAAGGGGGACATTTTCAGGATGGCAAACTGTAACTAGTGGAGTGCACAGGGATCAGTGCCAGGGCCACAATTATTTACAATGTATACTAACGACTTGGATGAGGGAAATGAATGTACTATCACCAAGTTTGTGGATGACACAAAAATAGGTGGGAAGACAAGTGGTGAGGATTATACAAAGAGACTACAGAGGGATATAAACAGGTTAAGTGAATGGGCAAAAGCTTGGCAGATGGAATATATTGTGGGAAAATGCGCTGGAAGACCAACAAGTTTCGGGCAAACCAAAGAGCATCATTCACTGAGTTGATGATCCTCCAGCTGCAGTTTGTCTCGGTGTGTGTCCCTGGGAACAGTCCGTAGAGCACAGAGTCCTGAGTCACAGAACTGCTCTGGATGAACATTGACAGAAACCACTGCATCCGTCTCCAGACCTTCTTTGCAAAGGTACAATCCACAAGGAGGTGAACAGCGGTCTCGTCCCCACCACAGCCACCTCGAGGGCAATGTGCAGAGGGGGTGAGACTCCTGGCGTGTTGGAAGGATCTGATAGGGAGGGCCTTTCTCACCACAAGCCAAGCTACATCTTGGTGCTTGTTGGAAAGTTCTGGCGATGAGGCATTCTGCCAAATGACTTCGACAGTCTGCTCGGGGAACCATCCCACAGGATCCACCCTCTCCTTTTCCCTCAGGGCCTCTAAGACGTTACGTGCCGACTACTGCCTGATGGACTTGTGGTCAAAGGTGTTTCTCTGCATAAATTTTTCCACGAGGGACAGGTGGTATGGCACAATCCAGCGACTTGGAGCATTCCATAGCAGCGTGGCCAGACCCATCCTTCACAACACCGGGGACAGGTAGAACCTCAACACATAGTGACACTTGGTGTTTGCGTACTGAGGGTCTACGCACAGCTTGATGCAGCCGCGCACAAAGGTGGCCATCAGTATGAGGGCGATGTTGGGCATGTTTTTTCCCCCTTTCTCTAGAGGCTTGTACATCGCGTCCCTGCAGACACGATCCATTTTCGACCTCCAGATAAAGCGAAAGATGGCTCGGGTGATAGCCATCATGCAGGAGTCTGGAATGGGCCAGACCTGCGCCACATACAGCAACAGCGAGAGTGCCTCACACCTGATGACCAGGTTCTTACCTGCAATGGAGAGGGAGCATCGCTCCCACATGCAAGCTTTCTTTTCACCGTAGACACTTGCTCCTTCCAGTTTCTAACACATGCCCCGGTCCCTCCGAACCATATCCCCAGCACCTTCAGGCTGTTCACTCAGTCCCCTCATCTAAATCACTGACATCGAATGTAAATAGCTGAGGGCCAAACACTGATCCTTGTGGCTGCCTTTATTGGATAAGATAAATCCAGGAGTTGTGACCAATTGATGGCAAAGTCAAGTTTTAAAAGCCTGAAATTTTTGCCATAAATTTCAGTACAGATTTTTTAGACAACTGTGCCTGTTTATTGGTTCCAAACCGTTCTGCTAAAGCTATCTAATCATTCCTTTTGTCCTTTAATCACCCCTATCCTCCAACCTCTCACAGACATTTCCCTTTCTTGTTCTTTCACTGTTCCCCGGCTCTCAGCTGCTTGAACGCTGTTCATTTCAAACATATGCTGGTCTTGACCAAAAGGTTGTCAACTTGATACGTTAACTATGCCTGACCTGCTGAGTGTTTTCCAACGTTTCCTGCTTTTAAGTGTAAATAGTTGGTGCTTTTTTGCCAGTCAGTTGTGCATCAGAGGATAATGAAATCCCTTTCTTTCCTCCTGAATTGCCTAAATGTGACCTCCATCGAGTAAATTGAGGGTATTACCAAACCAAGCAGCCAGACTCTTGTTGGGATTCGCAAACAGATTTCAGAGACATTCCTCACTAAAGTCCTATTTAATTCAGAGGTACACCATTGATAACCAAAAGTAAAATTCTTCTATTCATCACATTGCTCCCCGGGATCTGCAATCAGCCAGCCTGTTTCTCTGTGCCCGAGTGAAAGTGGGCCAAACCCAAAATACATCACCAAACATAACGCCTTTAACATAGTAACATTCTCCGAGGTGTTTCACAGGAATGTGATCAAGTTCTGAGCCCAGGTAAAGGGATATTAGAACAGGTGACAAAAGACTTGGCCAAAAAGGTAGGTTTTAAGGAAGAGTTAGAAAGCAGGGTGTAGGAAGGAATTTCAGAAATAAGGGTCTAGGTCGCCAAATGCATGACTGCCAAGGCTGGAGCAATTAAAATCTCAGATGCTTAAGAGGCCAGAATTGGAGGAATGCTGAAATCTCAGAGGGACGTGGGGGGGTTACAGACATACGAGGGGTGAGGCGATAGAAATTTGAAAAGAAGGTTGAGGCACCTCAGTAAAAACTTTAGTAAAGCTACAGACCCAGAACAAGTTCTGTTATTTTTCACTATTGCTATGCATGCTGTGGTAGCCTTGATTCCCTATCTGCCAACAGAAGAGAACACATGGAAATCTCACATTCAGGCATGCTTGCAAGAGTTTTCTTTAAAAAGACAAAAATATGAAAGGCTGGCAGCTCATCAAACAAATGCAATTTCTGCATATACCCTTTTCGTGTCATGAGACTGAAAATCCACTGACCTCAGAAATGTCCAATGATGACCGCCGTGAGTTCTTGGCCATGGAGGACTCATTCCAGAAGTGAAGGCTGAAAGTAATTGCCTTTATAGCACTGCTTGTGGGCTTAGAGCAGCAGGTGTCCTTCCTCTAGTCCCAACATGTTACATCCGCCTCCCATGATCTACCTGCTTCTACCACGATCCCTCTCAGTTCCCCCAAAACACCCACCCGCTCTTCTGGGTGTTCCACCCGAAAGGCCTATGGCCTATCAATCAAGCTGTCAGTAGGGGTGTGGGTAGCCCACTTAAATGAGCCCCTGAAGTTAGATTCTACAGAACATTCAGGGATTCACTTTTTCCAGGATTCCTGACCTTGGAACAGTATTCCACCTCACTCCATCTCATTGTGAACAGGCTAAATCCAGGCGAAACTGTCACTGGTACCCCAGCATATTAACTATGTGATGCTATAACATGCCAATTGTCAAGAGTTTATCCTCAACTGACTCAATTTTACTAAAAATATGCCTGTATTAGTCTTTGCATCAAATAACGGTTTTAGTTTTCACGTAACAGTGCACCTGAAAAACCGGCAAAATTAAAGAGCTGTATTGCAATGTCAAATTTTTCTCAATCTTTCGATCTATTTTCTCGCAGATAATGCAGCTACACTTGCTGTGGGTTTAAGGCCCACTAGTTCCCAGCATAAAGACTAGGCCTCTACTTCAGTAAATAGCGAGAGTATGCTGCGTTGCAAGGGCTGACATAATTTGGATGAAAGGTCAAATCAAGGCCCTGCCTGCTTGCAGGGGTGAACGTAAAAACAATCTCATGTCGCTATTCAGAGGAGAGCAGGGAATTCTGCTGTTTGAGCCGACATTGCCCCTTCGATGATCATCACCACCGTCAAGATTTGCTGTACAGACTGACTGAGGTAACAGCACTGCAAAAGTATTCCAACTGACTGCCAAGTTTTACCTTGTAAACTGTTCCCAACTTTAAAATTCCAGGTGGAAGTTTATTCTTTTCCCCTCCACAGGAATATTTGGCCCATTTTATCTCTCCTCTCAGGTTATGACGAAACTGCACATTGGCTTCCTCGAATGACAAACTTATCTGTAAATCTTTTGCCATATCTGAATGGGCAATGCACCGAA
Source organism: Carcharodon carcharias (assembly GCF_017639515.1). Taxonomy (NCBI): domain Eukaryota; kingdom Metazoa; phylum Chordata; class Chondrichthyes; order Lamniformes; family Lamnidae; genus Carcharodon; species Carcharodon carcharias. The sequence goes on along the minus strand of NC_054497.1, from coordinate 9,905,496 downwards.
AGGGTTGAATTTAAGATAACACATAGGGGTTGGGGGGGGGGCGGTGGAAACCAGGGAGTTGGGTTGGAAGCACTGTTTGCTATAAATCTGACAAATCAGCTGATGCTACTTTTGTGAGTGGTGCTGTTTAATGTCTGAATCTCTCCCTCCAAACTAGATATTGAGGTGGTATGCATAACTGCAAGGAGGTCTCCTTCGATATCACTTTTCAATTTGTCCTTCTGTATTCCAATTCATGAGCATGTATTAAATACCCTCCTTCTCCTCTTCCCACCAACCTCATCCTAAATGACCAATGTGAGTCCCTTTACACTGAAAGAGTACAAATGCAAACAGCAGCCAGTTCTCAAAAATCACAAAAGCCAGGGGTATAAGATACATCTATTGAAATATGTGTCATTTAAGTAAGAATGATCCCAGACCTACACAGTGCACCGTTAGGATAACATAACCATCAAGCGATTGTGGAGAAGGAAAACCCAGTATAAAACATGGGCAGGATCAAGAACTCGCTGCACTCAAAGAACTTGGGAAACAGGCTCACAATTTCATTCCTTCATTTGAGAATTTTAATGCATTAGACCAGGCTTCGGAACAGGCCCTGAAATATTATGTCCTAGCAATGAAACATACATTAATAGCCAAGGGAAAAATTTGGATGCTTTAAATCAGAAATAAATACAGAAAACGTAAGACACATACACACAGCAGGTCAGTCAGGGCCTGAAAAGTAAAGTTTTGGATGTGAGTTGGGGCGCTGGGTAAAGGGCGCATCCCAAACTCTTTTTTCCTCCTCTCGTGTATTTGCAATAGTCAATTCGCATCCTCACATTTAATCATTACCCAGTGACTGCTGCTGCAAAGAATACGAGAATATTGGAGGCGGACAGCACTGGACATGGTTATGATGTCCTCCAATGTCAAGTACCACAACAGTGGTAACCTGGTAGCTTAGTGGTTATGCTATTGAACCAGTAATTCAGAGGCCTAGACTAATAATCCAGCGACTCAAGTTCAAATCACACCACAGCAGCTGAGGAAATCAAATTCAAATAAATAAAGATCTGGAATAAAAAGCTAGTCTCAGTAATGATGACGATGAAACTAACGGATTGTCATAAAAACCCCATCTGGTTCACTTCGGGAAGGAAATCTGCTGTCCTTATCCAGTCTGGCCTCCATGTGAATTCAGATCCACAGCAATGCAGCTGACTCTTAACTGCCCTCTGATCTGGTGCAGAAAGCCACTCAGTGATGCTCAAGGTGGCAGATCACCACCACCTCCTCGAGGATAATTAGGAATGAATAAATGCTACCCTTGTGAGTGACGCTTACATTCTGTAAATGAATATTGAAAGAAAAATTCGGGCAAGATACTAGAGGGTAGGCCAGCGGCCATGGACTTGGAACATAAATTATTTTTAAACATAATTCCCTAGAATGTGACGGTGAAAAACAAATTTAAAGTGAACACAAAGTCATTGGCATGGAAATCAACATGAAAATCGTGCCTACAACACGATCTGGTTTTCTCCAAGGTCAAGTCGTAATGATGCAGCTGAATCCTACGATGCACAGACAGAGAACTTGTAATCATAGAATCGGATAGTAAATGTTTGGCACCGATGGCGTGGGATCAAGTGAAAGTCCATGTTATTTGATCTCCGTGCATTATGATGGTTCTGTAAGCAATCCTGGTCTTAGGCTGGCTGCACTGGCATTGTTATAGTCAGAACCTGCCAAAAAACAGTACAGAAATTGAATAATTCCACATTGCCTTTTAGGCAAATATATTTATTTCCTTCTCGAGGCAAATTTTCTCCTCATTTTGTCACCATCGTACAAAACTCTCTTTCGCCACACTGACAAAAAGTGTTCATTTCACTCCTGTCTGGCACGATATGGCACCCCTGCTCTTGTGCATGCACCGTGCACACTGTATAAAGAGGGACAATTCACTCCTGCCTGATGCTATATGGCACGGGGTGTCTCTTGCCAGCAAATATACAAAACCAGGTAAAAGGAAACAATTCCCTCCTAAGCAATTTTGCAAACATATTGCCAATGCTGACTCTTGTCTATGTACACAATTTTTTAAAAAAAGGCTATTTTCACAATAGTTTCAAAGTTTCTTGTGCCTGGTGTCTGCCACAGTTCATTTGTGTATAAGGAAGGCTGGTGATCTGCCTGAAAGTTTCACATCTCCTTACCCTGGTTTTCCTATTGAACTGAGAGCCACTTTCCTCCTGAACAATGTTATATGGGATGTAAATATCCAGATGATAAAGGTCTGGCCGTGCCCACAACACAATCCGGTCTTCTCCAAGGTCAAGTAGTAACGATCTTGCTAAATCCTGTGGCACACACAGAAAGAACTTGTAATCATAGAATAGGACAGTTCAACATGAGGCCATTCGGCCCTCTGAATCCACGCTTGCTCTTTCGAATAGCAATCTGGTTAGTCCACTTTCCCAGCTCTTTCCCCATATTCCTGCAACTTATTTTATCGGTCATCTTTTTATCTAATTCACTTTCGAAAGCTACTCTTGAAACTGTTTCCACTATCATATCGGGCTGTGCATTCCAAATCCTAACAAATCATTGTGTAAAAACATTTTTTCTCATGTCGCCTCAGTTTCTTTTGCCAATCGCCTTACATTTTTAAAAAAATTATACATGGGGTTTATTACCCATCCCTAACTGCCAATCTGAAGGCGGTGGTGAGCTGCCTTCTTGAACTGCTGCAGTCCATGTGGTGTGGGTACACCCGCAGAGCCGTTAGGGAGGGAGTTCCAGGATTTTGATCCAAATCTTGTGTCCACTTTCAGCTACTGGAAACGGTTTCCCGCTCGAAAGCCGTCATAATTTTAAAAATCTCTAACAAATCTCCTCTTAGCCTTCCCTGCTCGAAGGATATACACAATGGCAATATTGGACTGACATGGTGCTTTCATTTTCTTTTCCTCTCCTGAACACCTATGGCTCTTACTGGAATATGGTTTTGTGGGCCTCAGTTACACTCCAGTATTTCAGAGGGTCTTTTTCATGTGGAAGCCTAAACTGTAAATGTCTGATAGCGAATGAAGTTACAGACAAGCCAATGCCAACCCCACCAGACATTTACATCTATCTTCAATAGCAGGGGTAGTGAGATTACATATTGGGGGTTTGAAATCTGACTGAATCAGCACAGCCTGATCGGGTTGGAGGCTCAGATTCAATTTGAACCATGGCACCTCTGACAATGCAGCACTCCCTTTGTACTCCACTCGGGCGTGAGCTTAGATTGGTTTCAACACTGGTACATCACTAGAACACACAACTTTCTGAGCCGGAGATGAGACAAAGTAAGAGACAAGTAAACATATTAATAATCAATTGCGAGTGCTTCTGCTAGGTAATAGAGCACTTCTGTACTGTGTTGGGTGGGCTTTTCGCTGTTAGCCACTTGTACAGCTAGTTAGGAAATGGTTTTCATATTTTCTAACTTTATTCTCAAATCTTAAAATCGTGGCACTGTAGGATCCCTCTCCATTCTCTCCAAAATGCAGCTGGCCGGGAATTATATACTAACCACTTTTGGTAAGGAAATTTCTGCTACCAGGAAGCTGGGGTGCTCGTCTGCAGGCTCAGCTACTATTGTGAATTCTGGCTCCACACAGGTACTGCTGGAAGGGAGAAAGAGAGGACGTTACCAATTCTGTAACAATGCACGTTCCATGTTTACAGGCCTAATGCTCCTTCTGGATAAATAAACCCATTGCCATGCTCCAGCGTGAATGTGGATTGCTGCTCCTGCAATCAGCATCTCAATCGTGGAGTATTCTATTAGTTATAAGTCATCTAATCAATTACCTTCTCCCACTCTGAATTAAGATGAAACAATCTTACCGTTCTACTTCTGATATGAGGGGGTTACTGCAGCTTCCTGCATTCAAAGCACTGTCAAAACAGAATAGGATGGCATGGTTTAAACTTTAGTTATTATGTTGGGGTTCACATTAGTTTGAATCTTTATACATGAGATATTTAAAAAAAAAAGCAAGATCGCCTTTAGTTGTCTGCCCACTGTGTAACAGCAATCAAGAAAAAGCAACCTGCTTGATCGGCACTCCATCCAACACAGTAAATATTCACCCCCTCCATCACTGGTGTACAGTGGCAGTGGTGTGTACCATCGACAAAATGCACTGTAGCAACTCGCCAAGGCTCCTTCGACAGATCCTTCTAAACTTGCAAACTCTACTATCTAGAAGGACAAAGGCAGCAGATGCATGGGAACACTTCCACCTGCAAGTTCCCCTTCAACCCACCCATCATCCTGACTTGGAGCCGTTCCTTTGCTGTCGCTGGGTCAAATCCTCGAACTCCCTCCCTAACAGCACTGTGGGTGTACCTATGCCACATGGACTGCAGTGGTTCAAAAAGGTGGGTCATCATCACCTTCTCAAGGGCAATTAGAGATGGGCAATAAATGCTGGCCTAGCCAGTGACACCCACTTCTCAGGAATGAATAAATTATTTTAAAAAAGTAACAACACTCCCATCAGAGCTCCAGCAGTGGTTGCGATTATTTGAGTGTACACCACAGGGCTGTGGGGAAAGTAGTAAGGCTAACTGGACAACCTCCTTCAGGTAGAAAGGGCTCCTGCTGTGCTGTATGATTCTGGTGCTGTTGTGCTGTTTCTAACACCATGGCATCAATGTGCAAAGACAAAGCACACCCCAAGGTTGTGCAAGGTGCCAAATAAATGTAAGCTCTTTCATCAATCAGTTTACCTGGATTCCAGTTCTTGGATGACAGGTTTGGACTTTGTTCTGATGTTCTGTTCCGTTATGGATCCCAGAAATTTCCTGTTTTTCAGCATTCGCCACTCTGGGAACAAAATAGTTAACAATTTCAGCAATGCAGTGGGAACATACCTCTGGAATCTGGGTTCAGATACAATATAGATCTCCATTCTCTAATGGAGATCGAATTGGACACGACACTATTCAGATTTAGCCCAAGGGTCTTCCTCGACTTATTTCATCAATGATTAGCCTATCAGTACCTGTCAATCAAAACAGTGATATAATCATCAAACGTGGAGTGCTGATTCTCTCCCCGCATCAATTCTTCTCACTTGCCTAAACCCAGAGGCATTAGATGGAGGTTGGAAAAATCGCCAGGTGGGTACAAGCATTACGGCTGGAGTTCAGTGTCAGCTGTGGCTCAGTTAGTAGTGGTCTTGCCTGAGTCACAAGGTTCCAGGCTCACGACCCACTCCAGGGCTTGAGCACAAAAGATCAAGGCTGACACTCCAGTGCAGCACTGGAGAGTGCTGTACTTGCCATCTTTGGGATGATATGTTTAAACCAAGGCCCCATCTTTTTTATTTATTGTTTCATGGGATTTGGGCGCCACTGGCAAGGCCAGCATTTGTTGCCGACCCCTAACTGCCTTTGAATTGAGTGGCTTGCTAGGCCATTGCAGAGGGCAGTTAAGAGTCAACCACATCGCTGTGGGTCTGCAGTCACATGTAAGTCAGACCAAATAAGGTAAAAAGGTAAAGGACATTAGTGAACCAGATGGCTTTTTATGACAATCGATGGATAGCTCCCTGGTCGCCATAACTGAGACTAGCTTTATATTCCAGATTTATTAACTGAATTTAAATTCCATCAGCTGCCATGGTGAGATCTGAACTCACGTCCCCAGAGCATTAGCCTGGGTGTCTGGATTACTAGTCCAGCAACATTACCACTACACCATCGTCTCCCCAATCAGCATGTTTGGGTGGATGTAAAAAATTGACACTATTTTGAAGGGCGGCAGGGGGTGGGGGGGAATTATCCCTGGCGTCCTGGCCAATCTTAATCCCTCAACTAACATCATAAAAAAGTAAGGATCCTTCAACAGCAACTTCAAACCCACGAGCGCCATCATCTAGAAAGACAAGGGCAACAGATAGATGGGAACACCACCACGTGGAAATTCCCCTCCGAACCACTCACCAACCTGACTTGGAAATATATCGCCTTCACTGTCGCCGTGTCAAAATCCAGAAACTCCCTCCTTAACAGCACCGTGGGTGCACCTACACCACATGGGCTGCAGCGGTTCAAGAAGGCAGCTCATCACCACCTCCCCAAAGGCAATTAGAGTTGGGCAATCAATGCTGGTCTAGCCAGCGACACCCCACATCCCATATCCCATGAGTGAATGGAAAGAAATCTGGTCATTATCTCATTGTTGTTTGTGGGAGCTTGCTGTGCACAAATTTGTTGTTACATTGCCTACAGTGACTACACTTCAAAAGTACTTTATTGGCTGTAAAGCATTTTGAAATAAAAGCCAAATACAGCGGATGCTGGAAATCTGAAATAAAAACAGAAAATGCTGGAAAACCCAGCATGTCTGACAGCATCTGTGGAGAGAGAAACAGAGTTAATGTTTCGAGTCTGTATGACCCTTCTTCAGAGCATTTTGAGCTGTCTAGTAGTCCTGAGGAGTGCTATTTAATGTAAGTTCTTTTTCTGTTCATTCTCACCCTCTCAGTCCTACCACCCTAACCCTGGTCAATCCTATCATTCCACCACCCCCCCCAACCCCCAGTCAGTCCTTTTGGTGATGGACACATTTAGAATGATGCTGCAAATCAGTCCAGTTCCTCCATTTTTCATGTCCAAGACAAAGTAGGGTGGGACGAAGCTCACATGGAGCATAAACACCAACAAAGGCTAGTTGAGTCAAATTGGCCGATATTGTGCTGTAAATACTTCAGTAGTCATGAAAGGCACTACATAAATGCAAGCCTTTCATTTCTTTCTTTAGCCTGCTAAGCCTTCAGGTAACTGGTAATTGCCCCAACAGAAACAAGTGTCTCCTACCCTCTCAAAAACTTTGGTTGAAAATAGCAGTGTGCAACGGTCTCTCTCTTTCGCCCTCCATCACCCTCATATTGCAACAATCTCGGCTGGTCTCCAGGAAGGAGGCTCAACCCGGAGGAAAATGTTGATTTAACGATGGGCAGCCACTTGGGAAAGCACCTCATTATGCTCAAATGCCTGCAGCATTGTTGGAACCGGCCATCATCAACTGTAGCTCAGTAAGTGAAGGTTCAGCTCCAAGGTTAGAAAGAGGTGGGATTCAAGTCTAGAGGTAAGCAGCAAGCTAAACAACAATCTTGGTAGTTACCTCGGGACAGCTCCAAATTATATTTGTTTTCCAGCCCTTCAAAGCCGATAGTAAGGAAAAATTCCATGAAGAGTTTGTTGTTCTGTGTCAAAAGGGAAACAAATGGAAAATAAATTACTTTCCCTTATTAAAGGAAGGAAGACCTGCATTGACATAGCATCTTTCATGGCCTCAGGATGCCCCAGAGTGCTTTACAGCCAATGGACTACTTTTGAAGTGTAGTCACTGTTGTAATGTGGGTAACGTGGCAGCCAATTTACAAACTGCAAGCTCCCACAAACAGCATTGTGATAATAACCAGATAATCTGTTTTAGTGATGTGGTTGAGGGAGAAATATTGGCCTGCACACCACAACTCTCCTGCTCTTCTTCAAATTAGTGCCATGGGGTCTTTAATGTCCACCTGAAAGGGCTGGCAAGGCCTCAATTTAACACCACATCTGGAAACAGAAGTAATTACACCTATGGGAAGGTGGTTGCATAATGATAATGTCACTGCACTAGGAGTCCAGGTGCCTAGGCTAATGCCCTGGGGACATGGGTTCAAATCTCACCACAGCAGTTGGCAGAACTTAAATTCAATGAACTAACATAAAGAAAAAAAAAATCTGGAATTAAAACTAGTCTCAGTAATAGTGACTTGAAACAATATCATTGATTTTCGTAAAAATCCACCTAGTTCACTAATCTGCCCACTTTACCAGGTCTGGCTTACACAAGATTCCAGAACCAGATGTGGTTGACTCTTAACTGCCCTCTGAAATGGTCCAGCAAACCACTCAGTTCAAGGGTACTTAGGGATGGGTAAAATTCTGGCCTTGTCAGCGATACCCACATCCCACGAAAGAATAAAGAAAAACTCTTCAGTGGTAACTCACTGGCTCTGAGTACAGGATGTCCTGAGGTTGTGAAAGGCACTACACAGACCAAAGTTCCTTTGTTGTTCTACTTTCCAGAGTCCCAACAATAAAGGATAAATAAATCCTTAAATCAAGCAACTCCTAAAGGATCACATTATACTACAGAGTAATAGTAGCAACCAGATATAGTGCATTGCAAGTGTTCAGGGTGCCACTTAAAAGTCACGGCAGTAGTGAAACAGGTGGGTTGACCATGAGGACCCTCATGTGAAATCTCACTGTTATTTACACCAGTATCAGCATTTTTAGCTAATCGACTGTGGCATTGCTACAGCTGGAGCACAACAGGTGAAATAGATCGTCCTGCTGTGAGGATATATTCGTATTCAAGGACATCTGTCTCATTAAGGCCACAAAATCTGAACTGTGTAGGCACCACCGTCACAGTGCCAGAAGTCAAACAGTGTTCAATGGGCTTTTGCATTTGGATGATGATTGTAAATTTGCAGCTCTGGGTCAGCAAGAAATTACGGTCTTGGTTCTTTATGCTTTTGTCACTTTGCAGTGTGACTAATGCCCTGAAAATTCTTGTGCATAGACTCACAAATCACTTCATCACCATAAACTGTGCTTCACCATTGACAGCTTGGATTTCAGCTGCCCCGGCGCCAACCTCAGGAATCCCCTCCCTAAATCTCTCCAACTCGCTCTGCTCCTTTAGGATGCTCCCTAAGACTTACCTCTTTGACCAAGCTTTTGTTCCATAATTTTGAACTTAAGCACATCCAAAACTCTGCTGCCCTGGGTCAAACGTGCTTGAGGTCCTGTTCACCTATCACCCACGACTGCTCACCTACAGTGGCTCCTGGTTGAATGCCTCAATTTTAAAATTCTCATCCCTCTTTTCAAATCCCTCCATGGCCTTGCACCTACCGATCTCAGTAGCCTGCTCCAGCCCAACAAACCTCAAAAATACCTGTGCTCCAGCAATTATTGTCTCTTGCTGATCCTTGATTTTAATCACTCCACCTTTGGCAGCCATGCTTTCAGCTGTGCAGCCTGGGTCATGGAACATATTCAAGACTGAGTTAGACAGGTTTTTGATTGACAAGGAGGTCAAAAGTTTTTTTGGGGGGGGGGGGGGGGTGCAAGCAAGAAATTGGAGTTAAAACCACAATCAGATCATCCATGATCTTCTTGAATGGCAGAGGAGACTTGATGGGGTGAATAGCCTACTCCTGCTTCGATTTCTTATGATCCACAATGCCCAGATGTAACAAATTCAGGTTTTCATGTTGACACAAACTCTAGATCTCAGAGGCTACTGGTTCCGTGTTATAACCGTTACACCACCGCAGCAACCCACCAGTAACACGGCAAAATCCATCAATATAAATCTTTGGTTCTTACCAGAATTTTGTTGTAAAATTTTGAATTGATGACTATGTCATATGCAGTGCATCCATTGCCGCCTGGGAAGAAAAGTCAATTTTAATCATCCACAATGCAGCATTTATTTTTCTCATTTATTCCCTTTCCCACTGGCACAGGAAGTGCTGCCCTCTGGCACCTTGCCTAAGAAGGCTTACCATGTGAGCTCATGCTAGGGTTCTCCACTGCAAAGACGACAGACATCACACCCCAAGCTCAATCCTATCCTCATCTGACATTTACAGTTGACTTTAGAGGGGTCTGGACAGAGCAGAGAGATATAAATTGTTCCCATTGAAGGAAGAGTTGAGAACCAGAGGACAATGATTTAAGTGACTGGCAAAGGTGACGTGAGGAAAAACCTTTTTTTTTTATAAACACAGCGAGTGGTTAGGATCTGCAATGCTTCAGGGTGTTGGAAGAAGATTCAATCGTGGTTTTCAAAAGGGAATTGGATAATTATCTAAAGAGTAACAGCCCTTCAGAGCTATGTGGAAAGGGCAGGGGGGTGGGACTGGCCGAGTTGCCCTCGCAGAGAGCTAGCATGGACACAATGGGCTGGGTGGTCTCCTTCTGTGCTGTAACCGCTCTATGATCAGCACAAGCTGGGACCATCCTGATCTGTCCAGTTCACCACACCCCCCCACCCTCCAGCCAGCAGAAAGGACAAGAGTTTAGTTCACCCCCTTCCTTTCCCCCATTTTACACAAACACGTACTGTTGTCAATTTCGGCATGTGGTTCACCGAGACTCATGGGAATCCTGTATCCGGAAGGATCATCTGATTCCAGCAAGGCCACCAAACTCTCCTCGGAGAGATCCGGCGGAGGCGGGATCTGATCGGATTTGCAAACGTTGATGAAAACTTTCCCGCTGTTCTTCGTCTTTGTCTTCACACAGAAGCCTGTAAAAAGAGTGATTTTTTTTGTTTTTGCAAATGATTTAGTGCTATCAGTAGAAGGAAACAGTAGAGTAGTTTTTCCTCAATTTCCACCATTTGGCAGCCATAACCTCAGCTGCTTGGGCCCCAAGCTCTGGAATTCTCTCCCTAAGTCTTTCCTCCTTCAAATCTACCTCATTGAACAAGTTTTTGGTCACCTGCCCACAGTGGCTCAGTGTCAAATTTTGCCTGGCATGCCTTGGAATGTTAAGTGTGCTATATAAATACAAGTTGTTGTTATACAGGTAGGAATATACAACTGGCCTCAGCTCCCTTGGTCTAGTGAGAGGGTGGGGGGAGGAAATAACTCAAGGATGCCCCCTCCCATGAGCTTCCCACTGACCTACATTGGCAAGTGCACATGTACAGATGTTAGATGAGGTCAGAATCATGGCTTTATTGCCCATGGTAAAATAACCTGATGCTTACAGCATTACCTGCACAAGGAGAATACCCCTTTGATGAAGTACTCTAGGGTAACCTCTGTCAATCATGGCTCAGTGGGTAGCAGCCTCACCCCTTAAGTCAGGTGGTTAAGAGTTTAGGTCCCACTCCAAGGATTTGAGCACAAAATCTAGGCTGGCACCCCCAGTATAGCACTGCACCATGCTGCACTGCCAAAGGTGCTGTCTTTTGGATGAGGCTTTAAACCTATCTATATAAAGTCTATCTTGTTGGATGGAGCCAAAAGAGCCCATATTGGTTCTTATTTATCCATTGACCAACATCATTAAAAAGAAATCATCTGATCAGTCTCACATTGCTGTTTGTGGGAATTTACGGTGCGTAAATTGGCTGCTGTGTTTCTTACATTACAACAGTGACTACATTTCAAAAAGTTACTTCTATTGGCCGTAAAGTGCTTTGGGACATCCTGAGGTTGACAAAGGTATCATATAAATGCAAGCATTTCTTTCTTTAAATCAGTGGAACAGTAACACAAGGAGGTCCAGTGGCATAGTGGGCAGCATCTCTGCCTCTGAACCAAAAGCTCCGAGTTTGAGTCCCATTCCAGGACTAGATGGCCAAGGGAGGTGTGTTCATAGTGCAGCCAAATCAACTTGTCAATCCTCCTAACACACGCCAATGGCAGGCAGTAAGAGCGGGAGAGATTTCTGGTCAGCCATGTGATGAACAGAAACTGGAGCCTCTATCATCACTATCCATTGCTCCAGACTGCAGCATGCATGTAAAAGTATGTGCTGACAAAGCAACTTGGACTCCTTGGGGGGGGGGGACCCGTTGGCTCAGCTGGCTGGAGTGGATCAGATTGGTGCCAACAGCATGCAATTTGATCCCTGTTCCAACTGGGATCGGTTTGGGACTTGCCTCCTTGCCCTTCTTGTGGTGGAGGCTGTGGCGCTGTGGATCGGATCTACCCTTGGGCAGTGAATTGAAGAAGAACTGTAATGTAGCATGGGTGGTTGTTTTCAGGAAAGAACAAGAAAAAACTGGAGTAGCTATTGGCAACGTGTTACACATGGACATGCGGCACCATGTGGAAAGGCAGGACATGAACATGACTTCCTATGTAGTGACTTCCCTCACTCTTTCTTAGACCAGCTTGTGGGAGGAGGCACTGAGCAGACCCCGAGAATATCTCTAAAGAGTGACCATAAGATGTAGGAACAGAAGTAGGCCATTTGGCCCATCAAGTACACTCTGCCATTCAATGAGATCATGGTTGATCTGATAACCCTCAACTCCACTTTCCTGCCTTTTCTCTTTTTTCCTTCATCCTGGAACTATTTTACAAGGGAGACAATAGCACAGTGGTCATGTTACTGGATTAATAACCCTGCCGTCTGAACTAATGCTCTGGAGACATGAGTTCAAATCCCAACATGGCAGCTGGGGAAATTTAAATTTAATTAGTAAATCTAGAATAAAATTCTAGTAAAAATGCATCTGCTTCACCATTGTCCTTTAGAGAAGGAAATCTGTCATCCTTGCCCAGTCTGGCCTACATATGACTCCAGATCCATAGCAATAGTGGTTGATACCTAAATGGCCCACCAAGCCACTCTGTTGTATCGAAGCTCTACAAAGAAAAAGCACTGAGGGTGCATCTACACTACATGGCCGCAGCAGCTCACCACCACCTTCTGAAGGGCAATTAGGGTGACGGCTCACCCTAAGAACAGGTTAAAAAAATGGAGGCAAAGCTTATTGGCATATTCCTTGCCTTCAAGATGTCCTATAAACACAAATAATTATCATTGAACAACAAAAGGGATCAGGAACCTGCACTGGCGGTCCTGTAAATCATTCACTAATGCAAAAATGGCACAAAGGCGGCAAAACACAGGACACAACAGCTAATCAGTAGTGGGTAACAGTGCGGAGGGCAAAGTTGAGGGTAGAGAGTAAAATAACTAGGCTTCTTTTAACTCCTGCCTACCAAGAGCAGTGTAACTTGCAAGTCAAAAGGATTCACACTGTGCAAAGACTATCTGAAATCTACTTGGCTTTTTCCCATGTTCTCATTAAGATGCATTAATGCTTTGTTACATTTTGATAATGCATTGATTCCCTTGTTTGCTTTTACCCTTCTCAGGTTAACAAGAATTTGCAACCCAGATCTGATACTGATTCCAATTTATGGATTAGCTGATCACTTTGGTAGAGAAGGGCTTACATCAAGGGGAGAGCTGCTTGAAACACCTGTAGAATGCTACGTGGGCAAGAAAGTGAGGATGTGACTGTGTACCTGGCTGTGGTCTGATCTGCTTGGATTCCGGTGCTGTTGGAAGTTGATACTGCATCTCTTTTGCAGCCTAAGAAGGAAAACAGTGAGAAATGCATGTTCAGGTTTAGTACCACAATAATTAAAACTGAATCGGCTCAGATATTCAAACTTTGAATGCTCTTATATTATTTTGGTTGGGGAGGGCGGGGCAAGGTGGGTTTGTCTGCCTACCTGCAGCAGCAGTTGCTCGTACAGCGCATCCTCATTGCTCATCTCAGCCGAAAGCAGACTTCCATCTGTTGTGGCCATGGTCCAGCTTGTTGACTGTGAAATGTCTGGGTGCGTCTTTCAAAAATCACCTAAAGAGTGAGCATCAAGGTCAACAGGACTATATATATATATATAGATATATAGTATATGGAAAATCTATTAAAGTTGCTATTCAGCTTTCATTCCAAATTACTTTTCTTTTGAAGTTACATTTTTGCAAGATAGGAATCAATGATGAGATGGGTTGCGGAGTGTAACAATAACTAGGTGACACCCTGTCTGGTCTTGTCAATGGCAGTCTATGATCTGATACCTAGCTGCTAAAGTTGATCTTTTGTTTAATTTTGAACATTAAAATTTTGACCTTTAAATCTTATTTACAAATCTCTCCATGGTCAGTACCTCTCTGTCATCCCCTCGAGCTGCACAACTTACTAAGCACCATTCATGACTCTTCGGATACTGAAGCAGTCCATGTCCAAATGCAGCAAGGCCTGGACAATATCCAGACTTAGGCTGACAAGTGGCAAGTAACATTCGTGCCACAGAAGTGCCAGGCAATGACCATCTCCAACATGAGAGAATCCAACCATCGCCCCTTGACATTCAATAGCATTATCATCACTGAATCCCCCACTATCAACATCCTGGGGCGGTAACCATTCACCAGAAACTGAACTGGATTAGCCATATAAATACTGTGGCTACAAGAACAGGTCAGAGGCTAGGAATCCTGTCATGTAACTCACCTCCTGACTCCCCAAAGCCTGTCCACCATCTACAAGGCACAAGTCAGGAGTGTGATGGAATACACTCTATTTGCCAGGATGAGTGCAACTCCAACAATACTAAAGAAGCTTGACACCGTCCAGGACAAAGCAGTCCACTTGATTGGCACCCCATCCACAAACATTCACTCCCTCCACCATCGATGCACTGAGGCAGCAGTGTGTACCATCTATAGGACACACTGCAGGACCTCACCAAGGTTCCTTAGACAGCACCTCCCAAGCTCACGACCATTAACATCTAGAAGGACAACGGCAGCAGACACATGAGAACACCACCATCTGGAAGCTCACCTCTGAGCCACACACCTTCCTGACTTGGAAATATATCACTGCCGTTCCTTCACTGTTGCTGGGTCAAAATCCTGGAAATCACTCCCTAACAGCACTGTGGGTGTTCCTACACCACAGGGACTGCTGCGGTTTAAGAAGGCGGCTCATCACCACCTTCTCGAGGGCAATCTAATATGGACAATAAATGCTGGTCTAGCCAGTGATGCCCATAGCCTGTGAATTAATAACATAATATACCTTGAGCACCCCAGATTTTAATCCCTCTGCTATTGGCAGTCATGCCTTCAGTTGGCCAGGTCCTAAATTCTGGAATACCCTCCCTAAATCTCTCTATCTCCTCCTTTAAAATGCTCATTAAAACCTATCTCTACAACCAAGCTTTTGATCTGCTGTCCTAAAAAGACCTCATGTGGCTTGGTGTCAAATGGTGTTTCATGATGGTCCTATGAAGCATCTGAGGACGTTTCATTACATGAACAGAGCAATATAAATACAAGTAGCTGCTGTTATTCACATCTGTTCCTTAAGGTCTTCACACAAGCACAACCATCATGCAAGTGTTTTAAAAGAGACACAACAATGAATTCAGTCAGAGACAAATTATTATTTGCCGCCAGGTTAGGATGGGGTATGGTTCACTCAGGGATTTCGAGTTGACGTGCCACCACTGACAGCGCCCAGTAAAGTGGCAGCACCCACTCCTCATGGCCCCCGGTAAACCAGCAGCGCCCACTCCTCACTGCCCCTGGTAAACTGGCAGTGCCCACTCCTCACGGCCCCTGGTAAACTGGCAGTGCCCACTCCTCACGGCCCCTGGTAAACCAGCAGCGCCCACTCCTCACGGCCCCTGGTAAACCGGCAGTGCCCACTCCTCACTGCCCCTGGTAAACCGGCAGTGCCCACTCCTCACTGCCCCTGGTAAACTGGCAGTGCCCACTCCTCATGGCCCCTGGTAAACCGGCAGTGCCCACTCCTCACGGCCCCTGGTAAACCGGCAGTGCCCACTCCTCACGGCCCCTGGTAAACTGGCAGTGCCCACTCCTCACGGCCCCTGGTAAACCAGCAGCGCCCACTCCTCACGGCCCCTGGTAAACCAGCAGTGCCCACTCCTCACGGCCCCTGGTAAACCGGCAGTGCCCACTCCTCACGGCCCCAGGTAAACTGGCAGTGCCCACTCCTCACGGCCCCTGGTAAACCGGCAGTGCCCACTCCTCACGGCCCCTGGTAAACTGGCAGTGCCCACTCCTCACGGCCCCTGGTAAACCAGCAGCGCCCACTCCTCACGGCCCCTGGTAAACCAGCAGTGCCCACTCCTCACGGCCCCTGGTAAACCGGCAGTGCCCACTCCTCACGGCCCCTGGTAAACCGGCAGTGCCCACTCCTCACGGCCCCTGGTAAACTGGCAGTGCCCACTCCTCACAGCCCCTGGTAAACCGGCAGTGCCCACTCCTCACAGTGCCCACTCCTCACTGCCCCTGGTAAACTGGCAGTGCCCACTCCTCATGGCCCCTGGTAAACTGGCAGTGCCCACTCCTCACGGCCCCTGGTAAACTGGCAGTGCCCACTCCTCATGGCCCCTGGTAAACCGGCAGTGCCCACTCCTCATGGCCCCCGGTAAACCAGCAGTGCCCACTCCTCACAGTGCCCACTCCTCACAGTGCCCACTCCTCACGGCCCCTGGTAAACCAGCAGCGCCCACTCCTCACAGTGCCCACTCCTCACAGCCCCTGGTAAACCAGCAGCGCCCACTCCTCACGGCCCCTGGTAAACCAGCAGCGCCCACTCCTCACGGCCCCTGGTAAACCAGCAGCGCCCACTCCTCACAGTGCCCACTCCTCACAGCCCCTGGTAAACCAGCAGCGCCCACTCCTCACAGTGCCCACTCCTCACAGCCCCTGGTAAACCAGCAGCGCCCACTCCTCACGGCCCCTGGTAAACCGGCAGTGCCCACTCCTCATGGCCCCTGGTAAACTGGCAGTGCCCACTCCTCACAGTGCCCACTCCTCACAGTGCCCACTCCTCACTGCGCCCGGTAAACCAGCAGTGCCCACTCCTCACAGTGCCCACTCCTCACAGTGCCCACTCCTCATGGCCCCTGGTAAACTGGCAGTGCCCACTCCTCACTGCGCCCGGTAAACCAGCAGTGCCCACTCCTCACAGTGCCCACTCCTCACAGTGCCCACTCCTCACAGTGCCCACTCCTCATGGCCCCTGGTAAACCGGCAGTGCCCACTCCTCATGGCCCCTGGTAAACCGGCAGTGCCCACTCCTCACGGCCCCTGGTAAACCGGCAGTGCCCACTCCTCATGGCCCCTGGTAAACTGGCAGTGCCCACTCCTCACTGCGCCCGGTAAACCAGCAGCGCCCACTCCTCACAGTGCCCACTCCTCACAGTGCCCACTCCTCACGGCCCCTGGTAAACCGGCAGTGCCCACTCCTCATGGCCCCCGGTAAACTGGCAGTGCCCACTCCTCACAGTGCCCACTCCTCACAGTGCCCACTCCTCACAGTGCCCACTCCTCACGGCCCCTGGTAAACCGGCAGTGCCCACTCCTCATGGCCCCCGGTAAACTGGCAGTGCCCACTCCTCACAGTGCCCACTCCTCACAGTGCCCACTCCTCACAGTGCCCGGTAAACCAGCAGTGCCCACTCCTCACAGTGCCCGGTAAACCAGCAGCGCCCACTCCTCACAGTGCCCGGTAAACCGGCAGTGCCCTCTCCTTACGGCGCCCCCCCTCCTCTCGGGCCCCCACTCCTCCAGACGCTTCCCTGCGCGAGGCGCCCACCTGTCGTTCCTCCTGTTGCTATGCGCAACGTCCCAAACTGCATCCCGACAAACAGCGCCCCAAAACAAAAGGGCCAGGGTCTAGGGTGAAACAAACAAAGTCTAACACACCGGTCTCAATCCACCTTTCACTCTTACCCCCCCCCCCCCCCCCACCCCCCACGGGACCGCGCGAATATGTAACAGAAGTCTAATATGTAAGTGTAAAATTTAAAAATAAAATCCGTTGGTGGGGAGTATGCGGGTCATAAATGAGGAATAGGGAACCGAATCCGCAGGCGCTCCGACCTTCTTCCGGCGGACTTGGTTTGGGTTGGGCACGCCGAGCCATTGACCTCCTTCCGGCGGAAGTAACCCAGGTGATTGACGGCGGTGCTGCTGCTGGAAGGTGTCATGGCTGCTGGCGCTGCGACGGGGAAGGTGCATGTCAGTGACATTTTCCGCACCATGAGCTATGGACCAGTCCCCGAGACCCCCAAGAACGCCCAGGTGAGAAACGGTGTCCTTTTTCTTTTTTTTTTGTTGCCTTTTTTTATTGAAGCTGGTTACAAGGCTGTGCCCAGTGAACTTTGCCCCGGGTCTGCTGTCACGTGTGTCAGATTCAAGTAAACTTTGAAGGGGCGGGAGGTGAATGAAGCTTTGCAGATCCCCTTTCAAAAATTTCAGTTCCTATCCACATGTCCTGAAGGTAATAGATTTGGCTGCAGCATGATTGCACAGCTTCCCTGCAAATAGCTTGATCCAACTGGAGTTGGAAGATTGAATGATGACGTCTTCTTGCCATTATAGGGAAAGACTTTGCATTCACATAGCACCTATCACATCTTCAGGACGTCCCAAAACACTTTACAGCCAATGAAGTAGTTTTTTTTAAAAATTGAAGTGCAGTTGCTGTCGTAATGTAGGGAAAATGGCAACCGATTTACACACAGCAAAACTCCCACAAACAGCAATGTGATAATGACCAGGTATCCTGTTTTTTTTTTTGTAATGTTGGTTGAGGGATAAATATTGGCCGAAACACCAGGGAGGACTCCCCTGCTCTTCTTCAAAATAGTGCTGTGGGATCCCTTGCCTGAGAGGGCAGATGGGGCCTCGCTTTAATGTCTCCTATGAACAATGGCACCTCCGACAATACAGTGCTCCCTCAGTGATTGCACTGGAACGTCAGCCTTGAGTTTTGTGTTCAAGTCTTGGAATGGAACTTAACTCCCAACTTTCAGTCACAGAGAGCAAGTGTGCTGCCAACTGAGTCATGCCTGATACTCCTGCAGACCCACAACCGCCCAAACTATTTATGCTCCTTTAAATTCGGCCTCTTGTGCATCCCTGAATTTAATTACACCAAATTGGTGACTGCTTCTTTAAATGCCAAGCCCCAAAGCTCTGGAATTACCTTCATAAACATCTACTGTGAAGCTGCCTGATATGTTTACATTAAAGAAGCCATATAAAAACAAGCAGCTGTTGTTACACTTTGACTAATTGGGGGAGTGTTCTGTGAAAACACATCTACAGAAGGCGCAATGTTAGATGGAAAGCTTTGAAAATGCTTTTCTCACAACTTATTTGTATGGTAAATTGGATCAGTTTGGAAGGATTGCGAAGGACTAGAATTATTTATTAAAACTCTTTGAATTTCATCTTTCAGTATTGCTCGGTCTACAGTAGTTCAGTTAATTTTGATTCCAGATTCTTTCCAGTCGTTGGTCAGAAGGAGGCAGGGCATGGAATGCCCTCCATGCTGTGCCTCATCAGCCCTTGTTATTTTAATTGGTTAATAAGTGAACTGGTCACAAGACAATGAGAGGACTGTGGTCATTTATGATACTCCAGATTCTGCAGAAGTTTGATTATCCTGAAACTAAATAAATACAGGGAAGTATTTCACTGGGAATAAATAGCCGACAGAGCTTTCCTTCATGAGACTATTTGCTAATTGCAGCTGGAATCCTAACATGCACCCCAGGAGATGGGAGATTTTGGGCATTTGAGATCTACATGGTGAGGTGTTGGAGTTCACTTGGAATCTTAGTGGCAAATGCGCTGTTTGCACATGTTTTGTAGTCTGGAGCTATGGATAGTAATGGTAGAGGCTCCAACGTTCTTTCCATCACGTTGTTATGATGCAGCCAGTGGTAAAGGCTGAGTTGTTCAAATCCTAGAGGAAAACTTGAAACAACTGTCATAACCCACTTTTGCAATTTATACGTTTCGAGATGTAGGCTTTGAATTCGATAGTAATAAGACACCGAGTCTCGGTTTTTTATAAAACAAAATTAAACATTTATTAATACAAGAAAGATTGTACGCACATCATACATCCACAAAATTACGACTATAATAACTACAAAAACCCCCTAATTAATCTGACTCTCAGTTACACCCCTGTTAAGACAGCAGTAAATTTAAAGAGACACCTGGCAGAGCACACCCTGGGCAGTCACATTCAAAATGAGTTTCTTTTAGCTCTCAGTCCTTGCAGACAACAGCTTGAGGCTTACAGGCTGGAGGATTCTTACACTTGTTGGATTTTAAAATGGCTCTAACTTACACACAATCTCCTTTCTCCTTTATACATATCCTTCTCTTTGAATGTAAATGTTCCATTGTATCACTAGACTATGAAATTTATGTCTTCCAACAATAACATCCTTTCATCCCACTAATTTTATTAATAAAGTGAAAAAAATAAACACATTGCTTGGCGTCTTCTAGCTAGGTATAAGATTTCACCTGCAGTCTTGAATGGTTTCTTTTAACAAATGCAGATTTACATTTTACTTTCTACCCTCCTTACGTTTATCTAATTAACATCTCAAAACTACTATACATCAAAGCACCCAGATTAGCTGGCTTTAATCCAATTAAGACACACGCATTGACACAGACCCCATTAGAGCTCTATTTTAAAATAATTTCCAATAACATTATTATATCTTCATGACAACGTGGGCTGACCAGCAATCTCTCCCGCTCGCTCTTGGCATGTGTTAGAAGGATTTGTAGGTTGATACTCAACCTAATATAAAAGCAAAATACTGCGGATGTTGGAGATTAAAAATAAAAACAGAAGTACTGGAGAGTGCTCAACAGGGCTAGCAGCATCTGTGGAGAGAGAAACAGAGTTAATGCTTCGAGTCCAATATGACTTTTTCGGAACAGGCTGATACCCAACCTAAATAAAAACAAAAACAAAAAAACTGCGGATGCTGGAAATCCAAAACAAAAACAGAATTACCTGGAAAAACTCAGCAGGTCTGGCAGCATCGGCGGAGAAGAAAAGACTCGAACTCAAGTTCTGTCGAAGGGTCATGAGGACTCGAAATGTCAACTCTGATACTCAACCTGTTTGTCTGGGTCATGAAAGCACCTTCCTTGGCCGACAAGTCCTGGGATGGGACTTGAACCCGGAGCTTCTGTGCCACAAAGACCTCCGAATGAGATCTTTATATTAGGAGTAAAATAAACATTGGTTCCTCCTCCAGTTGTAATTATTCTATCTTAATTATGTTTCTGTCTTTGAGAAATTTAAAATTATATCTGTATATATTGTGAATATATACAGCATATATCTACATGCATATGTTATTTATTTTTCATGGCTTGGTGACAGTTAACACCTACAAATACTGTTTCTGTTAGCTTGGAGTAAGATTCACTGCAACACCGGCTGTTCAGTCCTCCCATCATTGGTGGTGCCATGACACAAGACATTCAGGTCCATCTGCCATTTTGGCTTGTTGCACCAATCTTAGTTCGAAGACTTACTGCCCCCTCCAGCAAACTATGAGCAAGGCCCTAGGGAATTCACTGGTTAAAAGTCTTGGGTATAATAGGGCTGTAAGGAGGAAAGTGTGATTTGTACATCCATCTTATAAGACACTGAGATCAGAGACTTGCTAAGAATAGAATAACATCAGTTCGAGTTGAATGATCCACTCCCATCTGATTTTGCCAAGTTTAGAATTATAGAATCTTACAACACAGAAGGAGGGCATTATGCTCCTTGTACCTGTGCTGGCTCTTTGAAAGAGCTGTCCAGTGAATTTCCGTACCCCAGTTTTTCCTCCATAACCCTGCCAATTGGTCCTTTGCAAATACATGCCTGATTACTTTTTGAAAGTTTCTATGGAATCTGATACCACCACCTGTTCAGGTAGTGTGCTTTGGATCTTAATCACACTTTGTGAAACAAATTCTCATTTCCCCTCTAGTTCTTTTGCTGATTATTTTAAACCTCCTACCTTTATTAATGACTTTCTACTTCCTGCTATCAAAATCCCTCATGATTTTGAACTTTATTCAATCTCCCCTTAACCTTCTCTGCTCTAAGGAGGAGACCCTCCCGAGGTTCTCTAATCTCTCCATTTGGCTGAAGTAAGCGTGTAGGGAATTCAGCATTAGTTCATGTCCTTGTACAGTATACATTCTGTAAATTGTAATAATACATTTTTGTACAGTCCATTTTCACTTGCATTAGCTTTCCATCCCGAAAGGACTTAAGTAACCAGTAGAGTCTCTGCTTTACTTTTACAGTTTAAAAATATTTGGAGCTGCATAGTCCTGAGACTCCTTAATTTTAACTTTAATTAAATAATTATCTGGGGCTCATCTATGCTTTTGTTACCTGAATATTCCAACACACTTCTGGCTGACTTCCCATCTTCCAACCTCCATAAACTTAAGGTCGTTCAAAACTCTGCTGCCCATATCCTAACTTGCATCAAGTGCCGTTAATCCATGACTCCTGTACTTGCTGACCTAAGTAACACCTTTACCGAGATACAGGGCGATTTGGAGGTCTTATGGTGCAGTGGGTAGTATCCCTGCCTCTGAGTCAGAAGCTCCGGGTTTGAGTCCCACCCCAGGATGTATGGCCAAGGAAGGTGCATTCATGACACACCAAACAGGTTCAGTATCAACCTGTAAATCCTTCCAACAAACATTAATGGCAGGCAGTAAGAGTGGGAGAGATTCCTGGTCAGCCATAGATGGAAATAAAGTTTAATTCTCTACCATCACTATCCATAGCTCCAGGCTACAACATGCATGGAAAAGTGCATGTTGTCATAGCAACTTGCATTCCCTAGGTGAACTGGAGCCCACCACACCACCACCACAACAAGGTGATTTGCTGTCTCACAAATATTACAAAGCCTTTAGCTAGCTTTAGGCTCCTTTAACACATACTAAATGGGTCGAGTGGTCAATTCACCATCCTTGGCACCATGAAAAGGAAGCGACTTTTGCACAATTAAAAACACATTATCTAGAGTAAACGCCTTCACTGATTGCTCTTCTAAAAACCATAAACTGATGGAAAAATAAAGATAAATTGCTGATAGGTTTATATGCCACAATGAACAAAGGATTTCATATAAATTTTATAATTCCCACCCTCCTTTACAAATCTCTCCATGACCTTGCTCCTCCCTGTCTATGTAAACTCCTCTGGCTCTGCAGTCTCTGCACTCCACCAATTCTGGCCTCTTATGCATCCTCGATTTTAGTTGCTTCACCTTTTCTGAGCATGCCTTTACCTGCTTAGTCCCTGAGCTCTAGAGTTCCCTGCCTGAACCTCTCTGTCTTTTGACCTCTGTTTACTTCTTTAGACGCTCCTTAAAGCCTACGTCTTTGAGAGAGCTTTTGATCATCCGCTCTATCCCCATAAGTTGCTTGGTGTCAAACTTTGTTTGGTGACACTCCTGTGAAGCAGCTTGGGACATTTTACTACATTAGAGGTGCTATATCTGCATTTCATTTAATATTTGCGGCAGTTCAGAACCCTAGTTATTTTATGATGTAGTGACATGTTCTGTGTTTAAAACCAATGTACAATGTGTGTGTTCCTACCTTGGTCCTTCCTCTTGTATTTTCAAGTTAAGCTGACTCAAGTTTTTACTTTGAAAGTTAAATGCAAATTATTTGTAAAATGCAAATATGTAAGGCAGAAACTATTTGAGTGGAGAATTAAATTGGACTTTGGTCGCTTGTAAATCTAGCCCCTGGGCTACCTTCTGAGTACCCTGTGGCAACTTATCAGGTTTTCACTTTAAAAATTGAATTTTTTTTATTATTTGTTCATCACTGAACAAATGCTGGGCCAGCATTTATTGCCCATCCCTAGTTGCCCTTGAGAAGGTGTTGGTGAGCTGCCTTCTTGAACCGCTGCACTCCATGTGGTGTAGGTACACCCATAGTGCTGTTAGGGAGGGAGTTCCAGGATTTTGACTCAGTGGCAGTGAAGGATCGGTGATATAGTTCCAAGTCAGGATGGTGTGTGACTTGGAGGGGAACTTCCAGGTTGTGGTGTTCCCATATATCTGCTGTCCCTGCCCTCCTAGAGATCATGGGTTTGGAAAGTGCTGTCTAAGGAGCCTTGGTGAGTTTCTGCAGTGCATCTTATAGACGGTATACACTGCTGCCACTGTGCGTTGGTGGTGGGGAGAGTGGATGTTTGTGGATGGGGTGCCAATTAAGCTGGCTGCTTTGTCCTGGATGGTGTCAAGCTTCTTGAGTTTTGATGGAGCTTCACTCATTTAGACAAGTGGGGAGTATTCCATCACACTCCTGACTTATGCCTTGTAGATGATGGACAGGCTTTGGGGAGTCTGCAGAAGGATTTAGACAGGTTAGGAGAATGTGCAAAGAAGTGGCAGATGGAATATAATGTGGGGAAGTGTGAGGTCATGCACTTTGGTAGGAAGAATAGAGGCATAGACTATTTTCTAAATGGGGAGAGAATTCAGAAATCTGGAGTGCAAAGGGACTTGGGAGTCCTAGTCCAGGATTCTCTTAAGGTTAAGTTGCAGGTTGAGTCGGTAGTTAGGAAGGCAAATGCATTGTTGGCATTTATTTCGAGAGGACTAGAGTATAAAAGCAGGGATTTGCTGCTGAGGCTTTATAAGGCTCTGGTCAGACCACATTTAGAATATTGTGAGCAATTTTGGACCCCGTATCCCAGGAAAGATGTACTGGCCCTGGAGAGGGTCCAGAGGAGATTCACGAGAATGATCCCAGGAATGAAAGGCTTAACATATGAAGAAAGTTTGAGGACTCTGGGTCTATACTCAATGGAGTTTAGAAGGATGAGGGGGGATCTGATTGAAACTTACAGAATACTGAAAGGCCTGGATAGAGTGGACGTGGGGAAGATGTTTCCATTAGTAGGAGAGACTAGGACCCGAGGGCACAGCCTCAGAGTAAAGGGAAGAGCTTTTAGAACAGAGATGAGGAGAAACTTCTTTAGCCAGAGTGTGGTGAATCGATGGAATTCATTGCCACAGAAGGCTGTGGAGGCCAGGTCATTGAGTGTAATTAAGACCGAGATAGATAGGTTGTTGGCTGGTAAGGGGATCAAAGGTTACGGGGAGAAGGTGGGAGAATGGGGTTGAAAAACTTATCAGCCAAGATTGAATGGCAGAGCAGACTCGATGAGCTGAATGGCCTAATTTCTGCTCCTATGTCTTATGGAGTCAGTAGGTGAGTTACACGTCGCATGATTCCTAGCCTCTGACCTAATCTTGTGGCCACAGCATTTATATGGCTAGTCCAGTTCAGTTTCTGGCCAATGGAAATGCCCTGGATGTTGATAGTGGGGGATTCAGTGATGGTAATGTCATTGAATGTCAAGGGGCGATAGTTAGATTCTCTCTTGTTGGGGATGGCCATTGCCTGGCACTTGTGTGGCACGAATGTTGCTTGTCACTTGTCAGCCCAAGTCTGTATATTGTCCAGGTCTTGCTGCATTTGGACATGGACTGCTTCAGTTCAATATATTGAAAGCTTCACTGCAGCTTTTAAATACTTATTTCAGTGAGCTTACCTTTTCAGGTTTTGGAACTACACACGTTGTAAATTCCAGACTAGTTAGATGGTTTGAACTCTTGGCTAACTCTTGCCCCAAGAGTTACTTGTAGTTCAAGGGGACATTGTTTATCTGAAATCTTTTGTTCCTTGGGGTATATAAACCTATCAGCAATTTATCTTTATTTTCCACATCAGTTTATGGTTTTTAAAAAGCAATTGGTGAAGGTGTTTTTAATTGTGTAAAAGTCCCTTCCTTTTTATGGTGCCAAAGCTGATTGCCATGAAGCTATTAATGTATATAATATTGTGGAAAATATTTTTCTTTTAAAATAGACGTTTAATCTGCCGGTCTTTCTTAACTGGATTAAAGCCAGCTAACCTGGGTGCTTTGATATGTACTAGGTTTTGATGTGTAAGAGAGATAGCGTGCGTTTGCATTTTTTGAATAGAGAATTCAAGAAGTGGGATGAAAACTTGACACCTTTCTAACAGATACCAAGCAATATGTTTATATTACTAATAAAATTGGTGCTATGAAAGGGGTTTCATTGCTAAAAGGTGGGGTTCAAAGAGACTGATGAGACAATGAGGATTTGAATTCAATCAGTGGTGGTAGGCATAACTTCAGTAGTTTTCGGGTGTGCAGGCAGAGGCAATGTAAGACCAAAAGGCAGTTGCAAGCCTCCAATTGGCTCCACAGTGAAAAGAACCTCATTTTGAATTCGTAAGGTGAAAATGTTTTGCCTAGTGTTCTTTTAAGTCTATGGGTTGCTGTTGCCTTAACGGAGATTAGTTCAGGAATTTGTTAAAAGTCATGATAGTAGTAATTTGTAGCCATGTGTACACATATTTTAACCTGTGTAAATTAATAAAATGTTTCATTTAGTTTAATGTAAAACCTCCCAACTAGTGGCCCGATTCCTGGTTTAGAGTTACATCTCAAAAAAACCCTTAAAATTATTGGTTATGACAGTTGTTTAAAGTTTCCCCCTGGAATTTTAAAATAACTCTGCTTTACCAACTGCATCAGTCATCAGACTGGTGAATTGACCACTTGACTAGCTCAGTGCCAGGGATGATGTGTTAAAGGAGCCTAAAGGCTATGTAGTATTTGTGAGACAGAAAATCACCTTGTGGTGGTAGTGTGATGGGTTATGGTTCACTCATGGAGTGCGAGTTGCTATGGCAACATGCACTTTTGCATGCATGTTGTAGATTGGAGCTATGGATAGTGATGGTGGAAACTTCAACTTTCTTTTCATCACTTGGCCAGGAATCTCTCCCAATCTTACTGCCTGCCATTAATGCTTGTTGGAAGGATTTAGAGGTTGAGACTGAACCTAATTGGCATGTTATGAATGCCACCTTCCTTGGCCTCACATCCTGGAGTGGGACTCGAACCCAGAGCTTCTGGCTCAGAGGCAGGGACAAGACCTCCAAATCGCCCTGTATCTCAGTTAATTTTGGGTTGGTCTGTAGTGCCTTTCCTTTTTTAGGGTTATCGGCCACAACTATAATTGATTTAAGAAAACCTTTCACCAAAGAAAATTCAGACTGTCACACCCTGACTTCTGTGTTTACTGCAGAATCCGTCTCTGATCTGGTAGCCATATGAGTGATTACGCCAAATCACCAGAAGTCAATCACTAAGCAAATTGAGATCCTGTGATCAGAGAGAAAAAAATTATGAGACAAGAGTGAACATTATCTGTTAGTCATTTGTTTGCAAGTCAAAGGGCAGGATTTTGGGTTTTGAGCCGGAACCGCAATGATTGGGTCCGATGAGGGTCGCAGCCCTCATGGTGTGGGAAGCAGTCACTTGGCAATGATTTTCCCTGAACTTGTTGACAGAGGGCAGGTTTGCCTAGTCCCTGACATTCCGGGGGGGGGGGTGGGGGCTGGGGGTTGGGGGGCACAGTTGCCCTCAAACAATTGGCCTTAATAGAGCATTTACCAATTTTAATTGGGTGCCTGCTGCGCACAAGTCTTTGTTCCTGCCCATCTCTGCATTCACCCCGCTGTGGGGTGCGAATCCTGCCTGAGTTCACAATTCTTTGTTAAGAATAGCAATCCAAAATTTGTTCCTGATTGTTGAACTTGTACATTGCACTCCCAAGATAATCTCGGTGCCCTCTGTCCCTCCCACCTAGTGTGTAATGGCAGCATTCTGATGTGGCATTGCGAATGCATGTCATTCAAAGCTGAATTCTCATTTCTGGTTGGTGCTGAGTCGGCTCATCTTCCGGCGAGGCAAAGGGGGCCAATCAAAATAGCCTCTGAAAATCAGCTGCCTTTCTACCTCTCAACTCAATTTGGTAATTCCTGCTGGGAAGTGTGGGCGTCACTTAGATTTGCTTGTCACTTGGTCGAGGACAGCTGATGGCCCTATACTCCAGCCAGATTTGGTGTCTAAAGACAAGAAGAGTAGTTCATTGGAGGGAAGGACAAGATCTTTTCATTCAATCCAGTTTCTCTTTGCTAGGCCTGGCTAGATTATCACAAGCGATGTTTCGGTCATTTCATTGGAGGAAAATGGGTGAAGCCTGAAAACCGGAAGTTCTCCGCATCAAAAAACCCTGCTAATGGTAAGAAGCGCTTGTCTTTTTCCAAATAAAAGCTTAACACAGCTTCCCACCTCCCCTTCCATCTTCTCTTGTCACTGGAGATTATGCAAATGGTCAGCGTCATTTGCTCGCCTCCCTTTCATCAACCAGGTACGGTTTAGCCATTCCTTAGGGCTGCAATAAGGTGTCGGTACACTGAGGCTCCTCTTAGTGCAGGGTGACAGGATTTCTTTGCTTCGTAACACCATTATTTTCCACAGTTTACTGCTTCCTGGTATTGTGCATGGCTCATGTATCTGTATGTGCATTAGGTAAAGCAAAGCAATTTGGCCTTTTACAGCTTAACCGTGTCTTTGCATCAGTTTGCATTGATGTACAATACATGGTAGGTGAAAGAGATGTTCAGACCATAAGGAACAATGGATTCTTGTCTGGTACTGTACAGCTAGTTTGTCAGTTGTAGTGTCAGTCTCCATACATGTACAGAGTGGCATATGATTGTCCCTGGTGATGTGACAGTAGGCAGTGTGGAATGTAAGCCCCACACTGTAAGGACTTGACCTCATAATGTAGACCGCCACCTCAGTACAGTACTGAGGGAGTGCAGTGTTGTGACAGGTGGCTGTCTTTCAGTCATACTAGGTACCAAGTAAATGTAGGTCTGTGGGCATGGGCAGTGGGTGAAAGGAACAGTGCAGGTTAGGGTATGAGCAACTTCAGACAAAGTCAAATTTAGGGAGAGTGAAAATGGAAGGACAGAAAGGAGAGCATTAGAGGAGTTGATCCAGGAGGCAACAAAAACATGGGTGAGGGTTTCAGTAGCAGAATGTGCTGAGGTACAGGAACAGATGTCAAATCCAGTTCTTACATGGTCTTTGTGTCTTCTTATTAGTGATTAAATAAGGATTTTAAAAGGAATCAATGGAGTAGATAAAGAGAACTTTTTTTTTCGCCTTGTGAGGGAGTCTAGCACCAGGGGAGATAACTTTAAAATGGGACCATGGTTATTCATGGGAGAAGTTAGGAAGCACTGCCTCATGCAAAGAGTGGTAGAAGTGTAGAGCTCACTCCCACAAAAAGCAGTGGTTGCCAGCTCGGTTAAACATTTTAAATCTGAGGTTGATAAGTTTTTGCTGGCCGTGTGTATTAAGTGATGAGGAACCAAGGCAGATGGATGGAGCTACAACATGGATAAGCTATTATGATCTCATTGAATGGCAGAGGGGCTGAATAACCTCCTGTTATTATGTTAATACCCAACTGGGGCATCACCTTTTATTCAAAGTGTTTTATCTCTGCAAGGAGAATCTCTGGCCACTACCATCGAGGGTGAGGAAGCAGATGTAGAACTAGCAGTTAATGCGGCAAAGAAGGCTTTTGAGTCCTGGAGCAAGCTGCCATGTCATGTGAGAGCGAGGCATCTCTACAGGTACGGTATGATGCTCTGTGCCTTGTTTCAGTAAATAACTAAATCACAGTGTGAGATTTTGGTTTGAATTCAGTCCAGATTGATGGGGTTGCCAATTCTCCTTTGCTCACAGCAGAGGTGCTGGTTTAAATTGAGCTCGGGCAATCTCGTAATGACCACAGTACACAATTGATACAACATTCTGCTGCAATTGAGGCTCAGATGTCAACAGATCAACAGCAGTGACTTTGTTCAGTCCAGTTGATATCAGAGTGTTTATTCAGTTATAAAAACAAAAAATGCTGCAAATACTCAGCATGCCCTTCGGCACCTGTGGACAATGAAGCAGAGTTAACGTTTCACGCCTGTGATGACCAGAAATGTTAACTCCTGCCTCTCTCTCCACGGATGCTGCCGGACCTGCTGAGCATTTCCAGCATTTTCTGTTTTTATTTCGGATTTCCAGCATTTGCAGTAATCTGCTTTCGTACTAGTGTTTATCCAATTCCTTCTGGAAGAAAATCAGCATTCTGGGATTTGGTTCTGCTTTCTGGGCAAAAGATTTTTCTCACTTTCAGCTTCTCATGGGCACTGTCTTAGTCACTTCCTCAGCTTCGGTACTGTCTCCGCACTATTTTCATGAATGGGCTTTTGGAAGTGACTTATTTTTATTGGTCAGGTAGGAAGAAACATTTCAGTGCTCAGCCATTTTATGAAGTCCCAGTCGTACAACTGGCTTTCAATCCTGGGTAGATAGTGAGCCTTAATAAATCTAATCTATTAACTAGAGACACCAACTAACAGGCCTGACTAACAGGTGGAGAGGTTGTTGGATACATATTGTAGTCTTGCTATAATGAACTGTTGGGGAACATCCAGTTGGGTTGCTGGAGCTGATTATTCATTGTGCTAAGTTACTGACTGCACTTGTGATCCCGTGGCTGGATTGCACCATCACAGGTGCAACCAACAGTTATAGTAAACTTGTACAACATCACAAGTACATTTGGCAGATACGGCACACACCATGTATGGTTGATCAGAATTCCAGCCATAACCCCAATGATCCCTAGCAATGCTAAAGCAGGACATTGACTTTTTTTTA
The DNA here is from genome assembly GCF_017639515.1 of Carcharodon carcharias. Taxonomy (NCBI): domain Eukaryota; kingdom Metazoa; phylum Chordata; class Chondrichthyes; order Lamniformes; family Lamnidae; genus Carcharodon; species Carcharodon carcharias. The sequence goes on along the minus strand of NC_054497.1, from coordinate 9,875,369 downwards.
TTCGTTCATGGGATGTGGGCGATGCTAGCTAGGCCAGCATTTATTGCCCATCCCTAACTGCCCTTGAGAAGGTGGTGGTGAGCCACCTTCATGAACTGCTGCTGTCCATGTCATGTAGGCACACCCACTGTGCTGTTAGGGAGGGAGTTCCAGGATTTTTGACCCAGTGAGTGTGAAGGAATGACGATATATTTCCAAGTCAGGATGGTGTCTGTCTTGGTGGTGTTCTCATGCATCTGCCCTTGTCCTTAGATGTTAGAGGTTGCAGATTTGGAAGGTGCTGTTGCAGGAGCTTTGGTAAGTTGCTGCAGTGCATCTTGTAGATGGTACACACTGCTATTACTGTGTGTTGCTGGTGGAGGAGCACATGTTTAAGGTGGTGGATGGGGTGCAAATCAAGCAGGCTGTTTTGCCCTGGATGGTGTCGAACTTTTTGAGTGTTGTTGGGGCTGCATTCGTCCAGATGATTGGAGAGTATTCCATCACACTCCTGACTTGTGCCTTGTAGAGGGTGGACTGGCTTTGGGAGTCAGGAGGTCTGTTACTCTTCACAGAGTAAGAAAATTGGTTTCAGGACTGAGGAATTGCAGTTACATGGATAGACTGGAGAAGTTGGAGTTCTTTTTAAAGCAGATTGGATAAATGTGTTTAAAATCATGAAGAGTTCTGACTGAGTAAGTAACTTTTTCCAGGATTTGCAGGGTTGATAATCGAAGATGATAGGGAAAAGAACTATAGGTAACAAGAAGAAAAAGCTTTTTTGTGCATTGAGTAGTTATCCTTTGACATGCACTACCTTATATGGTGGTGGAAGTAGATTTAATAGTCGCTTTCAATAGGGAATTGGGTGTACGTTTGAATGAGAAAAAATATTGCAGTAATATGGCGAAAGAGCAGGGAAGTGGGACTAACTGGATTGGTCTTTAGGAGAACTGAGGTAGATTGAATGGGCTGAATGGCCTCCTGTCCTGCACCATTCTTTGACACAACGACAAAAATAATGCCTAGAATGCTGTTGGCATATTCTTTAGTAGGAGGACATTACTTGTTACATCCATTCATTTGCAATCTTGATGTGCAGAATGAGGCTGCAATGTCTGCAATAGTGCTGAAATAATTGGCTTCTACCATTTGAGATTCTTGCTGATTAACGCATGTGTCATAACAGGTACGGAAGTATTTCAATTTTCCCTCCGGGGCGTACAATGTTTTAACTTAATGAATGAGATTGGTTAGAACCATTACTGCATGCTTCTATTAAACAAAATTAGTAAAACTCCAACCTCTGTCAGCACTGTGAATATTAGACTTGCAGACTTTATTGCATGGAGATGTTCAGAATAAATATTTTGGAATGGTGGAGATGTGCCTTTTGTGATGCGCCAGAGTGATCACTGTGTGATGTTTTGTTTGCGCAGTGTTGCCAGAAATGTTCAGAAGCATCAGAGGCTACTGAGTGTGCTGGAGAGCATGGACAATGGGAAGCCAATCCGTGAGTCACGAGACTGTGACATCCCGCTGGTAGTGCGACACTTTTATCACCATGCTGGCTGGGCACAGCTCATGGATGTCGAAATGAAGGACTGGAAGCCAGTAGGTCAGTATGAGCTCAGCTACAGATACACAAACCATTTTGAAAAGAGACCTCCAAAAAGCAAATACTGTGAATGCCGGAAATCAGAAATAAAAAACAGAAAATGCTGGAAATGCTCAGCAGGTCCGGCAGCATCTGTTGAGGGAGAAACAGAGTTAAATTTGCAGATTTGTGACCTTTCATCAGACTTATTCCACAGGCTTTATTTTGAAAAGAGATCTGTTGCTTCATCAAACCTTTCAGTGGGTAATGCCCTTGCATCTGAGTCAGAAAGTTGTGGGTTCAAGTCCTACTCCAGAGACATGAACACATAACCCAGACTGATACTCCAGTATTGAGGGAGAGCTGCCACTGTCAGAAGTAACATCTTTTGGATGAGACGTTAAATTGGAACCTCGCCTGCCCTCTCAGCTATGACACTATTTCGAAGAAGATCAGTGGAGGTATTCTTGGTGTCCTGGTTAATATTTATCTCTCTACCAACATCACTATAGCAATTTACCTCACAATCACAGAATCTTTACAGTGCAGAAGGAGGCCATTCAGCCCATCGGGTCTGCACTGGCTTTCTGAAAGAGCATTCTACCTAGTCCCACTCCTCTGTCTTATCTCCGTAACCTTGCACGTTCTTTCTTTTCAGATAGCAATTCAATTCCCTTTCGAATACCTCGATCAAACCTGCCTCTGCCACCATTTCAGGAAGTTTGTTGCAGACTCCAATCACCCTCTGGATGAAAAGATTTTTCCTCACATCACTTTTACTCCTTTTGCCAATTATTTTGAATCTCTGCCCTCTAGTTCTTGATGTTGTCTTGAGTGGGAATAGTTTCTCACTATTTACCCAATCCTGTCCATACCCCTCAGGATCTTGAATGCCTCTATCAAGTCATTTCTCCAAGGAAAAGAGTCCCAACCTCTCCAATCTATCCTCTTAGCTACAGTTCTTCATCCCAGGAATCATTCTTGTCAATCTCCTCTGTACTCTCTCCAATGCCTTTACATCCTTCAAGTATGGTGCTCAGAACTGGACACAGTACTCCAGATGAGGCCTAACTAGTATCTTACACAAATTCAACATGACTTCCTTACTCTTGTACTCAATGATCCTATAATAAAGCCTAATATACTATATGCTTTATTAACTGCTTTCTCAACATGCCCTGCCATCCTTAATGACATATGTACAAATAAACTGCGATCCCCTGTTTCTGCACCTTCTTTAGAGTTTCTCCCTTTATTTTATGCTGTCGCTGCACATTCTTCCTGCCAAAATGAATCACCTCACACATCTCTGCATTGAACTTCATCTGCCACCTGTCTGCCCAATTCACCAACATGTCTATGTCCTTTTGAAGTTCATGACTATCCCCATCACAGTTGTCAATGTTTCCAATCTTAGTATTGTCTGCAAATTTTGAAATCGTGCCCTGATCACCACAGTTTTAAGTCATTAATATATATCAGGAAGAGTAAAGGTCCCAACACTGACCCCTGGGGAGCTCCACTACAAACCTTCCTCCATTCTGAAAAACAACCATTTATCACCACTCTCTGTTTCCTGTCAGTCAGCCAATTTCTTATTTCTTACCTAGTCATTACAACAGTTTGTGGGATCTTGCTGTGCGCAAATTGGCTGCCATGTTTCCTACATTACAACAGTGACTACACTTCAAAACATTCTTCATTGGCTGTAATGTGCTTTGGGACATTACAAGGTCATGAAAGGCATTGTAAAAATGCAAGCTCCTTCTTACTTAAATGCATCATTCATTCCAATTAGACCTCTGTGTTAAGGCTGCCTCAACAAGTTTGCCTTATTATTCCGTTGCACCACTAGGTGGAGACAGCAGACTGAAAGTGTTTAAATGAAAAACAGATTGGAAATTTGCATTTGATGTCAAGCCTCAATAATGAGCTTCAGTTGGACTGTTGGGAAAGATCGGCAGAAACTCCCTTCCAAAATCCTTTTCAGTTCCCCTTCATCAAAGCACAAAATGGGGTTAAACCTGCTATGGTTACCTGGCATGGAAAATTACATTGTGAAAAGCACTGAACTTTGGAGCAGTTGCAAGTGGGAAGGATATGGTATAGTTGTCAATGCAGTTGTGAGAGCAGAGCAGAAGCAGCATTGACATTTGTGACATAATTGTTTCAGGAGAGGCTGAAACAAGAGTTCCCGAGGCTCATCTTGACTTGTGAGCTGTTACCGGCTGTAATATTATTGGTTTAATTTTGCCAAAAGTTCCCCTCCTCCCCCGTGCTGAAGGCACTGACTTCTGTTCAGGTACAGTGCAAGTGCCAGCAGCCCAGCACGGTACCTAATTCAAGTGACCACACATCATGCTTGGAGTTGTTGTCAAATGGTTTGCTTATGAGGTAAAAGGAACACCAGAGCCGAGCTGGGTCATGTCTCTTCCACCCGCCCCACCCCACCAACAAATCTAAATTTTCACTTTCCACATAGGCACCAGTAGCAAACACTTGCAGGGAAGGTACAGCATGGAATTATTGAGTAAAGTTCCCTCTATACTGCCCCATCAAACACTCCCAGGACAGATAGAGCACGGGGTTAGATACAGAATAAAACTCCCTCTACACTGTCCCCATCAAACACTTCCAGGACAGGTAGAGCACGGGGTTAGATACAGAATAAAACTCCCTCTACACTGTCCCCATCAAACACTCCCAGGGAAGGTACAGCACAGATTAGTTAGCTGCCTCTACACTGCCCCATCTTGCATTCACAATCTGGGTAAAACATAATTTAGATGCACCATTAATCATCTTTTGCACTGCTCCATCAAGGGTTCCTAGGTCAGCCACAGCATGGGTTAGATACAAAATAAAACGTTGCCTACTTTGACATATCAAACGCACTTGGATCATGTAAAGCTTGGCTAGTTTTGTACACTAAGCCTAAAAGTGCATGCCCACTGTACCTGCATGATCTAATCCACTTTCCATGCCAAATTCCCTTGGGCACCACTGAATGATACTGAAAAACTGTGTGTCACATTCAGCTGAATAAGTGCATTTTGTGCCATGCACTAGAAGTTAGGACAGCTCCAAACTCATTGCACATTTAACAACTTAAGTAGCATCCACTGTGTAAAAATATCTTGAGTTTACAGGTGGCAGAGATGTCAGACCCCTGTTTTTTGCTGGATTCTGATCCACTGTGTCAACTACTTCCATCTTTACCATTTTAAATGACTTGCCTTTATGGTAAGTTGCATAAACCTTGTCCAATGATGAGACCTGCATGCAAAAATGTCATGATTCAGCACAGGGAAAGTTGCACATTTTTTGAAGATGCTTCCTTATTGCACTTTGACATTAAATACGGTAACATACATTTCCCTTTTCCTCTCTATTCAGGTGTCGTTGCGGCAATAGTTCCCTGGAACTTCCCTTTGATGTTGCTGACTTGGAAGATTTGTCCAGCTCTAGCTATGGGTAAGACATTAGCATTTTTCTGATTCCCTCACTGGTGTGGGCACCACTGGCAAGGCTAGCATTTGCTCTCCATCAATAATTGCGCTTAACTGAAGCTTGGAATTCTGCAGCGATAACTCACCTCCTGACTCCCTAAAGCTTGTCCACCATCTACAAGGTACAAGTCAGGAGTGTGATGGGATACTCTCCACTTACCTGAATGAATGCAGCTCCCACAACTTTTGAGAAGCTGGACACCATCCAGGTTAAGCAGCCTGCCTGATTGATACCGCATCCTTAAAACATTCACAGCCCCCACTAACGATGAACAGTAGCAGCAGTGTGTATCATCTACAAAATGCACTGCAGCAACTCACTGAGGCTCCTTTGACAGCACCTTCCAAACCCATGAACTCTACTACCTAGAAAGATGGGTGCAGCAGATTCATGGGAACACTGCCACCATCAAGTTCCTCTCCAAGTCTCTCACCATCCTGACTTGGAACTATATCACCGTTCCTTCACTGTCACTGGGTCAAAATCCTGGAACTCCCTAATAGCACTGTGGGTATACCCACACCACATAGACTGCAGTGATTCAAGAAGGCAGCTCACCACCACCTCCTTAAGGGCAATTAGGAATGGGCAATAAATGCTGGCCTCGCCAGTGATGCCCACACCTCATGAATGATTAAAAAAAAACTGAGTGGCTTGCCAGGCCATATCAGAGGGCAGTTAAGAGTCAACCACATTGCTGTGGGTCTGGAGTCGTACTTAGGCCAGACCAGGCAAAGACGGCAGATTTCCTTCCCTAATGGGCATTAGTGAACCAGTTGGGTGTTTACAACAATCTGGAAGTTTAGCTTTTTAAGTGCAGATTTTTCTTTATTACCTGAATTAATAAATAGTCTGCCTGACATGGTGGGATTTGAACTCATATCACTGGATCATTAGTCCAGTCTTCTGGGTTACTAGTCCATTGACATAACCGCTATGCTTTTTCATATAAAGGAATATGAAATGAAATCTTCACTGAGCAACGCTGACTAACTTGAATGTAAAATGTTGGAGTAGGATTGGCTTCAAGACTTTTTTTTCAGGGTTAACTAGACCACGTTTCTTCATGCTCTTCTCAACTCTGCCCTCTGACATGAAGGATCTGTCTGCTAGTCTCTCTCTGCACTGCCTCCAAAGCTTAAATACCTCTTGAATATTTTGATGGCCAAAACTGTTCTCCTCCTCCTCACTGTTTAAAAATAAGGGGTCGCCCATTTAAAACTTAGATGAGGCAATTTTTTTTTTCTCTCTGAGGGTTGTGAGTCTTTGGAACTCTCTTCTTGAAGCAGAACCTTTGGATATTTTTAAGGCAGAGGTGAGTAGTTTCTTGGTAAGCCTAAGGAGGCCTTTTCTGTGTAAGAATAAATCTGTAGAATGGAATTTGAGAGGTGCTCATGAATTGTCAGCTTTACTTTGCAAAGAATATTTAGCACCTATTCAAGCTAAAATTGGATGTGAAAATTTAAGAAATAGGAGCAGGATTAGGCCACTTGGCTTATTGAACCTGCTCTGCCTTTCAATAAGATCATGGCTGATCTTATGCCATATCTCCGCTTTCCTGCCCTAGCCCCATATCTCTTGATTGCCTATGTGTTCAAAAATCTGCCAATCATATCCTCAAATATACTGAACGATTGAGTATCTGCCGCTCTCTGGGGTAGAGAATTCCAAAGATTCATGACCTCCTGAGTCAAGAAATTTTCCTCATCTCAGTCCTAAATGCCCTTGCATCTTAAAGACTATATACAGTGTTGGCCAGAAGGTGTGTTCATAACATGGCCAAACAGGTTGATTATCAGCCTGTAAATCCTTCCAATGGCAGGCGGTAAGAGCGGGAGAGTTTCCTGGTCAGCCATACTGCAGAAGGCAACTGCAAACCACTGAATACTTTGATAAGCATAATCACGGAAGTCCATGGTCGCCAACACCCTCGTAGGGCATGGTACGTATGAACGTATGAACATATGAACAAGGAACAAGCCTTTCGGCCCCTCGAACCTGCTAATAATATCAAGGCTGATCTGATAGTAACCACAAACCTGCATCCCGCCTACCCCCTTGCTTACCAAGGAACTATTCATCTCTGCCTTAAAAATACTCAAAGGCTCTGCTTCCATCGCCTTTTCAGGAAGAGAGTTCCAAAGACTCTCGGCCCTCTGAGAGAAAAAATTTCGCCTCAACTCTGTTTTAAACGGGCGACCCCTTATTTTTAAAAAATAACAGTGAGGAGGCGGAGGAGAACAGTGTTGGCCATCAACATAATCAGGAGGTATTTAAGCTTTGGAGGCAGTGCAGAGAGAGGCTAGCAGACTGATCCCTCATGCCAGAGGGCATAGTTCAGGAAAGCATCAAGAAACCCGGTCTATTTAACCCTGAAAGATTTCCATTTCTAATGGTGCCTCTCACGAGTTTAGGCCATCCCAAAATGATTTACAGCCAGTGCAACACTTTTGGAGGGTAGTCGCTGTTGTAATGTAGGAAACATGGCAGCCAGTTTGTGCACAGCAAGCTCCCATAAACATTAATGCGATCATCTGTTTTCCTGATGTCGATCCAGGCAGAAATACTGGTCAGGACACCGAAGAGAGTTCCCCGGCTCTTCTTGAAAATAGTGAAAATAGGGGATCTTTTGCACCCATCTGATGGGCAGAGAGACGTGTTGATAAATCTGGACAGAGATGATAAATATGCAGCACAAGAGCAAGCTGCACCAAGATGGCAGATAAGTGAGCAAACCACTCAGCAACTCCACAAGCAGGAACCTAATATTACTGTGCATTTTATTCAGGAAAAGCCAGTAATTTAATTCAGACCAGAGCCATCCACAGGCATGAGGAGTACAATTTGCAATTGTGCCACCAGTTAATGCTGTAAATTCCAGACTGCTGAGATTGTTTAAAGTTTCTTGGCCAAATCTTGCCCAATAGTTTTGTTGATCAGAGGAAGATTATTATCTGAAATCTTTTTGTTCCTTGAGGTCTATAAACTGATCAGCAGCTTATCTTTATTTTTTTGCAACAGTTTATGGTTTTAGAAGAGCAATGAGTGAAGGTGTTTACTCTGGTTAATGTGTTTTTAATTGTGCAAAAATCTCATAGTGTCAAGGATGGTGAAATGACCACCAGACTCACTCAGTGTCAGGATGAATGTGTTCACAGAGGAGATAAAAACCCCTCTTGCCTTTGATTGACTGCAATTCCCTAATTTATACAAGACAGTGAATGAAATTTGCTGATGCTAAAGTTGAAGGAGACAAAAGCTAGCTGCTGGCTGCCAGCTATGTAATGTGCACAAGATAGCAAACTACCTTATATCTCAGAATAAATCTTGCATAGGTTTCCTTTTAATTTGAGACCACTGACAGCATTTCTGTAATTGCCATCGCTTTGTGAGGCTCTTAGGCCACCCTCACTGTTTTGAGAATTTCTATTACTGTTATAAACAATAACTTGCATTTATTTATATAAGAACAAGATCACGAGCAGGAGTAGACCATACGGCCACTTGAGCCTGCTCCACCATTCAACGGATCATGGCTGATCTTTTGCCTCAGCTCCACTTTCCTGCCCTATCCCCATATTCCTCAATTGCCTTAATGTCCCAAAATCTGTCGATTTCTGTCTTGGATATACTCAACGAGTGAGCATCCTCAGCATTCTAGGGTAGTGAATTCCAAAGACTCATAACCCTCAGAGTGAAGAAATTTCTCCTCTCCTCAGTCCTAAATGCCAGTCCCTTACCCTGAGACTATGATTCCTAGTTCCAGACTCTCCAGCTATGGGGAACAGCCTCTCAGTATATACTGTAGAGTCTTTAACACGGTAAAGCACTTCCAAGTTGCTTGACAGGTGCTTTAATCATGCAGAAATACCAAGCTGCATTAGGAGACACTAACATGAATGACCAAAGCTTGGCCTGAGGAAGATTTTATGTAGCTTTCAATGGAGGAGAGCGGGGCCTGGGCAGATTTAGGGAGGCTGCATTCTGAAGTCACAGCCTCTAATGGTGGGACATTAGAAATCGGAGACATAGAAGAGGACAAAATTGAGGAACACAGTGATCTTGGGGGCTGGTAGGGTTGGGGCAGGCAACAGAGAGGACAGAATCTTCCATTCATGGCGGGTGCCTCGTTCGCTGCCTGAAAAAGGGACGAGACTCCCTTGTTTACTCTGAGGAAGAAGGCCTGCCATATCTTCTGCCCATCAGGCAGTTAAGTGGACAGCGGAAGGTTTTCCTCCAGACTGAGTACCCTGGGAGATGACTTCCCACCTGCCAAGAGCTGCTGGCCAATCAGAGGCTGGCAGCCCTTGCACTAGGCAGCATCAAGGAGGCAGCCATGGCTGCTACTGGAATGACACCCCCCGGAGTCCCAGGATCGCATAGCGACCCAGGAAAAGAGTAAGTGCTGTTGAGGGTGGGGGGCAGCAAGGGTAAGGGGATGGCTGCCATATTCATGTCCTCGCTCATGTACAGATTAGTGTAGATTGAGGAAACAGTGTTGCAGGCCGCATGTTGGCAGGCCCACCTGGAGTTGGGAAGATTGCATGGAGGCAGAAGAGGCCTTAAGTGGTCGTTTATTGGCCACTTAGCGGAGGCGAGGGGTGGGAAAGGTCGATTTATGGGCCTTCCTGACCAGAACTTACTTCTAGTGGAGGCAGGAAGGCGTCGGGTAGCGGTCCCGCTATCAATCCACCAAATTCCCAGGCCCAGTGTCTTAAAGGCATCGCCTTCCTCACCACCTCCAGGGGGCAGATGATTCTGGCTGGAGAGGCGCCTACGGAGGGACTTTCAACACTGAGCGGTGTAGGTTGGAGAGCAGATGGTTGATGGGTGATTGAACTTTGTGCAAATTAGGACGTGAACCGTGGGGTTTTGGATGAGCTGAAGCTGGCACAGGGGGAAAGATGGGAGGCCAGCCAAGGGGTGGAATAGTCATGTCTGGAGGTTACTGTCAAAACTCCAGTGGCTTGACTGTTGGCAATTTGGAGGTTGAGCTGTTTTGTAACAATAGCGACATTGTCAATAAGCTGGGAAAACTAAATAAATCACTTCTAGAAAGTGCAAGTTATTTGCAAGTATTTAAAATACACTACAAATATGAACTTAAAATGGAAAAAGTTGACCCAAAAATCTGATGAAAATGTAACAACAGGAAGTAAGGTTTTGTGTGCAGATAGAAGATTATTGATATGTGTGAAATAACTTGGAACTATGGAAATAATTTTAAATGTTTTTAAAGAAATCTGCTTGCTTTGTCTTTCTGCCTTCTCTCCCTCATGTTATCAGATCTTAATTTAATTTGTATTTGACCTCTCCCTAACCTTAACAGTTCCATCCACTTTTAATTGAGCAAAACAAACTTAAACTTGCTTTTTCCTGCCTGTAGTCTCCTTGTTCCTACTGTCCATTAATTTTCAAAATGGTTGGATTGGTAAAGGGCTCCCTGGAGATTAGGGATGGGCAACAAGCGCTGACCTCACCGGTGGTGCCCACATCCCATGAAAGAATAAATAAGGCACACTGTGTACAGCCAATAAACCATGGCTCAGTGACTTCCGAGTCAGAAGGTTGTGGGTTCGAACCCTATCATTGAGACTTAAGCATGTAATCTAGGGGCTGACACTTCAGTGCAGAATTGATGGAGTACTGCACCGAAGGGGGTTGTAGTCTTTCAGATGAGATGCTAAACCAGGACCCTGCCATGAATCCCTCGATGGGTATAAAGGATCCCATGGCACCAAAGTATTTGAAGAAAGACATGATTGTTCTCTTGGTGTCAGCATTTATCTCTCAAACAATATCCCTGAACACAAGTGGCCTGGTCATTTACCTCATTGCTGTTTCTTGACCTTGCTCTGGGTGAATTGGCAAATACGCTTTCTGGCATTAAAACAGCGACCACAATGTAAAAGTAATTAATTGGCTGTAAAACGCTTTGGGAGGTCCTATGGTTATGACAGGCGCTATATTAATGCAATAATAATTTTAACCAAAAGCTAAAGACAAGACACGGGGCAGGATTTTCCAATCCCGTCCGCTGGGGGACTGAAAATTCCTGCCCGAAGTCAATGGACCTTTGGCTGGTCCATCAAATTTTCCATCCCACCTGCGACGATTCCCACTGTGGACAAGACTGGAAAATCCCAGCCACGGTTGCATCATTAATGTCACACATTCCAGAGCAGGTGAATAAATAAGTCCCCTGGTGTGGTAAAGATTAAGGTTGAGATAACTTTTAACCGTGTAGTGGCCCATGAATGTTAATCTGAAGGTGTGTTGGCGCAGTTCATAAAGAAAGGTAGCAGTGCTTCTTTGAATGCCCATCTCTAGTCTGAACCATTCCCTGCTCTCTCAACCTCCAGGTAACACAGTGGTGCTGAAACCAGCATCGTACACTCGACTTACCGCCCTGCTGTTTGCCGAGATCTGTGCAGAGGCTGGCCTCCCACCCGGTGTGTTCAATGTGGTGACAGGAAATGGAGCATTTGGCAGCAAACTGGCGACACATCAGAATGTGGACAAGGTTGCCTTCACCGGCTCTACCACGGTACTGCATCAGATCAATTTTTAGAGACATTCCTCTTAAACCTGTTTAGTTTCCACCATCACCGCACCCCCCCTTCACCCCTCGCTAAAACCATTTAAGCTTCTGTGGTCTCTAAGTCAACCCCACACCCGTTTCTGCACATCCTCTTTTACCCTGGAGGGCAGACAGCACCAACTTACTATCAATGTAACTTTGTACTTACCTGGTGACATTTATCTCCTGACAGTGCACTGTGTATCTGCCACCTGACCAACAGTTGTTGCTATTAATGGCAAATGGACTCAATCTACTGACAGCTCTGGGAGAAAGAGGCCAATCCTCTAAATGAAAGTCCATAACCCAGTTACTTGAGCAACGGAGACTTCTGGTGTATTCAGTAACTTTCCAGTCAATTTGCTGGCCCAGCTGCCTTGGGAATAAAGGCACTGTGGTTGTGTTGCCGAGGTCATACAGATGAGAAGGTTTGATCTCTGTTTTCACCAGGGTCTCCATGGATGGTGATAGAAATGGCTTTAGCACTCCTTTTTACTGGGGGCATGTGGGGGAGAGTGTTCCCCTCTGATCTTTGGCAAAAATATCCTATCTCAAAAATGATAAGAATCTTCAGAGGTCTGAGAAGAAAAATTTTTAAAGTGTTTTTTTTCTTAAAAATGTATCTCTACAACTATACCCCTAAATGACAGGAATGAGCCAAGCCCTGTGACCTGCCTGCAAAATTCGAAGAAATGCAAGCCTATTATGCTTGGCAGAAAGACAATTCCCAGTGTGATGTTTATATAAGTGAATTGGCTGGATTTTGCCATCGTCATTTATTGCACTTATACTTTTGCATTGAAAGTTCCTGTCAGCTAACTATTTAAAAAAGCTTAATGCTCCTGTTAATGTTTACTGAAGTTCAATCTGCATCAAATCTAGACTGTATCTGAGCTGGAAGCGCTTGATAAAAGTTATAGAGGGAGTTGTATTCTTGTTCAACTCATACTGTACCTTACTGGGATTAATTGATGTCAGATATTCAAAGGTGTTTTTGCTCTCTATCTAACCCTTGCTAGCTGGGAATACTTGATGAATCAAGTTGCTGGAGCAGTTGCTGACAGCCACTGTCCGAAAGAGGAAGTGCTAACACTCCTTTCCTTTGGTATAAAACACCTCAAAAGAAAGATAATATGCAATCCAATTGGCTTTTGGTTATTGGTGTTTCTTTTGGCTTGAAGCTTACAATTACTGTAAACTGAGAGGGGCCTTGTGTATACTGTCCTCACATTGTGTTTCCAGTGACAGCTGCTTCAACTGCATAGAATCTGACATGGGTGATTAGAAGGGCTGTACTGCTACTATGGTATAATTTTGTAACGTCTTACTGTTCAGGTTCAACGAGTAAGTGATTTCACACCAGCCATTTGACCCTATTTCTGTTAGCTCAATGTGTCTCAGTGTTGGAGGGCACAGGGCCTACAGTTAACCAGTGTATGATATTCACTTTGAGTCCCACAGTTTCCCTCCAGTCCCTTCTGGTAACTGGTTACAAAATTCCATTAACTGGTAGTTGTATGTCCTCTTCGTTGCGACATGATCCCCAGGCCAGAAAATTAAAATTGTGTATTGAGAGCTGTGCAGTTCATTTCAGGTGACAGGGTAAAGCTTTGCAATTATTCTCTGATGACCAGTGTTTAAGGATACCATCCAGTGCGTTGCTAAGCTCGAACAGAACAGCCATAAGCGTTTGGCCTGTAATCTGAGAAGAATCTTCTGATTTTGTGCGTTACAATTGACCTCGGTGCCCCTGCACCAGGGAGGGGAAAATTCAACCAGGGTCCCTGCTCCTCACTGCTATTGGTAGGCAGGTACTGAGTTAGGAACCTAGAAAAATAGAAGCAGGCGTAGGCCATTTGCCCCTCCCAGCCTGCTCCGCCATTCAGTATGATCATGGCTGATCCTCTATCTCAACACCATACTCCTGCTCTCTCCCCCTGCCCCTTGATGCCTTCAGAGTCCAGAAATCTATCTATTTCCTTCTTAAATATATTCGGTGACTTGGCCTCCGCAACCCTGAATTCCACAGGTTCACCACCCTCTAAAAGGTTTCTCCTCATCTCAGTCCTAAATGGCCTACCCCGTATCCTGAGATTGTGAGCCGACAGCCAGACGAAACATCATCCCTGCATCGAGCCTGTCCAGTCCTGTCAGAATTTTATATGTTTCAATGAGATCTCCTCTCATTCTTCTAAACTCCAGTGAATACAGGCCTAGTCGGCCCAATCTCTCCACATACAACAATCCTGCCATCCCAGCAATCAGCCTGGTGAACTTGTTACAGGGTCAGCCTGTCTCCCATAGTTGAACACCCTGCTGATCTCAATGTCTAGTCTCTCACGTGGCAAGCAAGCGCTTGGGCAATGTGCTAGAAGATTAGCAGCACTCATGGGTCTGCAGCCCAACCAAAAATCATCAATGTCTTCAGAAAAGTGACATAATTGTAAATGTAGAAATTACTTTTGATAATGAGCAGTCAGATGCTGTAGACATGTTGCAGACGAGAAGCTGCTTAGTGTGAGAGGAGCTCTCTGGAGACATGGACTAACGGGAAATGGATATTGAAAGGCAGAGAATTTGCTGATGTTTGCAGGACCAACTAGTTGCTTTAGCGCTTTTCCGCAGGGGAGTTTTTCCAGCTCTGTACTCACTACTTCTGTGGATGTTGGACTTGCTTCCTTTTCAAAAACAAGCAGACTCTGTGGTGTTCTAATTGGAGTTTGTCAGATTTGGAGCAAGGTTGAGAAAATTGGTCAAGACAAATTGTCTCACTTTGCGAAGAGTTAAGATTGAGGAAGTTAGGAGGCAAGAAGGGAAATTGGGTGTCGGGGAGGGCTGGGGGGGGGGTGGTGTGGTGGGGGTGGGTGGGGGGGCAGACGGGGGGGGGGATCATCTTCATGCAAAGCCTGATTAATTTGGGGAATAGGTTACCAGAAAAGGCTGTGAGGCACAGTGTAAATAGCATCAAGAGACATGTTTCGAGTGACGTGGTGACAAAGGAGGGAGTAATTGGGTTAATTCTGAGGTGATTTTTAGACGATGTTTAGAAAATAGTTGTTCTCGCAAAATGTGAATTTGTTGGGTTAGGTGTCCTTTTCCTAATTTTAATTTGGGTTTTAGTACGAACATAAGAAATAGGAGCTGGAGTAGACCATACAGCCCCTCAGGCCTGCTCCACATTCAATACAATCATGGCTGATCTTCCACCTCAACCCCGCTTTCTTGCCTGCTCCCTGTATTCCTCGATTCTTTGAGCATTTGAATATCTATCACTCTCAGCCTTTCAGTCCTGAAAATGCTCAACGATAGAGCACTTAAAAAAAAATGATTCCTTCGTGGGATGTGGCGTCGCTGGCAAGACCAGCATTTGTTGCCCGTCCTTAATTGCCCTTGAACTGAGTGCCTTGCTAGACTATTTCAGAAGGCAGTTAAGAGTCAACCACGTTGGTGTAGATCTGGAGTCATACATAGACCAGGTAAACGCAGCAGACGTCCTTCCCTAAAAGGCATTAGTGAACCAGATGGGTTTTTATGACATTCAATGGTAGTTTCATGGCCACCATTACTCAGACCAGCTTTATAATTACAGATTGATTATTTGAATTTAAATCCCACCAAGGCAGTTGGTGGGATTTCAATCCACATTCCCAGATCCTTTGTCTGGACCTCTGGATTACTAGTCCAGTGACATTACCATTATGCCACCACCATCACAAAACCCTCTGGGGTAGACACTTCCAAAGGTTCACGGTGAAGAAATTTCTCCTCGTCTCAGCCCTAAGTGATTGACCCCTTGTCCTAAGGCAGTGGCCCCGTGTTCTAGATTTCCCCAGCCTGGGGAAGCAATCTCTCTGTCTACCCTGTCAAACCCCTTAAATCTTATAAGTTTAGCTAGGTTGATTATGTAACCTGACCCTTCTACTCTGCCACACAGGTTGGGCAGCTCCTCCGTCGATCTACAGCTGGCACCGGCAAGAAACTATCACTGGAACTTGGCGGGAAATCTCCTTTCATTGTGTTTGATACAGCGGATATGGACAGTGTGGTAGAAGGCCTGGTGGATGCGATTTGGTTTAACCAAGGACAGGTAAGGCTAGTGGCAGGGAGTTTGGTTAACATACACTGCATGCTATATATTGTCCAGACAACAAACACCCAAGGGAACGGAGCATTGTAGTCCAGTTCAAACATTTGGCTTTGTTAGAGTATTTAATTTCATTTGGGGCCAGCTAGCTCAGTTGGCTAGATGCCTAGAGTGCAATGCAGAAAGACGCCAGCGGTGCCATTTCAATTCCCTTGCTGGCTGTGGTATTTCATGGAGGCCCTGTCTCTTTGCCTTGCCCCATACTTGCAGAGTGGCGCCCCTCAAGCTACAAGTTGCTAAAAAATTCTCTCTCTAATGAAGACAGATGTCTATGGTCCTTTGGGACTGTGGTGACATGACGTGACATTTCATTTGGTAATAATGGACTTCAAAGGGAAGGTTTTTAAGCAAGGCTGTAAGAGACTTTGGTGATAATGTTTCAAGGGATCTTAACAAACATGGCCAGCCAGTGTATGAGATGGGCCTCAGTAACTTGTGCTAGGCTGGTGGAGAAGCCAGCTCCTAAGCACCAGCCGTTGACCTCTGCTGATAAGTGCCATTGTGATTGTGTCTGATTAGGACAGGGTAGGGTTCAGCTGTGATAACCGGTACCCATGGTTGAATAGCCTTCCCCATACACTGTCTAGACTTGCATATAAAGAATGGTCAATTGGGTAAGATACAAGTTGGGCTGTCATTTCCTTTTAGAGCAAGCTTCAGCGTACAAGCTGATGTCCTGACTGAGAATAGCCAAGTCAACACAGTTGCTTTTTCCATCCTTCATCAGCAGGAGTCTGACAGTATAGATTCCTCTTGCTCTGACACTATGGCCAGTTTCACAAGGATGGCTAGTTTTCCAAGTGCATGTTCTCTACTTGAAAGCAGGATCTCCTGAGGTTGGGATGGTTAAGACAGATGGTTGGAGCTTCTTGACATGTCACTATCCCCCCTTTCACCACTGCTCCATGCAGGCTGTGGCTCGAGAGTTGAAGATCTTCAGGGTTGCATGACTCTGGTAACGGAGAGCACTTTAGGAGATGTTTCATTGTTTAGGATGCCTCTCTGCAGTCACAGTTGACAGACTTGGCTGTTTCCATACTTTTGCATTAGGGTTTTTGTAGCAGCCAACACCAGTCCTGAGCCTGGTTGGAGCTGAGCAAAGGGAGCTTTATCCTGCCTCTAAACTCACCAGGAAATATCCGGTACTGACATTGAGTGTACTAAAGGGAAAGTGCTCCACTCCCCAGTATTGGCCTTCCTTGCCCTGTATCAGCTGGAAAATAAATATGAGATACTCTGGATCTCTCCAGGGCTGATGATGTTCCTTTGTTGTAGGTGTGCAGCGCAGGCTCTAGGCTGCTGATGCAGGAGTCAATTGCAGACGACCTGATTAAGCGGCTGAAGCAACGAATGCAACGCCTACGTGTGGGTGACAGCCTGGACAAAGGCATTGACATGGGTGCATTGGTGGATGAATCGCAGAAGAAGACGATCATGGAGTATGTGGAACAGGCCAAGGCTGAAGGAGCAGATGTAAGAGGTCAAAAATCATATCTGTCTTAATTATTTTTCAGTTATTGAAACTTCATTCCCTCTAAGCTGACACTTGTCTCTGAGCGAATTCCTATATTTGCATAAAAACAAAGTGCTGGAAAAGCTCAGGTTTGGCAGCATCTGTGGAGAGAGAACAGAGTTAATGTTTCGACCTGAATATAATTCTTCTTTGGAACTCAAGTTATTATTGAATATTTCCAGCATTTTCTGTTTTTATTTCAGATCTGCAGCATTTTCCTTTTATCCTTTATTTGCATGAAGGCTTAGAGTATGCACAATTTGATGCTAGCTAGTACATGAAAGGAGATTATCTATTCAACAAGTATGCGTTGATAAATGTTACAAATGTGGTACTTGCACATTGAATTGAAACCATTGGATGGAGATTTTCCATTTTGGATCTTATTCCATTCTCGTGGGAAAGGATTCATGTCCCAGAATAACCCCCATACATTCTGGTGAAGGTTGACATTTTGAACTGGCCCGTCCAAAGACAACAGCCCTATGGGCAGAATTTCACGTCCCGTGGGCAGGCGGGCGCGTGCCTGACCCAATCGGGCGTAGAACCGCGTGAGATTTCGTCGGGTGAGCATCCCGACGTCATCGCGCCCTCGCACGATATTTCACTCGGCAGGCGAACACAAAAGTCGGTAGCGCGCCGGCCGAAAAATAAGCCCATTAGCGGCACAATTGCCTCCGATTTTTCGTGGTACGTCCAACCTTACAGTTGGCAGACGGGCAGATCGGCCAGGCGGTCTTTACATTTTTCATCAAACCTCATCCAAGGCTGGGATGGAATCTCCGTTGCGAAATAAAATAAAAGTAAATATCTGTGAACGGCATTTTAATGAGGTATATTTTTTTGCAGCTTCTCAAACTTTTATTTCATCACTTGAATGTCTGCAGCACCCTGAGGCAGCTGTCTGCCTTCATGCCCGTCCATGGTGGTGACGTCATCGCCAGCCCTTCTCTCTCTCTCTCTCCTCCCCCTCCCCCACACCCCGGCAGCGCTGAGCTATTCGGCATGTGTTGGCTGGCCGTTAATTGACCAGCCAGCGTAAAATTGCAGTCGGGCGCCGATAGTAGTCAGCGATCTGTTTCCTGGTCGCCAAAGGTAAAATTCAGGCCTCTGTTCCTGTTCTAGCGATTTCCTGTAGATGACCTCTAGAGACAATTTTGTGATTAATGATTGATAATCCCAACACTGCTCCTCCCCGCCCGTGACTCTATTGGAATCGAGACTCACTACACCATCTCCTGCTTAAAACAATTCTTTCAATGGCTTCAGAACCCCTTTACCACCCTCAATCATTCCTTGCTCCCATAAGCTTCAAACAATTAAAACCCAAGTTGTTAGCTTCATCAGATTTCCCTTATCCAGCTTGGCAATCTACACTGTGGAAGTTAGCTTTGGAATCTAAAATTAATTTGATAATTGGAACTAGGCAAGTTGCATCATCCCAACAGTTTATGTTTTACTCTGGAGTGATTGTATTTATTATTTCCAGTTAGCTTTCCTCCCCATCTCTTCTGAATGCCTTGTCGTTCAGTACCTCATTCAATTGCCTGTTAGGCATGAGTGGCCTTGACAGTGAATGTCACAGGTATTTTGACTTGTGGGGACCAGTGCAGCTAAGCCTGATCCTGTCATCAATGATGTAGACAACATGCTGTTCTAGTCAAGATCACCATATAGTAACCAGATGTGTTTTTTCCCAGCCTCAGTGGTGCTAGAGCCAGATGTGATGCTGCTACAGTGATGGATCAGATAACGTAACTCAACAGAGACCAGGGATTGCAACAGATGTTTTGGTCTGTTGGGTTCAACTATTCATTGCACAGATCACAGGACCATCAGGGAAAACTTATATTTGTATAATCCTTTTTTACTAATGCACTTAAGCCCTGTTTACTCACTAACAATAGAGAATTTTAGCTATGAGATCGGATAGGCTGTGGTTGTTTTCTTTGGAAGGGTAGGCTAAGGGGAAATTTAGTTGCGGTGGATAAAATTGAGAGGCCAAGATGGAGTGGATAGGAAGGGTCTATTTCCAACAGCAAAGACGTCAATAACCAGGAGATATCAATTTAAAGTAATTGATGGAAGGATTAAAGGAGAGCTGAGGACTAATTTTTTCACCCAGAGGGCAGTGGGGTTCTGGAACTCTGCCCTGACAGGGTGGTGGAGGTAGAAACTGTCACGCATTTAAAAAATAATTGGATCATCACTTGCAGTGCTATAACCTACTATATATTACAAGATATGCACAAGCGTCCAAGGCTATTTTCATTTGGCTCTCTGACAGCACAGCATCCCACTAAGAACAAGTGTGACACAAGATGCGTACAGCTCAGGTCACTGCTTTACAGGAACGATGTGAACACACTGGAGAGGGCACAGAGGAGATTTACGAGACTGTTGCCAGAAATGGAGAATCTTGGCCGTGATGAAAGATTGGATAGGCTGTGGCTTTCTTCTACGGGACAGAGGAGGTTGAGGAGATTTAATTGAGGCGCATAAAGTTGAATGGATAGGAAGTATCTATTTCTCTTATCAGAAAGGTCAATCATCAGGATGAATAGATTTAAAATAATTGGTAGAAGGATCAGAGGAGAGGTGAAGAGAAATGTTTTCACCCAGAGGGTGTTTAGAACTCACTATCTGAAAGGGTGATAGAGGCAGAAACACTCATTGCATTGAAAAAAACACTTGGATATGCACTTGAAGTGCCAGGGCTATAGATCAAGAGCTGGAAAGTGGGAATAGGCTGGTAACCTCTCTTTTGGCCAGCACAGACATGATGGGCCAGAGGGCCGCCGACTCCCTAAAGACAGGGCTTCTTCACAATCACCACCTTTGACCCAGGGCAGCAAAATTAAATTTCTCTCTCTCTCTCTTTGCAGGTGTACCAGATGTGTGAAGAAATGCATCAGAAGACTCAGAAGGGTCTCTTCTATCCACCCACCCTCATCACCAATGTGAACACAGTGTCCCGTGTTGTCCGTGAAGAGGTAAATAAATCCTTTCTTGAAGATCAGATTCCATTTTCTCATAGAGCAACTAATTTAATGGTTTGACCCTTCCCTGTAGTACCTTTTCATTTCACAGAAATAAAGCAATAAATAATATTAAAACAATAAATTATGTAGCACTTTTCACCACCAAAGTGCTTTACAGCCAATGAAGCACTTTCGAAGTGTAGTCACTGTTGTAATGTAGGAAACAGGGCAATCAATTTGCACTCAGCAAGCTCCAACAAACAGCAATGTGATAATGACCGGATACTTTCTTTTTTGTGATGTTGATTTGAGGGATAAATATTAGCCAGGACCCTGGGGAGAACTCGCCTGCTGTTGTTCGAAATGGTGCCACGGGATCTTTTACTTCCACTCAAGCGGGCAAGATGGGCCTTTGGTTTAACATCTCACCCAAAGGATGGCACTTCCAACAGTGCCTCAGCACTGCACTGGAGTATCAGCCTTGATTTTTGTGCTCAAACCCTGGAATGGGACTTGAACGCAGAACCATGTGATTCAAAGTTAGGTGTGCTACCACCTGAGCCACAGCTGACATGAACAAAGAATGCACTGTACTTGTATAAATCTACCCCCCTCTCCGCTCCTGCTGGGGTCTGGTTTCATGAGCGCCAGTCACACACCAGTTCCTTCCCAAAGTAGCATATTTCCATGTATGGCAGTAGATAATTAATATTAGGCTTGTAATGCTAACTCTGTTTCTGTCTCCACAAATGCTGCCGGACTTGCTGAGATTTTCCAGCATTTTCTGTTTTTATTTAATGTTAGCAGGCTGTTTAACTATAGAAAACACTGCAGCCAATCTTGTCCTCTCCTTTCAAATGAGACTTTAAACCGAGGCCACTGGCCCCCTCAGGTGGACCTAAAAGATCCCATGGCACTCTTTCAAAGAAGAGCAGGCAAGTTCTCCCCAGTGTCCTGCCAATATTTATCAATCAGTATCACTAAAAGCAGAATATCTGGTCATTTAACATATTACTGCTTGTGGGAGCTTGGAGTGTGTAAAATGACTGCCCTGTTTCGTACATTAATCAGTGACTACACTTCAAAGGTACTTCGTTGGCTGTAAAGTGCTTTTGGCCATTTTGAAGTTGTGAAAAGTGCTGTATCTTCCTGAGATAAATGAACTCGCCACAAATCTAGCGGACACTGTGGTGAAGTGGAAATATTGCGGGACCGGTAATCTAGAGGACCAGACTAATGCTTTAAGTTCAAATCTCACTACAGCAGCTGGTGGAATTTAAATTTAATTGTAAAAAAAAACCTGGGATTGTAAGCTAGTCTCAGTAAAGTTGCCATGAAATTATCGATTATCATAAAAACCCATCTGTTTATGAATGTTCTTTAGGGAAGGAAATCTGTTATCTTTACCTCATTAGGCCTGCATGTAACACCAGAAGCACAGCCATGTGGTTGACTCGTAGGTCCCTAGCTCAAGGGCAGCTGGAGATGGACAAGAAATGCTGGCCTTGCCAGCGACGCCCACATCCCGTGGGGGGATAAAATGAGGAATCTCACTCTGGGATCTTTGTGGCTGGAGTTGAGTTCCACACAGAGTGTATCTCCCCTCCTCATCTCTTGAATAAACCAAGTAGACACTAGAGGGAGAAATTTTGTCCGGCAGGAGGGTGTGCGCCGGACCTGAACCGGACTAAAATAGTGCGCGATGACATCAGTTGAGCATGCTGATGTCATCGTGCACTTATGCCATATCTTGCTGGGCGGGTGTGGGTACCGGAGCGGCACCCGCCAATTATTAAGTGGCTGCTTAAGGCCCTTAACAGTCCAGTTGACTGAGATTTTTTTTCCTTGCCTGCGTGATTTTCTGCTCATCGCACGAGCAAAACAGGCAGGTGGCCAGCTGACGTTTTCACAAACCTCATCCAAGGGCGGGATAAAAATGTCAGCAGTATTACCAGTGAGAGTAGTGGCGAATTTTGGAGATATGTTTGCAGCTGGTTGCTTTTTGGTACTTGGCAGCTTCATCTCTGTTCAAGGCTTCATTCTTGAAATATTCAGGTCTCATTTCAGGACTTATTGCTGTCTGCCAGGCCCCCGAAAGATTCAGACCATGTGGACCGTTCCAGGTATCAGACAGTCTTCCCTTATCCTGGTAATGGGGATTGTGGTCTCCGCTGGAGGCACCTCCTCTGAGGAGGAAGAGAGGGGCAGAAGGGAGAGGAGGCCACGTGTCCCAGTGCAGCTTCCAGAGGAGGGCCCTGTGGAAGGAGAGGCGCAGACACAAGGGGCGCAGGGCCAGCAGGTAGTCCAAGGCGGAGGGGACTGCATAAGACGTCACCATCCTGCTGCCAGGGTTTACAGGCGGCGATGCAGCTTCCTCAATATGTCCGAAGTGCAGTGCCGAAGGAGGCTCTGCCTCTTGAGAGAGCGTGACCTCCATTTGTCAGATGATTGGGCCTGAGATCAGCTCCGACTGTGTGGGTGGACACCCCATGCCAGTGGCTCTGAAGGTCACAGTGGCCCTCAACTTCTACGCCTCCGGCTCTTTCCAGGGGTCAGTGGGGGATCTGTATGGAGTCTCCCAATCAGCCGTCTATGGTTGCGTTCAGGCGGGTACTGACTTTTATTCTTTACCCCACGGACGAGACCAGCCAGGCGGAGCGAGCCAGAGGCTTTACAGCGATTGCTGGGTTCCCCCATGTCCAGGGTGCAATCGACTGCACACATGGCCATCAAGGCGCCAGCGGGTCAGTGGGAAGGGATTCCACTCCATGAGCATGCAGATAGTGTGTGACCACAGGATGCACGTTCTGCAATTCTGTGTAAGGTACCCAGGCAGCTCCCATGATGCTTACATCCTCAGATACTCCCAGATGCCGAGGCTCTTCAGTGCTGCAGTCTGACTGGATGGATGGCTGCTGGGTGACTAGGGCTATCCATTCAAGATGTGGCTCATGATGCCTCTCTGCCACCCAAGAACAGGGGCAGAGAAACGTTACAATACGAGTCATGCCTCCACAAGGGCAGTTGTAGAGAGGACCATAGGTCTTCTCAAGATGCGCTTCTGATACCTGGACCGTTCATAGGGAGCATTACAATACCCCCCAGAGGGGTTTCATTGATCGTGGTTGCATGCTGTGCTCTCCACAATCTGGCACTGGCAATAGGGAGGAAGAGGATCTTGATGCAGCTGCACAAGGCACAGATGATGAATCCTGTAGAGGGTCCAAAGAGGAGCATAATGAGGAGAATGCTGAGGGTGTGGAGCCAGACCTCAGGAACCTGCAGGGAGACAGGGACACCAGGGATGTCTTGATCCAACGCTCCTTCAGTTAGTCCACCAAAGATCAGCTTCAAACGCATGCCAAGGCTGCCGCCTCCATCCCAGATGTCTGAAAGGACCTTTTCATTTGAATACAAAGAACACTCAGTGCCTGTGCAATAAAGTTCAGGGCCACCTACGTCCAGCGTTAGATATTGGCATTCCCTGCACCAATGAAATAAAAAAGTGAAGCATACTTAGGTCCTGACAACAAAAACACAATTTGTGTCATTGTGACAATTCAATAATCTTAACGTAAACTTTTCTGGTATTCAACATCGGACCAGTACACATAATGTAAACAAAAATGAACGTAAAATCACTCATGACCTGTCCCTCTTGTGCTCATGGTGCCTTTAACTTGTGTTTGTGAGTGTTATGTCTAGGTGAACCCCCGCCGCTGGCATCAGCATTGGAGATAGCCTGCAGACTCTGCTGTCTTGTTGGTCTTGATGACCTGGGCGGTCGTCCTCTGGCCATTGGAGCCTGTGCTGTCCCTGCCTGGGAGGTAGCGGCCAGTGCCATGGCTGGCATCTCCCCAGTCACCGCAGCCTCATCAGACGCCGCGGTCACTGGCGAAGGGGCGGAGGAGCTGCTGCTGTCGTCTGGAGCGCCCTGAGAGGAGCCCGTGGAGATGAGAGGCAGCGCGTGCGCCAACGTGAGGTCACTGTGGACCTCCCTGCACACCATTGATGGACGGGCACCTAGCTGGGATACTGGGTACCTCATCCACCTCCCACACTGACCACCTGAGGCCAGTGCCTATGCGAGGGCTTGCAGGTCCGAGCGTAACCTCAGGAACCCCTCATTCTGTCCCTGGAGCTGCCTCTCCATGAGAGCCGCCACTCTCTCAATGGAGGAGGCAGTGCACTCAGCCATGAAGGTCAACTCAGTGCTCGTGCTCCACAGGGACTCCTCCACAACAGAGACCATGGCCCTCATGGATCTCCACCAGATTCTCCCTGCCTCTGCCTCCGCCTGCGCCTCAAGCGATTGCAGTGCCCTCACTAATGTGCACTGATATACTAGCCTCTGCTCTAATGTCCACCGAGGTGCTGGTATCTGCGCAGGTGCCTGCTTCAGAGAGTGGGTGTGACGCAGGAGCAAATGATGCCCGGTGGTCCTCTGGTGTCAGGGGTGGCCCTTCGGGTCCGGAGATTGAATGCCTGCTGGTGAACCTAAAAGGGAGAAGAAGGACATGTCATTAAAGTCATCACACTGTCACCGTGCATGCCAGGCATCCTGGTGAGACAACACAGATCTGCATCACAGTGCCCTCGTCTTCCAATGATCAATGGGGACTCCAGGTTTGAGGCTCCCATCAATGAAGAGACTACACCAGAATGGTTGCACAAGCCGAAATTCTCACTCTTACCTTCTTCTGGCACCCTGCCTCTCCATGCCTGGTTGCGCGTGGGCGGGGGGGGTTGCCGGCTGTCAAACTCCAGGGCACCTTATTCATACCTCAAAAGGATTAGGGGGCTAGCAGGGCTTCGGCCATTCCGTGACCTTTCTATTTGGTTGTGGCTGCATTCTCCTGAAATGACAGAGGAGCTTTGATGAGTCCACTCTCTACCTGTAGTGTCATTGCAGCCTGGCCAGTCCCAGCTGAGGAACACCTGGCAGGGCACATCTGAGTTGTGGCTCTCGAATCGCAAGGCCCTCAGTTCAAGCAGCCAGGGCTCACCCCCTTGGCCAGCTCCGGGGTGATTGACAGTTGGCACTCAGACTCTAACACCCCTGAGATCCATGGGGGGGGTGGCCAGACTTAACACATCTTCACACTGATCCATGCCAACATGGTACTCCCCCTTCCCGAGCACAGCAGGTCACTGAAGCGCTTCCGGCTCTGCGCCCAGGATGGCCGCACCACATCACAGCTGCTAACCAGCACCGCCACCTCCTCCCGTGCCCTCTTGGTGAAGTGCAGTGGCTGCCCCCTCCCATCCCTGGGGACAAGGCTGTCCCTTCTGGCAGCCACTTCCTCCAGGAGAATGGCAAGGCACTCATCAGAGAAGCGGTGGGGGATGGGGCTGCCCACCTGCCCTGTCTTCCTGCCTGCGGTGGCCAGCTACACTTGGATCCATAGTGCCGGATCAGGGAATGTCCAGCACGGCAGCCTTCCAGGAGCTGCCTGGCCTGCTTTTAAACCGACCATTGGGTCACCATTAGACCCGGCGGCCGACAGGGCCCCCCACCCCCACACGGCCCTTCCTGGCCAGTGTGGAGCCACGTTTCATGCTGGGTGGGCCTTAATTGGTTGGGGCCTAATCTGTTTCATGGCCACCCCTGGGCCCATCCGCCGTGGCCTGCCCAACGAAGGGAAAATCCTGCCCCAGAAGCTATTGATGAATCCTGGAAGGTGTGAAGGGCTGTGGAGTAACATGGACAGAGAAGGTGAGAAGAGTCAGCTTATTAACGGAGCGATGAAAAGTAGCTTCGACGTTTGCAACGTGATGGATTCAGAGTGAATCTTGAGACATTCTTTGCTTTGAATGGAGAAATTATTTCTGCTTTCAGCCTTTTGCAGGAGTAAACTTTGCCTCTGGGCAGCAGGAAGAAAGTATTTGTATTGTGGACCTCTGCTGCTATTGTATTTAATGAGTAATTGCCTCTTAACCCTTTAGATTTTTGGACCAGTTTTGGTAGCTCTGACATTCCGAACCACGAAGGAGGCTATTGCTTTGGCAAACAACTCACCGTATGGACTCGCGGGCAGCGTCTGGACTGAAAACCTGCCGTTGGCACTGGAGGTGGCAATGAGGTGATAAAATTTGTCTATAAAAGCAAAATGCTGCAGATGCTGGAAATCTGAAGTAAAAACAGAAAGTCTGGCCGCATGTGTTAACATTTCGAGTGCGTATGACTCCTCTTCAGAGCTCTGAAGACTCAAAATATTAACTTTGTTTCTCTCTCCACAGATGCTGCCAGACCTGCTGAGTTTTTCCAGCATTTTCTGTTTTTATATTAGATAAAATTTGTGTGTTCATTGATTAACTAGGATGGCAGTAATGTTGGCGGTGGGGGTATGCAGCAGCTTCTCCTGCCACCTGTCCTTTCCCTTCCTCTCTCCCACTTTCCCTTTTACATCTCTGTGTTGTTCCCTTTTTCCTTCCTCTTCCCCCATCATTTTTCATCCCCTCTCCCCTCAATCCTACCTTGCCCCCCTCCTCTTCCCTGTGTCTCTACTCTCCTCTTTCCTTTCCTTCTGTCCCTCTCCACTGCCCGCCTCTCTGCGTTCCCTCCTCTCTTGTGGTCTCTCGTGTAATTTACCCTGGTCCTTTTTCAGTGTTGATATTCCAGATTTGCTAATAAATACCCTCTCTTTAGTTTGAAGGCTGGTGCGGTCTGGGTGAACGGACACAACATGTTTGATGCTGCGGCTGGCTTTGGAGGGTACAAAGAAAGTGGATTTGGACGGGATGGTGGAAAAGAGGTCAGTGCTGGAGGAGAGGTTAAGAGCCACGTTTCATGCCCAGTTGAATTATTCTAAACATTAATTTTGCATTCCCAATGACTACGTGTAAAGCAAATTTTTAACGTGTGTGTTCTTTGGATTCAGTAAAATTTTAAATATTATGTAGTGGAATTTGACTGTGGCTTGGGGGTGGAATGAGGCAAAGAATATCAGAAGGTAGATGGTAGCTAATCGGGATCACAAGGCAATGAAGAAAGCGAAGGGCAATGCACTGCTCTCTTTCTACATTGAAAATATTATACGAACATACACATGAACGTACGAATTAGGTGCAGGAGTCGGCCACTGGGCCACTCAGGCCTGCCCTGCCATTTAATAAGATCGTGGCTGATCTGACTGCGACTTCAAACTCCACATTCCCACTGACCCCTGATAACCTTTAACCCCCTTGTATATCAAGAACCTATCCAGCTCTGCCTTAAAAGTGTCCAAAGGTTCTGCTTCCACTGCCTTTTGAGGATGAGTTCTGAAGACTCATCACCCTCTGAGAGAAAAAATTTCTCCTCATCTCTGTTTTAAATGAGCGACTCCTTATTTTTAAACAGTGACCCCTAGTTCTAGATTCACCTGTAAGAGGAAACATCCTTTCCATGTCCACCCTGTCAAGACCCCTCAGGATCTTAAGGTTTCAATTACTCTTAAACTCCAATGGATTCAAGCCTAGCCTGTCCAACCTATTCTCACGAGAAACCTGCGCATTCTAGGTATTAGTTTAGTAAACCTTCTCTGAGCTGCTAACGCATTTACATCATTCCTTAAATAAGGAGACCAATACTGTGCACAGTACTCCAGATGTGGTCTCACCAATGCCCTTTATAACTTAAGCATAACCTCTCTAGTTTCGTATTATGCGTACTAGTGTGGACTAGCTCATATTGCCATGATACAGTTTGCAGTCACATCTCCAATGCATTCAATCAAGAAACATCATAGAATTACATAGCATTACATAAGGTATATGGCACGGAACAAATGATTTGACCCAGCCAGTCCATGCTGGTGTTCATGCTTCATTTGAGCCACCTCCCATTTTTCCTCATCTAAATCTACCATTGCAACCCTCTATTCCTTTCTCCCTCATACGCTTATCTAGATTCCCTTAAATGTGTCTATACTATTCACTTCAACCACTCTTTATGATAGTGAGTTCTCACCATTCTTGCACTTTTCTTCTGAATTCCCTATTGGATTTCTTGCTGACTTTCTTATATTGACAGCCTTTAGTTATGCTCTTCCCCACAAAGATAAACATTCTCTCTGTATTCACTCGTATCAAAACTGTTGTAATTTTAAAGACCTCTATTAAGTCACCCCTCAGCCTTCTATTTTCAAGAGGAAAGAGACCCAGCCTGTCAATCCTTTCCTGATATGTATACCTACACGTTTCTGCTATCACCCTTATAAATCTTCTCTGCACACCCACCAGTGCCTTTATATTATTTTTATAATTTGGTGACCAGGACAGCACATAGTGAGAAACATCAGACCAGTGACACCTTAAATTATCAGCTAGGAAAAGTCTTGCACAGGTGGTGGATCTTTAGTCAGAGACAACTTGACATCTCTTTTTAAAAAAAGAACATGTTAGAAGGTATATATTTGAAAACACTGTGGAGGAATGTTGTGAACGATAAGGGATTATTTTAGACTTTCTCCTTTAATGCACAGAAGAAGGTGTTCATATTGTGCTGGCATGGAATCTGCAGAACTTAAAAAGCGAGGCTGCCCTTCAACCTGGGATCAGTTTTCCAGTTAGTTGAGATTTGCTATGCTCCCATGGCCCTGGGTTGAAGCAGAAAAATAACCTTGAAGTTACTTATCGCTGGCCTTTCGTCCTCCCTCTTTCCGCTCTCCCGTTTAGGGCTTGTATGAGTACGTGAGGCCTGTCTGGGAAGAACGACCCCATCCGAACCCAGGAGAGGTTCAGTATGGTACGTATGCAGCCGTACATGGAGCAGATCTACCGCCAATCCCAGGACAAATAGCCCGACCCAAGCTACACCAGACTGATGCCATTCCGAGGTGAGAAAACGTGGGACTTCTGTCACTAAGCCCGATTAAATTTACCATCCTCATATGCTTAGCTGACTCGTTGGTGTTTTATTTACCTGCAGCATTGACCGTACATATAAACTGTACTATGGAGGTGCTCAGAAGAGGCCTTACAGCATGTACTCGCGGCCCATTTTTGACCACTGTGGCAGGGCCCTGGCCTATGTCGGTGATTGTAACCGGAAAGATGTTCGAAATGCAGTCGAGGCAGCTCATGCAGGAGCACCCGGGTGAGTATTTGTAAAGGTTCTGCTCCGAGATAAATCCACATGTCGGTATGAATCTCCGCATTCAGTTTTCTCCCAGGCTCAGGTTGTTTACTACTTCACTGAGAACCAGGAAGTGTGTTGGGAACTTGCCTCCCCTGACCTCTGTTGAATCTTTTTGAGGCGATAGTACTCAATGGGAGCAGTAGCCTTGTGGCTATGTTACTGGACTACTGATTCAGAGACATGAGTTCACATCCCAATAGACTGCTGGGGAATTTAAATTTAATTAATTAAATAAGCCTGGAATGTAAAAGACAAACCAGTTTTAAGTAATAGTGACCATGACAGCTATCGCTGATTATTGTGAAAACCCATCTGGTTCACTAATGTCCTTTAGGGAAGGAAATCTGCCACCCTTAGCTGGCCTGACTTACATGTGACTCCATACCCACAGCAATGGGATTACCTCTTAACTGTCCTCTGAAATAACCTAGTAAGTCATCAGGTGCTTCAAACCACTATGACAGCCTTTGCCCACATGCACTGCAGCGTTTGTAGGTGGCGGCTCAACACCATCGCCTTCTCAAGATGCCAGGTTAGGGCTGGGTAATAAATGCTAGCCCACATCCTGTGAATGAATTTTAAAAAATCTTTGGCGTATCTGGATATGAGACGAGTTGTGGGTAGGGCAGGTCTCGAACTGATTGCAGAAGGCACTAGTATAATGGTCTGAGTTCTGCCTTGCAACTGTGTTAGAAGCCATTGAAGGTCACCCAAAGGCCAGAGTAGGCTGCCCTGGAGGAAGAGTGTGGCTGGGATTTTCCATTCCCCCCTTCGCCTCAGGACTGGAAATTCCCATCCAAAGTCAATGAACCTTTGGCTGCTCCATCAAATTTTCTAACCACAGGCAGCACCAGAAAATCCTGGCGTGAGACCTGATCCAATTTAATTTGAATTGGGCTGCTCCTGCTGATTCTTGGAAGTCTTAGACTGGCACAAAGACAGTATGGGTTGGGGTGAAGAATCTGAAGAAAGCAGGACAGAATAATGAAAGATTTGTGATTTGTCTCCTGCAGCTGGGGGAAGCGAGCTGCACACAACAGGGCTCAGATTATCTACTACATGGCGGAGAACCTGGAGGTACGCCGGGAAGAGATGGCGCAGCACCTGAGCACCCTGACTGGTGTTGACATCGAGGAAGCCCTAAGAGAAGTGGACTCAAGCATTGAGAGACTTTTTTACTGGGGCGCCTATTGTGACAAATATGGGGGCACAGTGCAGGTGGGTAAACTGATGGCGTATTTTGTTAGGAAGAATCAAAAGAGTTGCTGAATGGAATTCACCCTCAACCCTGCCCCTGCCCCTTCCCCACCACCGATGGCCCAATAGGTAACTGTTAAAGCTGGTGTAGAACTGAGCTTGTACAAAGCACAAATGTTTAGAGTCCAGTCCCTCATTTGTGCTGGGCAGTCAGGGTGCTATGATTGCTTTGATATCCCTGGGCAAGCGAAGTGAAAAATCAGACAGTGCTGCTCTGTCTGAAGGCTGCCGACTGCGAGTTGACACTTGTGTGGGGATTCAGAGCAAGTCTTGTATATGTTTTCTCCACCCTTCAGCCAAATTCACTATCTGGGCATTCACTTACTTCACCTGTTTGGATGTTTATTATCAGTGGAATCACATTCTGCTTGAAATATTCAGGAAAAGAGGGTGCAATAAGGTGACAGGCAGTCAGGAGACACGAATGACAGAGCATAGTGCTGATCATGAACATGACATCACTGATTTACCGTCTGATTAGCAGAATGTAAGTGTGGCTAAACCCCAATGTGTCATGACACAACAGTCGGATGTAAGCAGGTAAGTTCCTCTGTGCCAGTCTGGAGTGTGGGACTGTGACGGTTGCTGATATCAGCTCAGGCAGAAAAAACTTAATGAAGCCCAATTTTGGGCTGCCTTTGAATTTGTTGAATTTCTACCCTTATGTATTGAAGCTAAGCCAGGTTGAGTGTGCTTTCATCCTCATTGCACTCATAAAACTACCTGACTTCAGCAAAAGAAAGCTAACTTAAGAAATCCTTCATTACATTTGTCTTCGCTTCTCCCTTCTCTCTCCAAGCAAGTGAGTCCTCCTCTTTTTAAAGTGACTTTTCCCCTTTACCTTGCATAACCTAATCCGCCAGAAAGACAGCCAAACATGTTCAAGTCTCAACCACTTGCTGAAAATGGCCACGTTTTCATAAATAAATGGGCTCTTTGTAGTAAAGCTTTATTATATTTAACAGCACATGAAACACTGCAAGATGAGCCTTTGTATCAAGTGGCAAGCATTCCTAATCTTAACTTGTTGTTACTGTTCCTGTTTCATATAGGTCTGGTAATAAGAATGCTTTTTATCTTCTTGCGCTAGTCTTTGTAATATCAGTTGGAAAATGATGTGTTAATAAATGACAACCAGGATGGATTTGTTAAAAGCACTTTGTGTTTAACAAACATGATTTCTTTGATGTAACAGAGAGGGTTTATGAAGCTAGTGCAGTTGATGTTATGCATGTGGACTTCTAAAGTCTTATTAGCAAAATCGGAGTCCATGAGACTAAAGGGGCAGTGGCTGAATGGATACAAAATTGACTCAGGGGCAGAAAGCAGCTGAAAGGTTGTTTCTCAGATTGGGGAGAAGGATACAGGGGTGTCAAGCAGAGATCAGTATTAGGACCACTGTTTTTGTCAATATATATTAACGACTTGGACTCAAGTATAGAAGGCATAACTTCAAAGTTTTCAGATGACACAAAACTTGGTAATGTAGTGAACATTGAGGATGTAACAGACTTCAGGAAGGCAGAGACAGACTAGTGAAATGGGCAAGCACATGGCAGATGAAATTTTAATTCAGGGAAATTTTAATGCATACTTAAATGGAGAACGGCTGCATAATTCTGAGGTGCAGAGGGACCTCGGCGTTCTAGTACACGAGTCACAAAAAGTTAGTATGCAGGTACAGTAAGTATATAAGGTTAATGGAATGCTATCCTTTATCATGAGAGGAATTGAACATAAAAGTAAGGATGTTATGCTTCAGCTGGTGAGACCGCATCTCGAATACTGCGTGCGGTTTTGGTCTCCTTATTTAAGGAAGGATGTAAATGCTTGAATATTTTTAAGGCAGAGGTAGATAGATTCTTGTCAGGCAAAGGAATCAAAGGTTATTGGGGTTGGATGGGAATGTGGAACTCGGAACACAAGATCATCGGCCATGATTTAAGTTAATTGGCAAAAGCACTTGAAGCTTTGTGGAGAAGATGTGGCGAGTTTTGTTTTTTTACGCAGCAAGATGTTATAATCTGGAATGCCCTGCCCGAGAGTGGTGGAAGCAGATTAAATAATAACTTTCCAAAGGCAATTGATAAATACTTGAAGGGGAAAATCTTACATGGAAAAGAGCAAGGGAGGGAAGCTAATTGGATAATTCTTACATAGGCATGATGGGCTGAATGGTCCTCTTATGTTGCATCATTCTGTGATGTTATGATGAAATATTTACACATGCTGTGTATGTGTTACTCCTAGTGTCATCATTGAGCTATTGTTCAGTCAAGATACAAGGTCCTCTGTGTACGCCTATGAATTTCATGTTAATTTGGCAGGAAGAGGGTTACCATAGAATTCATCCGTTCACTGGGGTTAATGCTAATGTGAGGTATTAGAGCAATACACACCGCTACTCCTGACGTAACATCCTGGCTTGAGCACCTTGATATAAAATTATAGTTGTTGCTCTATTCCCAGCCCCACGAAAGAAGTGGTGCTAATGTCTGTCTGATTATCTGGAGTCACCATCTATTCAGTAAGGTAAAGATTGCTTGCTGTGTAATTAATGACTATCTTTTCATTCAGCAGTGTAAGGGTTGTGGTTTATTAACTATTAAAACATTAACTTCTCTCACTATTCTCTCCCTCTTGAAGGAAACCCTGCTTTATGGTGCCACAGTCATGGTTCGGGAGCCGGTTGGGGTGATAGCCATTGCGTGCCCAGATGAGAATCCCCTGCTCAGCTTTGTGAGTCTCTTTGCTCCAGCCATTGTTCGAGGAAATGCAGTCGTCATTGTCCCCAGTGAGAGGTATCCTCTGCCAGCCTTGGAACTCTACCAGGTACAAGCGAGAGTTTGAAGATATCTGTGCAGCAATGAGATATTTTTGTTTGCCCTTGTAGAAAACTTCCCACCTTTTCTCCCACTCTTGGTTTGTGCTGTAATGATTATATTGCTATACAGCCAGTGACACAAATTTAAACTTTTTGGAAGTCTCAACCTGCCTAATCTATTGAGTTATCCAGTCCAGGAATGTAGTAGATTTCATCGCTAACATATACTGAGCTAACTGATCTCAGATGGGCCACTGTTAGCATTTACAGTCCTCGATCTATTAGGGTTTCCACTGCTGATTCCTACCCAGGACTCCATGTTGAAAAGCACAGGTAGAAATTTCTAGTGAGGACAGGATTGAAACCTTCATGTTTGAATAGCCTGCTGACTGGGTTCACATGTGAAGACTGGGTACTTGGGCGAGTTACCAGAGGTGCCCCAGCACCCATAAAATGAAATCACAAGAGTTTAGTGCCATCAGTGGGTGAGAACAGGGAGAAAAAATGATCAATCTGCATGAATAATGAGGTTTGGCAACAGATTTTATCTTTATGGTAGGTCTTTGCTCTGGTAGGTTTTGGAATTTCTTGTACTATAGTTCCAGGGACACCAATGTACGGGTGCCTGTTGGTCAGACAGTTCTGTTCTATAACATTCCCTGAAGCAGTGTGCTGTTTCCGCTTGTGCCACAGACTCAAGCGGCAGAACTGCCTGCTGTACAGCTGTGCCCACGGTTACTTGACTTGAAGGCCATCAGGTTGCCTGCAGCCTGGTGACTGTTCCTGCTCAGAGCTGCTGTTAGCAATCATCTATCTATGGATGTGGATTGACGAGTATCTTCGAGGAGCCCAGCTAGCTGAGGGATCTAAAGCTGTGGGCAGTGCTTTCTTACTTTTTCTACGTGTTGTTAAACGCACCGCCTCGGAATCTGCGTTACGCTTATCACACTGTTTGATCTTATGATTCGTGATCCCCACGCGCTCATATATTAATAGATTCCCGTTTATTTTTCCCTCTGTTTCTGGCACCATTTCAGGTTGATGCCTTGCTATTTAATGTCCACAGTAGCATTGAACTGGTTACTTTAATTTCTCAAACATCACGTTATGTGCTCGTGCTGGCATTTGGAACGCTTTTCCGCGTTTTAAAACCAGCACTGACATCCAGTCAGGCAAAAGTTGGTCAAGTACGGATTGAAGCTTCTGCTACCCTATTCTATAAAATTCACCTTAATCGTAACCATTTTAGGCACGAGTCTACGTGCCCAGTTCTGTGCTCCAGACTTGTCCAATTAATTTTTGGATTCAAATCTGTCTCAGAACAACAACTTACATTTCTAAAGCATTCCTTATGCATAAACAAACTTATTACACACTGGATAAGCAGATTGACTGGAGTTAATATATTGATCAGAGATTAAAAAACTGATGTTAATTGTCTGCACTGTATAGCGATAACTTAAATTCCCGTCTTTTTTATGAAAGATTCAAAGCAAAAATTTGACGAGTTTAAAAAAAAAACCTTTTTCCTTTATAGCTGTATGCCTTTATGACATTATAGAGGTGGAACCATCCTTTCCAATTCAGGACTGCTTTGTTGATGTTTTAGTGATTAAAGATAGTCTTAATCCTTATTAGAAGTTATCTTAATAATAGACTTTACCTGTGGATTAAAGTCAGGCTAATTTACATGAGCATTCCACATTGTAACTGAAGAACTCCTATTTCTGCTTCTGTAGGTCTTTGAAACCTCTGATCTTCCTGCCGGTGTTGTGAATATTCTGACTGGATGTCGAGACCACCTCAGTAAATTCCTAGTCGAGCATCAAGATGTCCAAGCCATGTGGTATTTCGGATCTGAAAAAGTAAGCTGCAACTGTGCAACTGCTTTCCATGGTGAAACGTGCAGCATTCTGCATTGTAAGCACCTGCAGCACTGGGTCACAGAGCAGGGGTAAAAGAATAGGCTGGGAAAGGAGAGCCGAAGCAATTTTAATGGTCGAGAATGGGGGCTTGTCCATCTTTCAAAGCTGCTGTTGCAGTTTTAGCTTATAAGCCAAAGCAAAAGAGTGAATTACTTTTGGCTGGAATCTAATAATGGATTCCTGATGGTTTCTGCAAAAACAGCAACAACAGCATTTATATAGCACCTTTAATGTAGTAAAACATCCCATGATGCTTCACAGAAGCAGGGCCCTGGCAGCTAAAGGCACAACCGCCAATGGTGAGGCATTAAATATCAAGCATGCGGAAGAGGCCAGAATTAGAGGAATGTTGATATCACAGAGGATTATAGGGCTCTGGAGGAGCTAAACGATAGGAAGGGTCAAGGCCATGGAGGATTTTGAAAACAAGATAAAATCGAGGTATTGTTTAACTGGGAGCAAATGTGGATTGTGAACATGGGTGTTGGGTGAATGGGACTTGTGAGTTTAAGATAAGGGCAGCAGAGCTTAGGATAGAAACTAAGGAGTAGGAGCAGGAGTAGGCCATTTGGCCTGTCAAGCCTGTTCTGCCATTCAGTATGATCATGGCTGATCCTCTATCTCAATATCATATTCCCGCTTTCTCTCCATACCCTTTGAGGCCTCCACAGCCTGCTGTAGTAGAGAATTCCACAGGTTGACCACCCTCTGAGTGAAAAAAATTTTCCTCATCGCAGTCCTAAATGGCCTCATATCCTGAGACAGTGGCCCCTGGTTCTAGACTCCCCAGCTAAGGGGAAACATCCTCCCTGCATCTAGTCTGTCTAACCCCATTAGAATATTATACATTTCAATCCGATCCCCTCTCATTCTTCTAAACCCTAGTGAATGCAGGCCCAGTCGAACCAATCTCTCCTCATATGAGTCCTGCCATCCACGGTATCAGCCTAGTAAACCTTTGCTGCACCCCCTCTATGGCAAGTATATCCTTTCTTAGGTAGGGAGACCAAAACTGCACGCAATGCTCCAGGTGTGGACTTCTGGCTGGGCCGCCGCTTCACCCACGGCAGGTCCTGCCCACGATGGGCTGGAAAATCCCAGTCCCTGTCTTTTATAATAGACTCTAGTATTTTCCCCACTACTGATCTTAGGCTAACTGGTCTGTAATTCTGTTTTTCCTCTCCCTTTTTTTAAATAGTGGGGTTACATTTGCCACCCTCCAATCTGTAGGGACTGCTTCAGAGTCTATAGAATTTTGGAAGATGACCACCAATGCATCCAATATTTCCAGGACCACTTCCTTTAGTACTCTGGGATGTAGATTATCAGGCCCTGGGGATTTTTCAGTCTTTAACCCCATTAATTTCTCTAGCACCATTTTTCTTACCAATACTGATTTTCTTCAATTCCTCTCTCTCACTAGACCCTTGGTTCCTGAACATTTCTGGGAAATTATTTGTGTCCTCTTTTGTGAAGACAGAACCAAAATGTGTTCAGTTCTTCTGCCATTTCTTTGTTACCCATTATAATTTCCCCTGTTTCTGACTGTTAAGGGACCTACATTTGTCTTTGCTAATCTTTTTCTCTTCACATATTTATAGAAGCTTTTACAGTCAGTTTTTATGTTCCCTGCAAGTTTGCTCTCATACTCCATTTTCCCCTTCTTGATCAATCTTTTTGTCCACTTTTGCTGAATTCTAAACTGTTCCCAACCCTCAGGCTTGCTGCTTTTTCTGGCAATTTTATGTGTCTCCTCTTTGGATCTAATACCATCCCTAATTTCTTTTGTAATCCATGGTTGAGCACCTTCCCTGCTTTATTTTTTGCACCAAACAGGAATGAATATTTGTTGTAATTAATGCATATGTTCTTTAAATGTTAGCCATTGCCTATCCATCGTCAACCCTTTTAGTAAGGTTCCCCAATCCATCATTGCCAACCCGTGCCTCATACCCTCGCAGTTCCTTTTATTTAGATTCAGGACCCTAATTTCAAATTCAACTTCTTCATTCTCCATTTTAGTGGACAATTCTATCATTTGATGGTTGCTCTTCCCCAAGGGACCCCACACAACAAGATTGTTAATTAATCCTTCTTCAATTGCACAATACCCAGTCTAGGATAGCCTGCTTTCTAGTTGGTTCCTCAATGTATTGGTCTAAAAAACCATCATGTACACACTCCAGGAAATCCTTCTCCATAGTATTATTGCTAGCTTGGTTTGTCCAATCTATATGTAGATTAAAATCACCCATGATTACAGTTGTATCTTTATTGCATGCATCTCTAATTTCCTGTGTAATGCCTTCCCTTACATGTTAGTTACTGTTTGGGGGCCTATAGACAACTCCCACCAATGTTTTCTGCCCCATGGCGTTTCATATCTCCACCCAAACAGATCCCACATCATGATTTTCCGAGCCAATATCCTTCCCCACTATTGCATTGATTTCCTCCTTTGCCAACAGTGCTACCACACCTCCTTTCCCTGTCTGTGTCTCCTTCCTAAATAGTGAATACCCCTGGATGTTCAGTTTGCATCTTTGGTCACCCTGCAGCCATGTCTCTGTAATTGCAACTATATCATAACTGTTTATATCTATTTGGGCTGTTAATTCGCGCATTAAGATCCAATGCCTTTAGACTTGCCTTTTTAACCTGGTTAGTCATCTTGACGTCGTAGTGAAAAATAAAGCTATTTGTTTATCGCCCTTGCTTTTTCTGCCTTCCAATTTTGCTTGTTACCTTTCTGTCTTTCGTTTCTATCCTTGTTTCTCTCTCCTCTGTCTTCCTGCTCAGGCTCCGGTCCCCCTGCCATTCTAGTTTAAACCCTCCCGTACAGCATGAGCAAACACCCCCCCACCCCGCCCCAAGGACATTGGACCCGGTCCTTCCTGATTGTACTGGTCCCACCTTCCCCAAAACCAGTCCCAATGTCCAGGTATCTGAATCCTTCCCCTCTATACCATTTCTTCAGCTACGTATTCATCCGATATATCCTGTTATTTCTACTCTCACTAGCATGTGGCACTGGTAGTAATCCTGAGATAACTATCTTTGAGGTTCTACTTTTTAATTTACTTCCTAGCTCCCTATGTTCAGCTTGTAGGATCTC
This sequence comes from Carcharodon carcharias, assembly GCF_017639515.1. Taxonomy (NCBI): domain Eukaryota; kingdom Metazoa; phylum Chordata; class Chondrichthyes; order Lamniformes; family Lamnidae; genus Carcharodon; species Carcharodon carcharias. Next base: position 9,836,823 of record NC_054497.1, on the reverse strand, counting down.
ATCCCTTTTTTTTAACCTATGTCAGTGGTTCCAATATGTACCATGACCACTGGCTGTTTGCCCTCCCCCTTCAGAATACCCTGTAGCCTTGCTGAGACATCCTTGGCCCTGGCACCAGGGGGGCAACATACCATCCTGGGGTCTCTTTTGTAGCCGCCAAAATGCCTTAATGTTCCCCTTAATATTGAATTCCCTATCACTATAGCCCAGCCACTCTTCTTCCTCCCCTCTTGTGTAGCAGAACCACCCATGGCGCCATGGACTTGGCTCCTGCTGCTTTCCCCGAGAAGTCATTTCCCCCAACTGTATCCAAAACGGTATGTCTGTTAGAGAGGGGCACGGCCATAGGGGACTCCTGCACTACCTGCCTTCCTCTACTCTGCCTGATGGTCACCCATCCCCTTTTTGCCTGTTCAGCCTTTACCTACAGTGTGACCACCTCACTGAGCGTGCTGTCCGTGACAATCTCAGCATCGCGGATACTCCACAGTGAATCCACCCATAGCTCCAGCTCTGAAATGCGGTTAGCCAGTAGCTGCAGCTGCACACTTCCTGCACACGTGGTAGCCAGGGACACTGGAAGTGTCCATGACTTTCCACATAGCGCAGGAGGAGCTCTGCTGCCATGACTTCCCTTTAGATTAAGCTTGTTAGTTACTGCCTTTAAAGAATACTAACTAAGCTAGGGGCCTTATTCCACTCCAAACACTCCCACTACCGTCCAAAGTGCTCACTTTATTTTGTTTAAGCTAATGGACTGCAGCAGTTTAATTAGTAGAAAAAGTAGAAGTACTCACCTGATGCTACTTACCAATCAGCTACCTCCCCTGTGTCGCTTCACTTTTTGAATAGTGACGTCGCTTTGAACTCTACTGCCTGAAGGTCCTGAGGGGTACGCCTTTCCTGTCTGGTCTCGACCTCTATTTTTCGTGCCCTTTTATATTGCTCTCGCTGGCCTCTCCTCTCTGGTCTAAAACTCACCTTCTTCCAACCCTAACAGCAACTTTTAGTTAATTGCTAAGTTAAAGAAAGACTAGACTTTAGATAGAATTTAACCCTTAAACTCCCTCAGTCACCAATCTCCAACTGAAGCTCTCTACTGCAGACAAGGTCAGCAGTATAAGATAGCTTACTTTTATTGCCTCTTAACCTTGCCTCTGTAAACCTGATTAAGCCAGTTACCTAATTAACTAGTTACAGTTGCAAGCAGAGCCTACTTCAAGGCTGGACTAAAACTCACCTTCCAATCCTAACAGCAACTTTTAGTTAATTGCTAAATTAAAGAAAGATTAGACTTTTGATAGAATTTAACCCTTAAATTCCCACAGTCACCAATGTCCAACTGAAGCCAAACATAGCTCTCCTGTGCAGACAAAGACTTGCAAATACAAAAGACTTTAAATTCATTTACTGGATGTGGGTGTCACTGGCTAGGCTAGCATTTATTGCCCATCCCTAATTGCCCTTGAGAAGGTGGTGGTGAGCTGCCTCCTTGACTGCTGTAATCCATGCGGTGTGGGTACACCCACATTGCTGTTAGGGAGGGAGTTCCAGAATTTTGACCCAGCAACAGTGAAGGAACAGCAATATATTTCCAAGTCAGGATGTTGAGTGGCTTGGAGGGGAACTTCCAGGCAGTATTATTCCCAGGTGTCTGCTGCCCTTGTCCTTCTAGATAGTAGTGTTCGTGGGTCTGAAACTCAAAGCTGAAATCAAATGGAGGGCCTTGAATGGTTTCTACTAAAGTCACTAATACCTGAGGCAGGTTTCAGTCTGGAGTCTGTTTGAGGGGTTCAGATTGCATTGTAAACCACACACACTGTTAATGTTTTTAGGCCTGATCTACACATTGAGTTTAGGAACTGACTCTGCATCTCATCATGCGATTACATTATGTTTATACATAGCTCACACTTTAGGAAGAGAGATTTTAAAGTTTTGTTTTGAATAAACTTTAAATAGAAATGAAGCTACAACATGAACTTGCAAAGAAGACAAAGCCATTCCCCCTCCGTTTAAGCACTTTTAAAATGTTTATGTTAGCCATGATGACGAAACTGGTGTTTAAGACATGGGTTCTGTACATACGTAGCATGAGCTACTGTGTAAGTTGGATGGTGGAACAGTGTGAATAGTTTCAGTGCAGTAAACTGAACAGTTCCAGCTCACCTTTACTGTCTACTGGTGGGTATTTAAAAGTTCCTTTTTTAAAACCCTGCTAGTGCAAGTAGGCAATGGTTTTATAGCTCTTTCAAGCGTTATGTGATGGCCATTTTTTAAGAGTTATGAGAGGGCTAACTGTACTCATGTGTGAATTTGGATGGTTTTGATTTATTAATACATTCTAAACAGGAAGCGGTCTTTTGATCCTTGCAGGCTATCTGTGATCTACTTAAATGTTTTTTTTTGTCCTTTGGTTCGTTCACAAGGTCTTGCTTTCAATCATTTACCATTCCTTATGGGTGTCTCTTATTTTAAAATCTGGAAATTTCACAGTATCAGAAATGTATTAACCCAGAGAGAATATAGCTGGTTTGCTTTAGTAGAGCTTTTTTGCATGGTGGGCTGGATTGAAGTCAGCAGAATATGTTCTGGGGCTTTTAATTTTTCCACTATATTTTTTGACATTTTCTTGGTGTGACCAAAGTAAATGCTGACCTCAATTTATCTCAGCCCGGTGACTCTGAAGTGAGATGAATAAACCTGAACATTGGAAACTCTAGATACAGTTGGAGTGTGCTGACCCGCAGCAGTAGTCACTGTTTCCGTACAGGGGAGGTTGTGGGATAAAGTGAAATGCTCCTAAAGCACATCAAAAATCTCTCTGAACCTTGCTGCTGAGCCTGTAGCAGCCAGCAGCCAATACCCGTTCACTTTCCATATAGAGGAAATAACTAGAGGGTGGCACTCTATGTTCGTGACAGTGTGTCTGATCTGGTGAAATAAAAATAGAAACCGTGTATTCACACCCCCGCTATAAGTTCTGACAGTTACTGCTGAATACCACTCACTCAAATTTTGGATCTGAGGAATAGTTAGGGCAGTTGGGTCATTGATCTGGATTCACTTAACAGTAATTGTTTACATTGTGGAAAGGCCTGCTCTGTATATGACTTCCAAGAGGGCAGTTGTTGAAATTGTAACAAAACGAGCCCGATACAAAATAGATATATGAAGAAAGAGCCTGCCCATCAAAAAAAAAACCCTTTAAAATTGTTTAAAAGAATGATCCAATTTACCATTTGAGTCAAGTCCATGTTGGTGACGAGGGGCTTGGGGTTAGGCAGCCTGATCGTGGGAGGAAGCAGGATTAGCAGAAACAACCTTTAAATTTTATAAAGTGTAACTTTCAAGAGATTTGTGTGCTGAACAATCTACCGCATTCCCCTCTCAAATGAGCCTAGCTAGTTGAGTCATCATTAGTTTTAGCATGTAGTGGTGGGACTGAACAGGTACAGGAAGAGGAAATGCAGCACCTTGACAAGATAACTAGATAAAGGTGTAATATTTAAAAATTGACACTCGAAGGAGCAAAGATACCGGTCCCTAATGCTGAAGGAAGTTGTGGAGGAAAGAGCAAAATCTTCAAATATCCTTAGATATGGAAGTTGTGCTAGAACAGTAAAGCAATGTCCATGTAAATCTCTTCACAAACCAGGGAAACGATTAAACAGAGTAATTATAGAGAAGTTTCTAGCGGTCGTGTGACTTGATATGATTAATATTCACTTAAAAGGACATGGGTTAATTAAGGGGATTTGTAAGATGGGTCTCTGACAGTTCCGTGAGGAATTAGTGGAGCACATAGCTAAAAGAAAGGTAAATGTGAAGACCAGGGATAGTGCTTTGAAAGGAATAGCAAAGAATTAATGGACCAGGTGACCACCTTTGTTATTGCAGTATTCCATGATTCTAAATGAAATTGCTCATTTAAGTGTAAAGCTAATGTTACGTTGCTGTTGGATTATCAAACTCTATTTAAAATATAAAGCCAGCCTCATTTTCCCATGAAATGTTTGAGTCTTGGCATTCCGCTCAGACCACTTGGTGATCAAACATTTCAGCAATCTGAGATCTCCCTCGTCCACATTATGAGATTTCTCCATAACCTTGATTACGTTTAAATGAAGAGTTGATCAGATTTTGGTAGTTGAGAGCCCAATGTTGGGAGAACCTCTTGCTCTAAATTCAATTAGTGCCATGGAATCTCTTAACATCGAACCAAACAGGTGTGTGTAGACTCAGCTTAACATCTCATCTGAAAGTCAGTGCCTTCAACAATGAAGCACTCCCTCACGTCAATGCAGGTCACGTCAGCTTAGATCAGTGGTTCTCAAAGCCTGCTCCATGGACCACTGGTGGCCCACGAGGATCCTACTTGTGGTTCACAGACTGGTCCAAAATGCAAGTCAATGAAGCTGGTATTTAACGGGAAAGGTTTGACAGACGTTTGGTTCCATGTACACACCCAAGTCTCCTGGACTTGCTGATGCAACTCTGAAGCACCTGCTGCCATCCCCAGCAAAGTACAACTGTGAGATTGCATTTTCAACACTCGTGGGGCTGAAAACAAAGAAGAGGAACTGGCTGAACTTGAAGCCCACCATGAGACTGAAACTAAAGTAAAAACAGAAAATGCTGGAAAATCTCAGCAGGTCTGGCAGCACCTGTGGAGAGAGAAACAGAGTTAATGTTTCAAGCCCATATGACACTTCTTCAGAGCTAAAGAGAAGTATAAATGTGATGGATTTTATACTGTTTAAGAGTGGGTGGAGCAAAATAGAAGTCAGGGATAGGTGGTGCAAGCTAAGGAAAGATTGACAATTATGTCATGGACACAAGACAATGGTAGTGGTAAATACAAGGATCAGCGCTCTGTGAAAGCACAACATAGAAACAAGTGACATGGCCCTGTGGATGAGGAGGGTGGTGGAGTTGGGGAAAATGGATAAAATAAATGAATAAATAAAAATAAATAAATTGGATTAAAAAAGGGGTAAAAATGGGGGAGAGAGTTCATGGTCTTAAGTCGGTGAACTCAATGTTAAGTCTGGAAGGCCGTAAAGTGCCTAATCAGATGATGAGGCGCCATTCCTTCAGTTTGCGTTTGGGCTTCACAGATATCACCTCATTGGTATCTTAACAATGTCCTGGTTATGTCACTGGACTAGTAACCCAGAGACCTGGACTCATGCCTTGGGGGCATGGGTTCAAATCCCACCATGGCATCTGGTGGAATTTAAATTCAATTAATAAAAAGAATCTGGAATATTAAGCTAGCCTCAGTAATGGTGACCATGAGAACTACCATCAATTGTTGTAAACACCCATTTGGTTCACTAATATCCTTTAGGGAAGAAAATCTGCCATCAGATTCTGGCCTGTGTGTGACTCTAGATCCACAGAATGGTTGACTCTTAACTGCTCTCTGAAATGACCTAGCAAGCCACTTAGTTCAAGGGCAGTTGGGGATGTGTAATAAATACTGGCCTTGCCCACATCCCATGAAAAGAATAAGTAAAAGAGCAACATTATTCTTCCCATTGATTCTGATGATTTTTTTTTCTGGTGGCAAGTGATAGTGGGGAAGGGCTGGTAGGTGATCCGCTGAGTCTTTTGTCCCCATCTGAGTGATCTGCAGACGAAAAAGATTGGGAACCACTGGCTTAGATCATGTGTTCGAGTTTGGAAATGGGAGTTGATTCTAAATGGGATTGCTACCAACTGAATCAAACTGCTAGCTAGCAATTAGTCCAACTGCTACCTGCCAAAGATATGTTTGTTCATTGCCCACTTTGAACAGTTAGCATGTCATCACTTTCCATTTGATTCCCTCAGCTTTGACTGGACAGAGAGTAAACAAGTCCCTTTTTACCCCCTCCACTGCAAAGGTCAACCAAGAATGACATTCTGCTTTTGAAAATTCATGCTGTAACGTGAGGTGAATGGTTACATTGTAAGACCTAGCTTTTAACCGTTATCTTTGGTTGTTCGATCCACCATAGAACTTGCTGCTATCAGTCCAACTGTGGTTTTTAAATTTATCACATAAGGTGATGCCTACTTGTGTCCTTTTTGCACGTAATTTGTGTAATTCCCCTAATTAGATTTGGTGCAGTGCCCAAAACCATTTTTTCCTGTTGCAATGTAGGTCAATGACCTGAGACTTGCTAAGTGCTGTCAGTTAACCTATCTGTGCAAAGCAGCAGAAAGTTGAAAACTAATTTCAGTAGCTCCCTGGGAGGGTTAGTTGGTTAAAGGCATCGTCAGGCAGACCAGAAGAACCCAGACTTGATTCCTGGTCTGTGGTGGGTTTGTTAAGCCCCAGGAGGGCCACTGTTTGTGTTATAATTAGCATAAAAGGGGTGAGGGGAACCAGACAGGCTTCCTTATCCTGTGACTCTTGCTGAAAAGTGTGCATGGAAGGTGGTTGTGACTCCTTCCCTGGTTGAACTGCTGACTGGCACTTGCCTTGAATGGCTACTTGGGCAAAGTATGAGAGCATTGCAGGCACCAGTATACCGAACCTCAGCTGGACACCTTCCAAAGAGGAGGGGTGAAACTAATTTGTCAATTTCAGGCTGTGTCAGCAGAAATCAAAGGCTTTTCCTTATGTCACTTTTGCTTTTACCAATTACTTTAAATCTGTGCCCTCTCAATTCTCAATCTCTTCACGAGTGGGGATAGTTACCCCCTATCTACTCTGTCCAGACCCCTCCTGATTGTGAATGTCTATATCAAATCTTCTCTCAGCCTTCTTTTCCCCAACCAAAAGAGCCCTAACTTCTCCAATCTGTCTTCATAACAGGAGTCCCTCGTCCCTGGAAACATTCTCATGGATCTTTTCTGCACTCTCTCAAATACAGTACCCTCACATCCTTCTTAAAGTGTGGCGGTCAGAACTCAATGCAGTACTCCAGCTGAGGCCAAACTAGTGTTCTATGGCAAGTTCAACATGACCTCCTGGCTCTTGTACATTATGCTCCTATTAATAAAGCCTAGGATACAGTATGTTTTATTAACTACGCTTGTAACCTGTCCTACCACCTTCAATGACTTATGCATGTATGCACCCAGGTCTCTCTGCTCCTGCACCCCCTTTAGAACTGTGCTCTTCATTTTATATTGTCTCTCCATGCCCTTCCTACCAAAATGAATCATTTCATGTTTCTCCGCGTTGAGCTTCATCTGTCACCTGTCCGCTCATTCAACCAACTTGTCTATGTCGTTTTGAAGTTCTACACTATCCTCCTTACAGTTCGTAATGCTTCCAAGTTTCATATCATCTGCAAACTTTGAAATTGTGCCCTGTATACCAAGGTCTAAGTCATTAATGTATATCAGGAAAAGCAAGGGTCCCAACACTGACTCCTGGGGAGCTCCACTACAAACCTCCCTCCAGCCCAAGAAACATCCATTAACCACTACTATCTCTGTCCCCTGTCACTCGGCCAATTTTGTATCCATGTTGCTACTGTCCCTTTTATTCGGTGAGCTATAACTTTGCTCACAAGTCTGTTGTGCAGCACTGTATCAAAGGCCTTTTGGAAGTTCATGTGCAACATATCAACTGCGTTTCCCTCCTCTACAATCTCGGTTACCTCTTCAAAAAACTCTGTTAGTTAAGCACCATTTTTCCTTAAATCTATGCTGGCTCTGTTTAACTAACCCACGTTTGTTCATGTGACTATTAATTTTGTCTCGATTTATTGTTTCTAGAAGTTTCCCCATCTCTGAAGTTAAACTGACTTGCCTCCAGTTGCTGGACTTTACATTCTTTTCTGAGTGAGGATGTAACGTTTGCAATACTCCAGCCCTCTGCACCAACCCCAAGTCGAAAGAAGTGTGAAAAGTTATGACCAGTATCTCCGCAATTTCTACACTCACTTCCTTCAATGCCCTTGGCTGCATCTGATCCGGTCCTTGTGGCTTATCCACTTTAAGTACAGACAGCCTATCCAATACCACTTCTTTATCAATTTTAAACCCTTCTAGCGTCTGAATTACCTACTTTTTTCACTGTGGCCTGGGTAGCATCTTCTTCCTTGGTAAAGACAGATGCAAATGATTAACTTAGTACCTCAGCTATGTCCCCTGCCTCCATGTATAAAACCCCTTTTTGGTTCCCATTCCCCTCCCCTCCTCATTTTACTACTCTTTTACTATCTTTATGCCTATAGAAGACTTTGGGGATTCCCTTTTATGTTGGCTGCCAGTCTCCTCTTGTACACCCTCATTGCTCCTCTTATTTGCTCTTTCACCTCCCGTCTGAACCTTCTATATTCAGCCTGGTTCTCAATTGTATTTTCTACCTGACATCTGTCATGAGCACACTTTTTCTTCTTTATCTTAATTTCTATCTCTTTTGCCAGTCAGGGAGGTCTGGATTTGTTTGCCATACCTTTCCCTTCCGAGGGAATGTATCTTGAATGTGCCCAAAGTATCTCTTCTTTGAAGGAAGCCCATTGTTCAGCTACCATTTTTCCTGCCAACCTTTGACTCCCATTTATTCAGCCCAGATTTGTTCTTACCTCAATCAAGCTGGCTTTCTCCCAGTTAATTATTCTTATTCTGGATTGTTATTTGTCTTTTTCCGTAGTCATCCCAAACTTTATGGTACAGTGATAACTGCCTCCCAAGTATGCTCCTACAAACACTTCATTGTCTGTAAGGCGTTATGAAACATCCTGTGGTTTTGAAGGATGCTAAATAAATCCAACATTGTTTGCTCTTGTCCGAGAGGTTTACAGGTCAGTGTCTAATCCATGACACCAGTCTTCCTTTTTGAAATCTTGCATCACGGGCTGTGCACCATTACTTTGGTTCCATAACTTTTATATCTATAAAAAAAAATCCCCTTTTTTTTTGTTGTCTTTTATAGGGGTCAAAGTTTGTTGAGTGGTCATCAGCTGCAAATGTGAAGCGGACCTGGGTGAACTACGGGGTCCAGCGTGACTGGTGGAACCCTCAGCAGGGGGCAGGAGAAGAGTTTCTGTACCAAGCTACACAGTGCAAGAACATCTGGATTCCAATGGGAGAAATCTTTGCCAACTAGAGCCACAATACCTTGGGCTAACAGACTACAACATTCCCCCACCTTTCCAGAATGTACTTCTTGTTTCAGGAGGGCAACAATCAATGATTTTTAACAGTCTAGCTAAATTTACATGCCTTTCCCATTGTGACATGAATATTGAGTTAGACAGCAAACAGCAAAGTTTTCCAACCTAATTGGTCACAGATCTGGTCAATACTTTCACTCGTGTTGGTAGGGTATCTGATGAGCGGGAAACACAGACAACAGCTATCAGCAAACTAAAAGAATAATGTCCATATCGTTTATAGATTTCAGACTGGCATAAATTGGGGATCAGAAATGGATCATAGCTCAGATGACAATGAACAGGTTTAGTTTTTTTTTGTAACTGCAGTTTCGACTGTTGTAAATTAAAGTGTGTTTCAAGTTTTGTTCCCTGTCGTTGAGTTGATCGTTCTATAAAGAACTGAGCACCAGTGCATCTTGCTAGTCCTTTCCATCTTTCTTCTGTTTCCTTCCCCTCTCGTGCCCCCAGGCTGAAGTTAGTTCCCTCGCCCATGAAACACTTTACTTGTGTAAGGATAAGTCATGTGTAATCAGCGCCCCATTCCATTTCATGATTGTCAACTAGTTAGTGTTTTTGCTACCTGAATCAGAATTTTGTGGGTGATAATTTCACAAACCCTTACTCCAAATGTGTTACCTACCAATTGCGAATATTACTGGTAAGGAAAGCTTCCTGTTAGCCCACGCTTCATGGCCGTTATTGGGTGGAAACATGCAGTTACTCAAAAAGAAAACTTCTGAAGAAATGGAAAGTCTCACCCAAGATTAATGAATACGCTTACCATAGATTTGCATTGCTCTGAAGGTGCTGCACAACAATTTCACTGCCCTCAATCGATTGTGATCCTGGGACCATCTTCTACACTCAGGGAAAATGAGCTCTTTGAAAATCTGTAATTTTTTAATATAATGAATTGTGTATTGAACCTTTTGATCAAATATCAGGCAGGGAGTGAGTCTTGTGTGAATCTATCATGGTTTTACTGGACAGCATGAGAGCAATACTGCAATTTTACTTTTTGGAACCTGGGTTCAAATCCAGATCGATGGGGACCAAACCCCCCCCCCCACCCGCCCTCCTTTTGCTGCCTTTGAGTGTTTAATGTAAAGTTATTTCGGTGCAGTCTGAACCCAATTCAAACTAAGCTAAGTCTTCAGCGCAAAAACTTCCCATCCATTTAATGCTGTTTGACCATAAGACGTGGGAGCAGAAGTAGGCTATTTGGCCCATCAAGTCTGCTCCGCCATTCAATGAGATCATGGCTGACCTGAAAATCCTTAACTCCACTTTCCTGCCTTTTCCCCATAACCCTTGATTCCCTTACTGATTAAAAATCTGTCTATCTCAGTCTGTAGAGGCTGGGTCATTAAGTATATTCAAGGCTCTGTGGTAAAGAATTCCACAGATTGACTACCCTCTGAGGGAAGAAATTCCTCCTCACCCCTGTTTTAAATGGACGACCCCTTACTTTGAGATTAAGCTCTCTGGTCCTAGATTCTCCCTCAAAGGGAAACAACCACGCAGCATCTACCCTGTCAAGCCCCCTAAGAATCTTATATGTTTCAATAAGGTCGCCGCTCATTCTTCTGAACTCCAATGAATACAGGCCCAACCTGCTCAACCTCTCTTCACAAGAAAATCCCTCCATCCCTGGGATCAACCTAGTGAACCTTCTCTGGACTGTCTCCAAAGCCAATATACCTTTTCTTAGATAAGGGGACCAAAACTGTTCACGGTATTTTAGGTGTGGTCTAACTAGTGCCTTGTATAGTTTTAGCAAGACTTCCCTATTTTTATACTCCATTCCCTTTGAAATAAAGGCCAACATTCCATTTGCCTTCCCTATTACCTGCTGAACTTGTATGCTTGCTTTTTGAGATTCATGCACGAGGAACTCCAAATCCCTCTGTGCTGCAGCTTTCTTCAGTCTTTCTCCATTTAAATAATATTCAGCTCCTTTTTTCTTCCTGCCAAAGTGCATAATCTCACATTTTCCCACATTATGTTCCATCTGCCACTTTTTTGCCCACTCACTTAACCTATCTATATCCTTCTGTAGACTGTGTCATCCTCACCACTTGCATTCCCAACTATTTTTGTGACATCCGCAAACTTGGCGATAGTACATTCATTTCCCTCATCAAAGTCATTAATATATATTGTAAATAATTGAGGCCCCAGCACTGATCTCTGTGGATCAGTGGTTATGTATTGGAAAGTGATAAGAGGTGAGAAATGGAAATGCTACCAACTACTTTCTAATTTCAGCAAATACCCATCCTTTCCAGGTAATTCCTGATGAACAATAAAGTTTGGATCTCTTGGCATTAGCCAGAGATGTAAGGAAAATAGCCTTGTTGATAAGATGAGACATGAAACATAGGGGAGCAAGGTTGTAAAACTGAAAATTTTATGTGTAATAACTTTTCATCTAGTGTATGCTTTGTCATCACCTGTCTGAAATCTATTTACTCTGGAGATTTCTGTGCCACTCAGGTGCAAATGTATTTATTTTATAATTAAATCAAATTGCAACTGGAAATATAGAGGCAGTCTTCAATAAAAACAGACTGAATAGATTTTTATCTGGTCTGAGAGATATTTAAAAATTACTTCGAATTACTTTTACTTGCTTAGGTTTTACATCTGCATTTATTACCAATCAGCAGTGAGCAGTCAGCAAAAGCTATCAGAATTAGGCAAGATAAGGAATCATGGGGTTGGGGATAATTTATTAGCATGGGTAGAGGATTGGTTAACAAACAGAAAGCAGAGTAGGAATAACCAGGTCATTGTCAGGTTGGCAGGCTGTCGGGGTGTTGCAAGGATTAGTGCTGGAGCCTCAACCACTTATAATCCATATTCATGAAGGGACCAAGTGTAATGGCTCCAATTTTGCTAACAATTCAAAGCTAGGTGGGAAAGTAAGCTGTGAGGAGGATGCAAGAGTCTGCAGATGTAGTGAGTGGACAAGAAGATGGCACATAATGTGGGAAAATGAGAGGTTATTTACAATAGTAGGACGAATTGGAAAACTTTTTTAAATGGTGAGAAACCATTAAATGTTGATTTTCGGAGGGATAATATTTGTGGGCCTTGCAGCACGCTTTACTTAAATCCACGTTCTGTCATTCCTCCTCTGAGATGAGTTACATTGAACCGTTCATATCCAAGTAATTGGAACCAACTGCTCACCCACCAGTTTATCACACTTTGGAGGTGTGCAGGTCTTGAACTGAGAGAGAGAATGGAAAACAATTAAGTTTGGCTTCAGGCAGCTACGCAACTGTCAGAAGATTTTGCACCTCCGTTCTCCGTGTAGCCAGGTAACTGTCCAGAAAGCCATTTATAAAGTACCATTGAGAGTCACTGAAAAAGGTGTTCCAAATTTCTCACACCTTCCAAACCTCCCTAGCCAGGAACCTCCATTTAGGAGAAGAGTATCAAAAACAAATGCTTCCAGAGTCAACCTCAGTGAAAATCTTTAGTACAAATGACCTCCACTGGCTGTCTTGGGGTCACCTCTGCTGGTTCTGCAATCCCAATGTCCAACTACTCTATAGCAAACTACTTATTTGGTATCTCTACCATTCTCTTACTCTTCACTACAAACTTGCCTTTCATGTCTTTGCAGCCCTAATTCTACCTTGACTATCCCTGTCTTATTAAGGAACCCAGGGAAAGTTTCTCTCGCCAATTTTGGCTAACATTGTCACCCACTCTTGGCGTTTGGAATCTCCCCCTTTTGTATCTTCCCTATATATTCTTTGGTATTTATCATGACTATTTTTATTCTCTAGCCTGTATGTGCTAATTGCTTTTACTAATTTTAAATTCGATTGATTATCCATTTCCTCTTCTTTATTTCACTATACTTGTATCTACCTTTTCCACCTCCTGTCTTAACACTTCCCATTGAGGATTTCCAGTTCCATTTTCCATTTTCTCCTTTAATTGGGCCAGTGCCACATACGATAGATTGATTTATTTTTATGCGTTTGAGTACCCTTCCCCTTGACTTTATTTCTTTCTCCTTGTTTTACCCTGAAGTTAATTGGACTGAATGTTCTTCCCTCATTAGGCTGCCTCATTTTGTTACTCAGAACTAGGTCAAGTCGCGCTTCCTTCCTTGTTGTAGCAGAACTGTACTTACTCAGAAAATGCACCCAAAAGATCCTCCCCTTTCTCACCGCAGTTCCTTTCCTACCACAATCTATTTTTGGACAATTAAAATCTCCTGCAATTGTGACTCCATTGTTAAATCATACCTCTCGAATTTGCATCCAGCTGAGCACAACTTAGTGGCTGCGTTTCCTACATTAGAATGGTGACTATGCTTCAAAAGTACTTCATTGGCTGTAAAGTGCTTTGGGGTACCCTGAGGTTGCAAACTGGGAATTCTTTATGTCATATCCTTTCAATATTGAGACAAATTCCCAAGCCTAATCCATAGAATCTATCCCAGCCACCAATCCATCCCGGACCTTCTCTCTTATTTGACCCCCACCTTTTCCCTTTCTATAATTCATCACATTTCTACCTCCCTTCAGTTCTGAAGAAGACTCATGTCGGACTCGAAACGTTAACTCAGTTTCTCTCTCCACAGATGCTGCTGAGTTTTTCCAGCACTTTCTATTTTTATTACCGTAGAAGTTTTTGGACCCTTTTTCCACTGAAGTACTTAGGCACTGGTGCTGTGATATTGTCTGAAATTAGTAATGGTTTATTTCCATTATTTGTTCCTCCATTCATATCTACTGAAAAAGTTATAATCTAGAAGTTTTAATTGCCAATCCTGCCTAGGTGATAGCAATTTTAAGTTGCGCTTAATTATGCCATGATTTTCTATTTTAAACAATAACTTTAATTGCCCAATGTTCCACCTCTGCACATTTATGTATACACCTTTTAGTTTGTATTCCTTTCGTTACGCTGTTTTTTTGACTTTGATTATCCTCCTGTTAAGGTGACCACCCATTAAGATTGCCTTCCCATATACTTTATTTTTAACTTTTTTTTAAAACTATTCTGTTCAACTTATTACCCACAAATCCGGAGCTTACTCACCCTTTCCAAGCCAGTGACGCTCGTTTTCCCCACCTCCCTGCCACATTCCTAGAAACCTTCCCCCTGTTCTCCAAGCCACTGGTGGGTATAACATCAGATTGTGCATCCCAAAAAAGTCCTTTCTTCACTGTGTAAGGTTAAGATTTGGAACCTCAGATTATCCAAAAGAGGGGGTTGAGCTTATAAGTGATTTTTAAGTAGTTCATTAAGTATTAAGTACTTTATTAAGAAGCAGCAGTTTAAAAATGATGCATAAGCTAAATAGAAGAAAACATATGACCCATGGCAGGTGAGAGTAGTTTCAGTGGCATTCTCTTGTCTGTTCTGTTTGTAGCTTTCCTCTGTTTTGTTCTCTGCCTTCTCGAGCTGACTGAGGGGTTAGGAAGGCTTCCTCTGCCAATGGAGACTGCCCTTCTCCCTCTGAGCACCTGTTATTTTCTAAGGCCTGGTAGTTTACCCTGTGTCAATCATTTGTTCGATCCCATCTGGCCAATGACCAGTTACCAAGGTGTCAGCCACCCGCCCCCAGTCTATCGTTCGAGGTCATCTTTCAGCTTATTTCATTCCTGGTGCCATCTGTTGACTTCTGCATGACACTTGGGCTAGGTTCCTTTTTTTCATTCGTTCATGGGATATAGGTAGGCCTAATTGCCCTTGTTCAGAGGGCACTTTTAAGAGTTAACCAGGTAAGGATGTAGATTTCCTTTCGCAAGGGACATCAGTGAACCAGGTGGGTTTTTACGACAATCAACAATGGTTTTTTGGTCATCATCAGACTTTTAATCCTAGATTTTTATTGAATTCAAATTTCACCATCTGCCATGGTGGGATTCAAACCTGAGTCTCCAGAGCATTACCCTGGGTCTCTGGAGTACCAGTCCAGTGGCAATACCACTATGCCACCTCCTCTCCTATTCTCCTTGTGTGATCCTAGCCCTGGCTGCTTAGAAATTTTTTTTGAATGAGAGGAAAGAGAGAAGAAAAGGAATGACTTTCTGTCAGGTGGTCTCATACCAAGACTGTTAATTCTATAATAGTTCTGTACTATTCCTAAAGATACCATTTCCTTCAACTGAATGATGCCCGTTCACTAGTTCCAAACCATTGAGAAAATTTGCTATCTTAGAAATGATGTGTGGTCCAGCAGGCATTAAAGGAGGTGAATAACCCATTAATCATTGTTTTTGCTATATAAGGGAATTAGGATGATGGCTTGAAGCGATATTCTCCCTGCGAGTCTTCATTATTTTCTTCCCTTAGAATGCACCATTAGGATTTCAGGCATTTCACTAACCATTACCAGGAAATAGTGACAGTTGGATGGTTTTGGTGTGCAAACTAGTATCCCAACTTGAAAAGAATGTTCTGGCCTATGGAGCTGGTTTATCCATCGGTCGCTAAGGGACTTAAAGATTGAGACTTTTGATGTCTGCACAGCTTCCATTCTCATATCACCTTCAGTTGTCTATAAACTCAGTTCTATCTAAGAACTTTCTGCTCAAAATTCCTTCCATGCAGTTGCATTCTTTGTGGACAGACCATGAACTTATTTCATCTGTTGACTCCTGCATGACACTTGTGCCTGAATCCACTTGTCATCATAGTTAAACTGAGGTCTTATTTGTCCTCTCAGGTGGACGTAAAAGATCCCACGGATAATATTTGGAAGACCAGAAGGGGAGTTCTTCCCAGAGACATGGCCCACGTTTGTTCCCCAACAGATGTCACTGGTGTCATTTATCTCATTGGTAGTTGTGGGAGCTTGCTCTGTGCAAATTGGCTGCCCCTTTACTTCAACAGTGATCACATTTCAAAAAGTAATACATTGGCCGTAGAGAGTTTTGGACCTGAGGCTGTGAAAGGTGCTATATATTTTAAAAAATTCATTGAAGGGATCTGGATGTTGCTGACTATGCCAGCATTTACTGCCCATCCCTAATTGCCCTTGAGAAGATGGTGGTGGTACACTGCCTCCTTGAAGTGCTGCAGTCTGATGGAGTGTAGGTACACCCATAGTGCTGTTAGGGAGGGAGTGCCAGGAATTTGACCCAGTGACATGCAAGACTGTATTCCTTAGATAATTTCTGCAGTTAAGCATCTGCACCTTAAGTGAAGAAGTGGGTGAAATGTCAGCAGGGACTCATTATTCTGATCGGGGCTGGAGTGGAGATATGGAGCAGATGGCACTGAGATAAATATTGTGGTTGAATCATGCCAACATTCACTGCCAAGGATCACTTGTGAAGCCTTGCCAATGGAGTGAGGCACAAGAGGAACAATATGCCAAGGCCACTGTCGTGAAGTGGGGAGAGGAAAATGGGGGTGGGGGTGGAGGGAGGGAAAATTGGAAAAAAGATGGAGCAAGTACTTGGGATTACTGAGAACTGAAATATTTCAAACCATTTCCAAGTAAGCTGATGAAGTCCAACAGTTGTGGGTCAAGCCACAGTGGGTGCAAATCATGTTTTAACCACAACTTGGCAATTTGTCAGAGGAAATGTTAATATATCACTCTTGTGATGAGTTGATGATGAACCAATTTTCCTGTTACCAAGTAACCTCAATGTGAGTTAAACCCAACTCTCCTGCTACGCCTGATGCTCTATTGTGACACTTCCCTGCTAGATTGATCAGCATCTCATTTGCCAACAAGGATAGCTCTTTTATTTGAATCATAATAGAGATTTGGTTTCAGTTTTGTCTTGATGTTGATCCAAGAATTGCACATAGACCAGCCAGGTGAGGAGTTGGAACCTGGCTTAGTATTAACTTGAAGCTGTGTGAATTTCACAAGGCACCTAAGCCACCTGCAAAAATCACTGGGTAAAATCATTGTTCCAAACAAGGCCCAGGTACACCTTAATTATTTGAGGTGCAAAGTCATCCACTTTATAACCACACCCCATTGTTTGCAGTTTCCGGAGAAAAGTAGCCCAAAGAATGAAGCTTGATTCCTAGCACAACTGCAAAACTCTGGAATAATTCCTTATCCCATGTAACAAAAATGGACATAATGGACTTCCAATAAATCTGTTACTTCAATTCTCTTTTAATTCACTCCTGGGATGTGGGCGTCATGGCAAGGCCAACATTTGTTGCCCATCCCTTAAGCAGGTGGTGGTGAGCCACCTTCTTGAACCACTGCTGTCCATGTGGTGTCGGTGCACCCAAAGTGCTGTTAGGGAGGGAGTTCCAGAATTTTGACCAAGATACGGTGAAAATATAGTTCCAAATCAGAGTGGTGAGTGACTTGGAGGAGAACTCGGTGGTGATTTGTGCTCCCAGTTACAAACGGAAAGAATTATGGAGCATTATCCCTGAACCATTAGAATCTCAAGTAATAAAAATGGATATTTATTTTGCCCCAAACCTGAGGCTCTCCCTATAAGTGGTCACTTGGTCTTAACAGCAATAAACCATGAAACTGAAACTACTATCTGCCTTTTGCAGGATGTTTCTGTGGCATTTAAACAGCATATTAAATTCTAATGTTTCCTGTTCCAAGAAGTACTGTTTTCAGAACTTTCAAGTTCAACTTGTCTCCAGCGGCCACCTAATTCTGTTTTATTTCAACAGCTTTCCACCATCAAAGCTAGAGCTGGAAAATAACCAGCAACATCTTATGCTTTGTAATGGGAGTCAAAACCTTAAATTACTTTGGACGAGGTGGACATCATTAATGATTGTGAGTTACATCTCTGGTTTTTATGCTTTGACCTGTCGTCTCTATATTCATCACCTAACCGCAATTAACTATTGCTCAGCTTTTAAGTCTCCAATCACTTTCATTGCATTGTTATTAAGTGTCAGCCTTGGCTCAGTTGGTAGCACTCTCACCTCCGGAGTCAGATGGTTGTGGGCTCAAGTCTCACTCCAGAGACCTGAGCACATTACCTCTCTCAGGACTGAGGGAGAGCTTCACTATCGGAAGTACCGTCTTTCAGATGAGACCTTAAACTGAGGTCCTGTCTGCTCTCTCAGGTGGAGTTAAAAGATTCTGGGGCCACTATTTCAAAGGAGAGCAGAGAACTATGCTTTGAAAGTACTTCATTGGCTGTAAAGTGCCTTGACATGCGCTATATAAATGTATATTCTTCCTGATTGGATAAAGAGAGTGATGCTGGTACTGGAAACAGGAACACCCTTCTTCCCCCCTCTCCACACTATCATTGAATCTCAGCATTAAGCACTTCACATCAGGTACAAGTTGTGATAGATGCAGCTATCTCTACACTGTCCACTCGAGCACTCCCAAGTCAGTTATAGCACGCAGATTAGATGAAGAGTAAAATGCCCTCTGTGTTGTCCCATAAAATTCAGATTGACGTAGAAAAGATGCAGTAAAACCTAAGGAGCATGAGGAGGGGGAAAAAATAGTCCACTGCCACTGAAAAGTCAGTACCTAAACCACTGCACTCTTCCTGAACAGAGCAATTTCATCTGTGGACATGTCCAAGCCAACCAATAAGTTTGTCACAAACAACAAGCATGGAAAAGACAGAATTAATCTTAATGTGGATCAAAACACTTGGATTATTCAGTCAATTCCTGTCCAAAAACAAAAGCTGGTCTGCCAATCTGTGTCTCACCTTCTGTTTAAACATTCATTCAGCAACTCAACCTTCAAAAACCTACCGCAGAATTTTACGCTCCCCTGCCAGTGGGTTTGTAGGTAGGGGTTGCGCGGTGAGAATAAAATTACTCAGATGGGTTTCCCGCTGGGCTCCTGTCCACCCCAACCTCTCTGCAATTTAACACCAGGGCAGGCGAGGGCTCGGTCGGCCTGCCTGCCCTTTCCCCGATTGAGGCCCTTAAGTGGCCAATTATTGGCTACTTAAGGGCCGTTTCCCACCCAACCTTAATTTTTAGGCTGGCGGTGGGGGGTGCTTGGGGGCAGGGGAGAAGCCTGAAAATGAACCCTGTCGAGATCTTGGGCAGGAAGTGGGGGTGGGAGCATCAGCACCCCTCTTTTAATGTTGGGTGCCTCACCCCCTGCTTTAAGGTCAAGTAACTGCAGGATCTCCATCCCCACCCCCACCTCCCGACACCTCACCTTATGATAACTCTGACGTTATGGTGGAAGGAAGGTCACCCCAATGCCCTTCTGTCCACCCCACCATGCTTCCCCTACCTCCAAAACTTACCTGTCCCTGGAGTCCCGGGTATTAGACTCCAGGGCTTGGTTGCAGTCTCAGTCCTGGTCCACTGCAACTTCTGGCACTGCACGGACTAGAAAGCTGCTGGCCGAACCAATTGACCGGCAGCTCTCTAAGGCAGGATTTCTTCCTGAGGGAGGGGTGGAAGTCCTGCCTCCAGCCAATTAATACTCCTTGGAGCGTGAGATCGCAGTGGGGCAGGCAGTGTCAGTGGGGACGTGTTTTCCGCCCACTCTTCGGATGGCGGGCAGGGAAACTCTGCCATCATCAAAATCCTGGCCCTAGTTATGTTTCGCACGCACAATGTTATCAGATGTTCTGTTATCCACTTCTGGTAATCACTTTTGAGTATTATAAAAATGGTAGTAGTCAAGTATCATCATTTGATATTACAGTTTTGGATTTCATAATGATTACTTGAATAGGGATTGCAGCAGGAAGCTCTTGGGGCCTGTCTCCTTGTCTTGCCCAATATTGATATCACAGGATGAGCCATGATTAGCAAACCTTGGGCAAAGAGGATGTGACATGGAGAGAGAGAGAAAACACTACAAGAGAATGGGAAGGGTTTGGTCCAGAGGAGATATCCATAATAGGAATGAATGGGGAGCGTTGAGTATAAAGCTTTGGGATGATTGCATTTGTTCGGGTCCCATATGACATGCTATGAAGGAACTGGTGGGATAAGAGCTCATGGACCAAAATAAACCTTTATGTGAACAAGGAGCAGGAGTAGGCCATTCAGCCCCTTGAGCCTGCTCCACCATTTAACAAGATCATTGCTGATATGATAGTAACCTGAAACCTGCATCCCACCTATCCCTGATAACCTATCACCCCCTTGCTTACCAAGAGTCTATCTACCTCTGCCTTAAAAATATTCAAAGACTCTGCTTCCACTACCTTTTCAAGAAGAGAGTTCCAAAGACTCACGACCCACGGAATGAAAAAGTTTCGCCTCATCTCTGTTTTAAACAGTGATCCCTAGTGCTAGATTCTTCCACAAGAGGAAACATCATCTCCACATCCACCCTGTCAAGACCCCCTCAGGATATGCTCCTCAACTGCTCTTATGAATGAGGTTGGAAAAATCTCAGTCGGGTCTCTAGTAGTTTATTTGGACCTCAAAATTCTCCAAAATATGTGACTCATTGGAAATAAAATTCAAAGAAGCCTCTGCTTGTCTGAAATTGGTGTGAAGGTACATTGGTGCGGGAGGGTGGGTAGTTGTGCCTTGCATTAACTCCCATGCTGCATCTGGCTTTGAAGTGCTGATGGGGAAGTATATAATTTGTACCCAATCTGTGCTCGATTTGGCTTGTTAGAGATTACATTCCCCATTACTGAATACATGTCATTCAGATGAGTGTAGAATCTAAACAAAAACTTCCTTTGGAAAAGTTGAGAACTTAAAAACTATTATTAACAATGCTTAATAATGTGAATGCTTAACAGTGGGTTCGACATTTCTACTATTTTAAAAGCGGAGCTAATCCATGTAAAATTCACAGATTGGCATTTTTTAAAATTCATTCGTAGGATGTGGGCTGCCCCAGAATTTATTGTCCATTCCTAATTGCCCTTAAGAAGGTTGAAGTGAGTATTTTTTAATTCTTTCATGGAATGTGGGCATTGCTGGCTAGGCCAACATTTATTGCCCATCCCTATTTATCCTTGAGAAGGGGGTGGTGAGCCGCCTCCTTGAACTGCTGTAGTCCATGTGGTGTCCTCAGCCCAATCATCTTCAGCTGCTTCATTAATGACCTTCCTTCCATCATAAGGTCAGAAGTGGGATGTTTGCTGATGATTGCACAATGTTCAACACCATTCATGATTCCTCAGATACTGAAGCAGTCCATGTCCAAATGCAGCAAGACCTGGACAATATCCAGGCTTGGGCTGACAAGTGGCAAGTAACATTCCTATCACATAAGTGCCAGGCAATGACCATCTCCAACAAGAGATAATCTAACCATTGCCCCTTGACATTCAATGGCCTTACCATCACTGAATCCCCCACTATCAACATCCTGGGGGGTACCATTGACCAGAAACTGAACTGAACTAGCCATATAAATACTGTGGCTACAAGAGCAGTCAGAGGCAGGTACACCTGCAGTGTTGTTGGGGAGATCCAGGATTTTGACTCAGTGACGGTGAAGGAACGGTGATATATTTCCAAGTCAGGATGGTGTGTGGCTTGGAGGGGAACTTCTAGGTGGTGGTGTTCCCATGTGTCTGCTGCCCCTGTCTTTCAGGTGACCTTCTTGAATACAACTCAATGGCTTCCAAGGCTATTTCAGTATGCAGTTAAAAGCCAACGACATTGCAATGACTGAAGTCACATATAGACCTGAAGAGCATTCCTGAACCAGTTCGGTGTTTACAATAATCCATGAACACGATTATTGATGCAGGTACAGCTACAGCGTCTCAAGACCGGCCACATTGGCTCCGAATCCATGCTGGATTTAGGATCTTGCCGGTTTTCGGGTCAGGCAATTTGGACCAGGTCAGGCTGGGTCAAGTGTTGCTCAGATCACTCATAGCACGAGAAAAGACAGGCAAGCAAAGTCAATAACTTGGCATGCCACTGTGTCAATGCAGCAGCTAGCCGAACAAGCCGATAAGTTATTTTACCCATCTAATAATGATTAAAATTCACACGTGGCAGTTTGAAAAATATCCAATTTTCAGTAACCGTATTTGAGACAATGTCGCTATACTAGCTTTTTATCCCAGAATCATTTAATTAACTGAATTTAAATTCCTCTGCTAACATAGTGAGATTAAATTCATAATCATTCGTTCAGGCCTCTGGATTGCTAGCCCAGTAACATGACGACTGCTACTGTACCTGTGTATAGTAATACTGTATTGAATACATTGACTATTCTGCTGCAAATATCAGTAACAATCATTTTTAGGCCACTATATTGTGCAGATGCACAGCCAACATTTTGCTAACCTGAAACCTGTGAAAACAGGATACTGTCTTTTCCTGGTGATGCTGCGGTTTCTGAGCAGTGCACCTCAATGGCATCAGTATCTCAGCCAGCCTGTATCTCCACAATCATATCATGAGGCTGTCGTTAGCTTTGTACACCTCTTGCCCAAAATGCTGACTAAGTTTTGCTTGGCTCTTGAGGAACGCAAACTTGTTTATCAGATGTGGTTTACAAATTTCATTTTTAGACAGAAGTGAGATGGCTTAGAAAGAATACCACAGCGAACATCTTTGCTTCACTTCAATTGAAATGATACCACAGGCTCATGCTGAGAAAAAGCACCCTCTCAAACATGTTCCTTGCGATTGAACACCTAACTCCTGCTACAGCTGGTCAGGGAGTGTCTGATGGAGGCGCACATTACACCCACATTTGCTTGACCTGATATAGGTGTGCTTAGTAAGGCAGAGAAACAGGGAGTTTTGCCTCAAATCTAAATTGGATTGTATGATAAATGCTAATGCTTTCCCCATTACTACGATCATTCAGTAATTTGGTATTGTTTAACTTGGCCCATTTTCAAATGGTTATAAAGGACAGTGGGGGGTAATTTTAACCTAACTCGGTTTGGGAGAAACTCTTGGGATTGTGGAACGTTAGTTTTATACCCTGCCTGACATTACTGATGCCAGTTGTGGCTTGGTGAGTCGCGCCTGCATCACTATGCCAAACGTTTATGGGACTTGATCTGGACTGACACTCTGGTGCAGTACTGAGGGAGTGCTGCACTGCCAGAAGTTGTCTTTCAGATAAGATATTAAACTGACGCCCTGTCTACCTTGTCAGCTGGACATTAAAAAAATTCCATGACATTTTTTCAAAGAAGAGCACGAAAGTTCTCCTGTGTGCCCCAACTGCTGTTTGACCCACAACCATTCGGTCATTTATCTCGCTGCTGTTTGTGGTAGCTTGCTGTGTGCAAATTGGTTGCCACGTTTCCTACATTCCAGCAGTGACTATACTTCAAAAGATATTTAATTGAATATAAAGCACTTTGGGGTATCCTCAGGCCATGAAATGCTGCCTCTCCTTGCTGTCTTTACGGTCCATTGGCTTTAATGAGATTCACGACAGTCAGGTTAGACCAAATAGTTGGAATCACTGAGGAATTTAATGTATTGAAAAAAAAAATCGCATCTTTGCCGTTGGAATGATCCTGCAGCTGTGTGCATGTGGGATTAGGTATGTCAACACATGTGTTTATTTTTCTAAAACATTCTTTTTGTGTGATGTGTCAGTGGCAGCTGGCCTTTATTTACTGGAGACAGGAGCTGAAGCTCCACAGCAAAGTCTTAACTGCTTTCAGCCAATGAGTAAATTGCGGCACTCCAACTTGGTTTTACACTGAGGAACATCACTTGATGTGATTGCATTATTGGCCTGACAGTTGCAATCTTTAAAATAAGAATTTAACAACTAAATAATCAATAATTAAATAATTAGCAATTAAATAATTAAAATAGGAGCCTGAAGGACGAGAGAGTTAGTTCTGTGGTAAGCAATGAATAGGGGTTTCCACAAAGGTTTCTTCCTGATGGGCAGCATAGCAGTCACATGTGGGGAGTTCTGTCCTCGTACATGTCCTTGCCCAAAAAATGGATGGAATAAAACTCCCCATTGAACACCCGCCCCAGCCCTACACTACATGTTGGGTTATGGTACCATATGGTTAAGTTGGAGGTTTTGTGGCGTTCCCACCTCTCGGTCAGAAGCACCGGGTTCAAGTCTCACTTCAGGACTTGATGGCTGTGGGAGGTGTATCATAATTGTCAACCTGTAAATCCCTTCCGATACACCAGTGTTGTGGGTGGCAAGGGTGGGAGAGACTCCTGGTCAGCCATACTGCAGAAGGCAATGGCAAACCACTGCAGCACCTTGCCAAGCATAACCACGGACCAATCACAGAGGTCCATGGTCGTCATTGCCCTTTCAGGGTCTGGTACCTGGACAGAGAGAGTTTATGTTACTAGACTAAGACCTGGAGACATGAGTTCAAATCCCACCAAGGAAGCTGGGTAAATCAAATTCAGTTAAAACTGGTCTCAGTAATGGTGACCCTGAAACTATTGTCACAAAAACCCGTTTGGTTCACTAATGTCCTTTAGCGAAGGGAATCTGTCATCCTTACCTGGTCAGATCTATGTGACTCCAGGTCCACAGCAATGTGGTTGACTCTTAACTGCCCTTTGAAATGGCCTAGCAATTTGCTCAGTTATATTCAATAAGGTGGCTCAACCACCCCTTTCTCATGGGTTTCAGATGGGCTGTAAATGCTGGTGACACACACACATCTTGTGAATGAATGTATAATTAAAAAAAACTCTGTTCACTGTCAAAGTTAGATTCAAGGTAAATCGTCTGTCCCATCAAGCACTCTCTGGTTTGGCACAGGATAGTTTAGTTACAGTGACATGTTACCTTTTACCTGGTGTGCACAGCATGTACACAGGAGCTGATGCACGTAGCACAACAGGCCCAGATAGAAATGATAAAAACAAAAAACTGCGGATGCTGGAAATCCAAAACAAAAACAGAATTACTTGGAAAAACTCAGCAGGTCTGGCAGCATTGGCGGAGAAGAAAAGTTCTGTCGAAGGGTCATGAGGACTCGAAACGTCAACTCTTTTCTTCTCCGCCGATGCTGCCAGACCTGCTGAGTTTTTCCAGGTAATTCTGTTTATGTTCCAGATAGAAATGAGTCATTCTCCTCTGTTAAGATCATGCTCCAGGAGGATGAAATTGAGTTTCAGGCTGTTAGGTCTGGTGCCAACCTCCTTTCATCATCAGTTGTAATTTTGCCTGTGAGAGAATATGTTGGGCAAAATACTTTACACATACCACAGATTACTCTTAACTTGAGTTAAACAGCATGTCATGAAGATCCACACGACCAGGGCATTAGATCACGATAGATCCATTCGCGCAAATTGAATAATCTCCCCCTCTTCCTTGTCTGTTTCCCCCCCCCACCCCCACCCAACGCCCTGTTTTCCCAGTTTCTCCCAAACCGAGTTAGGTTAAAATTACCCCCTACTGTCCTTTATAACCATTTGAAAATGGGCCAGGTTAATCAATGCCAAATTGCTGAATTATCGTAGTAATGGGGAAAGCAGAGGGGCCTTATCTAAACCTGTCATAATCTTGTACATTCAGGTCTTTCCGCAACTTCCTTCACATGTGATGAACCATTGTGTCATGTCTATAAGACATGAAAGAGGTCATGAACTGTTTAAATTAAACCTTACCTTTTGCTAATCTAAAAATGAACTTTGCTGGATCAAACATATGGCTGCTTCATGTCACATGATTTGCAAGTTGGCTAAAAGTTCTGGAAACTTCCAACTGCAATTACAGGACAAAGCCCAGCGTTCATCCTTGTGGAATTTCACACCTATCGTTGTACGGACCCATTACAATCAATGAAACAAGGGAGCAGCAGATGGTCTGTCTCCCTAGCCTGGACTTAAAACAAAGAAGGAGAGCCATCAAAACTCGTTATACCTGCAGAGGCACTAATAGTTGCCATCTATCTCCTAAGGTGAACAATGGATTCTGACCAAAGACATAGAAACTGACTGCTAACCTGAAACAAACTCATCAATAGGCAACATCACATGACCTAAGCTCCTTTGGGAAGTTTTAATGTTACATTCCTGGAGTCTCAGGGCAGTCAGCTGTTAACATCCAGCCTGCCAACACCAGAGCAGGCCTCCAAGCTGACAACAAAGCCTGCCTCAAGTCTAAACCTCCTTGAAGTCTGGTTCTCTGGAAGATTCCTGCCATTGCCTGTAGAGGGGATCAAGTCTTCTATATCAACCTCATCTTGCTGCATCATCATCAACTTTGAAGGAATTTAGAAACTCCTGCTTTTAGCTAGCTGAACCTGCCTGAACTTTAATTCCTATGTGAAGGAGCCCTCACTGGAATCTGACATTCTGGACTCTTAACATTCATGTGAATTAATATCTCTACCTTTGTTCTTTTTTTGTTTTGGGTTGTTCCTAGTTGTAAAACTCTTCTTCTGTATCTCCTCCTTGTGTGCTTGAACGTATGTATGTAGTTGCGACAATCATCCCCTGGGGTTTGGATGTATGAATAAACAATATTTCTGATTCTTCCCTAAAAAGAGTTGGTGTGAGTCACTTTAAAAAAAAAAATGGAGCTTGTTCGTCACAAGTGTGATTTTGGCTTGGAAAAAGGAAAGGAACTGATACCAATAGCTTAGTTTTTAAAGAAGGATTCTTTGTCAACCAGTGATGTGGAATCATTAGTTCAGGATTTCAGTGCAAGCGAGGAGTTCAAGCCAGACTCCCATTCAAATTGCAGTGTAATTTCCATCAACGTTCCAGAATTCCCCTTGTACTTGTACCAACTACTTGCAATTTCTGGAATGCTTTTTTTGAATGATTTCAAATTCCCCTTCACTTGCTTATTTCTGAGCTAAAGGAAATGATTTATCTGTGTCAGAGGCACAGGAACTGAGGCATTATTATTGTTCTTGGAAGTTTGGGTAGTGTGATAGAAGTTATTTTCAATGTATGAGAGGAGCACATTCCAAGTAATATGAATGTGTTTCTGCACCCAAGCAGAATTTCCAAATACCATTGTTATTGAGGGTAGGTTTGTGAAAGAGGAACTAGATTCAATACTGCAGAAGAAGGTTAGCTTTATATGCTTGTAATGGCTTGACAGGCCAGACAGGTTTCAACAAGAAATAAATATTTAAGAGGACTTTTCAGATGTTACATGCTCGATCAGGACCCTCATCAGGAAGCCTTGCCCTCCCCCCCTGCCCTTCAAAGATTACACACTTAGGGCTTATTGGTTGGAGCCTCCAAGAACATTGCATAACCCCTGATAGACAGCAGGAGAGACTATGCTTTCAGTTACTCCCTCTTTAGTTTTTTACAGTTTCTATTTACAGAGAACATTTGAATATCCAGCAACATATATACAATATCAGGTGATTAAAGATTAAGTCTCTAAGGTGCTTTCTTCCCTCAGTTAGAGCGGTGTAGCTCTACCACTTGAGGTTCTTCCACAGGATTGACATGATCATGAACTGTAGCACAAGATACATCATTAGAAAGTGGCAGTTCAAGGTTAGGGAACTCTACAGACACATTGGGCATGTCTCTTCGAGGTTGAACTGTCATCTCAGGGATTAATGGTTTGACGTTAATCACAGGTAGAATGGCCTTATCCTCACTGAATAAAACCATTAATGGTTTATGGTCCGATACAATGATGAAATATCATCCATGCAGCTACTGGTAGAATTTCTTCACTCTGAATACCCCGATAAACCTTCCTTTTCTAGCTGTGAATAACCCTTCTTGGCTGTGGAGAGGGTTCTCGAGACATAGCCAATGGGCCTTTCTGGTCCATCCTCCATTCTGTGATAAAATGGCTCCTACACCATAAGGAGAAGCATCACATGTTAATACCAATACTTTTGATGAGTCGTAGTGTACCAATAAACACGATGAATGCAACAGTTTCTTTACTTTCATAAAGGTGGCTTCCTGTTCTGAATTCCATGACCAACGGTGATTCTTTTTTAACAACAAGTGTAATGGTGCCATTACAGTCGATGGGTTTGTCAAGATGTGGCTATAGTAGTTGATCATACCTAGGAAAGACTTAAGTTCGCACAGCGAGAGCACAACTTTGATTGCCCTAACTTTCTCTTCTACCAGATACAAACCCATGGCATCTACCCTGTGACCCAAGTAAGTAACTTCTGGCACTTGGAATACACATTTTTCTTTCTTTAATCATCACTGGTTTCCAAAAATCTCCTTAGCACCTCCTCCAGGTTTGCCAAGTGTTTGGTCTCAGTTGACCCTGTGATCAGAACATCATCTAGGTATACGACCATTCGGGGAAGATCACAAATGACTCTCCATTGCCCTTTGAAAGATTGCACATGCAGACGCTACTCCAAATAGTAGGCGAGTATACTAATACAGATCCTTGTGTGTGTTGATAGTCATGTATTCTCGAGATGTGCTCTCCAGTCCTAAATGTTGGTGAGCTTGGCTCATACCCAGTTTTTTGTCGGATTTACCTCCAGCAAGCTTTGCATATAAGTCGTCTATCCTTGGAATGGGGTACTTCTCTAGTTTGGTTGCCTTGTTTATGGTCAATTTATGGTTCCCACAAATGCATATGGTTTGGCCAGGCTTAACAACTGGATGCTGCCCGTTCCGGGAGTTAGACAGGTTGGATGATGCCCAGCTTTTCTAACTGGCACAGTTCTGCATCCACCTTTTCCTTCAACACATAAGGCACAGGTCTGGCCTTAAAGAAACATGGTGGCGCTTGAGGATCCACAAATATTTTTGCTTTCAAGCCTTTTAACTTCCCTAATTCATCCCAAAATACACAGTCGTGTTTCCTTAGCAGTTGAGGAACTCCTCCTGTTCTCAAGTGAAGTATTTCAGACCAGTCAAGCTTGATGTTTTGTAACCAGTCTCAGCCCAGAAGACTAGGTCCTTCTCCTGTCACTATTCTCATTGGAAGCTGGGCTGTCTGTTGCCTATAAGACACTGGTATTGTGGCGATGCCCTTTACTTGTATAGATTCTCCAGTGTATGTCTTCAATTTAGCAGTTGTTCACTCCAGATTCAGTGGCTGGGTACCTTTATTTCAGTATTTAAATGTAAGCTTTCCCGCCACTGTATTTGAAGCTCCCATATCTACCTCTATTATTAGTGGCTTCCCATTGTTATGATCCCAACTGAGGTTACCCCTGGACAAGCTTAATCCCAGGGTGGAACCCAGCTTGATAGATCCTAACTTATAATTGGTTTGTTTAGATATGTGGAGACTGGCCACTGAACAGAGTCACTGGAGTCAGCTAATGAACTTATAACTAAAGAGTAAAACATTTATTTAACAAGAAAAGATGAACTATATTACAACTCCTTCACCCACAACTATACCTTTACAGATATATACAGATTTGTAAGGGTAACACAAGTTACAAAAGCTCTCTTACTCTAAGGTTCACAGTAAGTACACAGTCCATGTAAACCAATAGGCACCCTGTGGTCAGACACACCACAGCCTGAAACCAAGTGACAGCTGCCACCTCAATCAAATGCTATGGATCTCTCCTCAACTTTCCCCCAGATGCTTCTCACAATGTCAGCCAATTGGTCTCACTGCAATCCGTCTTTTACACGAGGGTTTCCAATCTCCACTTTCCAAGAACTCACCTTGGAATCTTCTCCCAAACCTATGCTTTCTCTCAGATGCCTTCTGCAAGGGTTCACCTCCAGGGTTTCGAACTCTCCTTCCGATGTTCCTTTTCCCAGGGTCACCACAGGCATTCAAGCTTTCTTCCACGTACTCTCTCCCACTGACTCAGCCATCAACAGTACTCCACTGCTTCACATGCCCTTAGCAAAGAGTTACAGACGTTCAACTGTCCCTTTGGACCTTGCCCCTAGCAAGCTGTTCTCATTTTAAATCTACTTTTTGCAGCTTTTGTCTCTTTAAATCTGAATCTTTGAGCCTTTCTTTCTGCCCCTCACTCTTAACTTCATTAACAGGACCTTTTTCAGGTTCCTGTCCTTCCTTTGACTAGAAGGACTGCTTGGGACTTTCTCCTGTTCCACTCTCCTGGCTTTTGTGGTCTTTTCTTTAGCTTGGGACTTGCTATCTGTCCCTTTTGCTCCAGTCTCTCTCCGTCAGCTACTTGCAACCAATTTTAGCGTGGGACTGGTTTTCTATCCCTTCTAGGTGACTTCTGTTTGGCAGCTGTCTTCAAAACTGAACTTGAAACTGCTGTTTCTTTAGTTTTTCTGTGTCTGTCTGTGGAAGGGACCTGCCTCTCTGGACCCCTGTTTCTAGGCAACAGTCCAATTTTTTCCTACTCTTGTTTGTTTAACTTAGCTGCAAAAGTCGTAAACCTCTCATTAGAAATGCAGGCATCTTTTAAAGTGAAACTAAACTCAGTTTGACCTTTCTTAACACACAGATACAGAAATACAAATCAAACTTAAACATTAAAGCTAAAACTCATTCCTAACACCCACAAATACAAATATAACTTATTTAAACTATCTCTGTTTCCTAACACCATTAACTTGGATTATGACAGTGATAGGTTCAGCTTCTACAGCGGTGACATTATACAGGGAATAAATGTTGGTATCGGCAGCTTCAGATTCTGCTGTATTTTTAAATTCAATCATGTTGCTTTGCTGCTTTATGGGCTGTTTCAACTTCACTCTGCATTGTCTTACCAAGTGACCTTTCTTATGGCATTAATGGCATTCTGCCTCCTTGAATCTGCAAGGTGTCCAGTCTGTGGTCACCCCCACATCTATAACAAATTAACCTTGGAGTCACTGCTGAAGTGTTTCTACAAGGCCTTTTCGCGTTTCTAACAGTGCCCCTCGCTTTGCTGCTATATCTCTGGTTTTCAAGCCACGCCCAGTGGTAGGTTCCCACCCCAAATGAAGAACTGCACCATGTTGTACCTGTTACAAAGCCTGCGAGTCTCTCACAGCACTTTCCATGGTAAGTGATATTTCCAGCGAGTAAACAGCGCTGAATGGCATCATCGTGAACTCCACAAACGAACCAGTCCCTCAGCATATTATTGAGTGTGTCCCCGAAGATGCAGTGTTCTGTCAACTGCTTCAGCTTCACTATACACAAGTTGCGATGGACTCTCCTGGGGCGTAACTCAGGAATTAAACTTAAACCACTACATTATTACAGATGGTCTCAGCTGGAAATGTTTCACTAGGTCCACTAATTCATGAAAGGACTTAGAATTGGGTGTGTTTGGGGCCGTTGGTCTGTGGGTGAGATTGTATGCCTTGCTACTACGTACACGTAAAAGGATTGCTTTCTGCTTTTCCTTCGCAGTAATTTCGTTCGCTACGGAATAAAAATCAAGGCGCTCTATGTGCTGACTCCAGTCTTCCTTAGCTGCATCGTAAGGATCGATTCTGCCAAAGAGTGGCATGACTAGTGAGTGGTCTTTTCTTTTTTTCTTAGATTCAATGTACTCACGTTAATATGGTGAGGTGCAGCGTAGGAGCTGTTTTACCCTCGTCACCAAATGTAATGACTTGATGGACTAAAAACAAAAAACTGCGGATGCTGGAAATCCAAAACAAAAACAGGTCTGGCAGCATCGGCGGAGAAGAAAAGAGTTGACGTTTCGAGTCCTCATGGCCCTTCGACAGAACTAGGCAAATCCCAGGAAGGGGTGACGTATAAGCTGGTTTAAGGTGGGGGGTGGGGTGGGGGGGTGGGCGGCGGTGGTGGTGGTGGGGTGGGTTGGGTGGGGGGAGAGAAGTGGAGGGGGTTGGAGTGGTTGTAGGGACAAATAAGCAGTGATAGAAGCAGATCAACAAAAGATGTCACAGACAACAGAACAAAAGAACACATAGGTGTCGAAGTTGGTGATATTATCTAAACGAATGTGCTAATTAAGAATGGATGGTAGGGCACTCAAGGTATAGCTCTAGTGGGTGTTGGGGGAGCATAAAAGATTTAAAAATATTTAAAAATAATGGAAATAGGTGGGAAAAAGAAAAATCTATAGAATTTATTGGAAAAAAAACAAAAGGAAGGGGGAAGAAATAGAAAGGGGGTGGGGATGGAGGAGGGAGGTCAAGACCTAAAGTTGTTGAATTCAATATTCAGTCCGGAAGGCTGTAAAGTGTCTAGTTGGAAGATGAAGTGTTGTTCCTCCACTTTGCGTTGGGCTTCACTGGAACAATGCAGCAAGCCAAGGACAGACATGTGGGCAAGAGAGCAGGGTGGAGTGTTAAAATGGCAAGCGACGGAGGTTTAGGTCATTCTTGCAGACAGACTGCAGGTGTTCTGCAAAGCGGTCGCCCAGTTTACGTTTGGTCTCTCCAATGTAGAGGAGACCGCATTGGGAGCAACGAATGCAGTAGACTAAGTTGGGGGAAATGCAAGTGAAATGTTGCTTCACTTGAAAGGAGTGTTTGGGCCCTTGGACGGTGAGGAGAAGGAAGTGAAGGGGCAGGTGTTACATCTTTTGCTTGGGCATGGGGTGGTGCCATAGGTGGGGGTTGGGGAGTAGGGGGTGATGGAGGAGTGGACCAGGGTGTCCCGGAGGGAACGATCCCTACAGAATGCTGACAGTGGGGGTGAAGGGAAGATGTGTTTGGTGGTGGCATCATGCTGGAGTTGGCAGAAATGGCGAAGGATGATCCTTTGAATGCGGAGGCTGGTGGGGTGATAAGTGAGGACAAGGGGGACCCTATCATGTTTCTGGGAGGGAGGAGAAGGTGTGAGGGCGGATGTGCGGGAAATGGGCCAGACATGGTTGAGGACCGTGGGTGGGAAACCTCGGTTAAGGAAGAAGGAGGACATGTCAGAGGAACTGTTTTTGAAGGTAGCATCATCGGAACAGATGCAACGGAGGCGAAGGAACTGAGAGAATGGGATGGAGTCCTTACAGGAAGCGGGGTGTGAGGAGCTGTAGTCAAGGTAGCTGTGGGAGTCGGTAGGCTTGTAATGGATATTGGTGGACAGTCTATCACCAGAAATTGAGACAGCGAGGTCAAGGAAGGGAAGGGAAGTGTCAGAGATGGACCACGTGAAAATGATGGAGGGGTGGAGATTGGAAGCAAAATTAATAAATTTTTCCAGGTCCCGACGACAGCACGAAGCAGCACCGAAGTAATCATCGATGTACCGGAGAAAGAGTTGTGGAAGGGGGCCGGAGTAGGACTGGAACAAGGAATGTTCCACATACCCCATAAAGAGACAGGCATAGCTGGGGCCCATGCGGGTACCCATAGCCACACCTTTTATTTGGAGGAACTGAGAGGAGTTGAAGGAGAAATTGTTCAGTGTGAGAACGAGTTCAGCCAGACGGAGGAGAGTAGTGGTGGATGGGGATTGCTCGGGCCTCTGTTCGAGGAAGAAGCTAAGACCATCCTGGTGGGGGATGGAGGTGTAGAGGGATTGGACGTCCATGGTGAAGAGGAAGCGGTTGGGGCCAGGGAACTGGAAATGGTTGATGTGGCGTAAGGTGTCAGAGGAATCATGGATGTAGGTGGGAAGGGACTGGACAAGGGGAGAGAGAAGGGAGTCAAGATAATGAGAAATGAGTTCTGTGGGGCAGGAGCAAGCTGACACGATCGGTCTACCGGGACAGTTCTGTTTGTGGATTTTGGGTAGGAGGTAGAAGCGGGCCGTCCGAGATTGGGCGACCGTCAGGTTGGAAGCTGTGGGAGGAAGATCTCCAGAGGAGATGAGGTCAGTGACAGTCCTGGAAACAATGGCTTGATGTTCAGTGGTGGGGTCATGGTCCAGGGAGAGGTAGGAGGAAGTGTCTGCGAGTTGACGCTCAGCCTCCGCGAGGTAGAGGTCAGACCTCGCTGTCTCAATCTCTGGTGATAGACTGTCCACCGATATCCATTACAAGCCTACTGACGCCCACAGCTACCTTGACTACAGCTCCTCCCACCCCGCTTCCTGTAAGGACTCCATCCCATTCTCTCAGTTCCTTCGCCTCTGTCGCATCTGTTCCGATGATGCTACCTTCAAAAACAGTTCCTCTGACATGTCCTCCTTCTTCCTTAACCGAGGTTTTCCACCCACGGTCGTTGACAGGGCCCTCAACCGTGTCTGGCCCATCTCCCGCGCGTCCGCCCTCATGCCTTCTCCTCCCTCCCAGAAACATGACAGGGTCCCCCTTGTCCTCACTTATCACCCCACCAGCCTCTGCATTCAAAGGATCATCCTCCACCATTTCCGCCAACTCCAGCATGATGCCACCACCAAACACATCTTCCCTTCACCCCCACTGTCGGCATTCCGTAGGGATCGTTCCCTCCGGGACACCCTGGTCCACTCCTCCATCACCCCCTACCCCCCAACCCCCACCTATGGCACCACCCCATGCCCACGCAAAAGAGGTAACACCTGCCCCTTCACTTCCTCTATCCTCACCGTCCAAGGGCCCAAACACTCCTTTCAAGTGAAGCAACATTTCACTTGCATTTCCCCCAACTTAGTCTACTGCATTCGTTGCTCCCAATGCGGTCTCCTCTCCATTGGAGAGACCAAACATAAACTGGGCGACCGCTTTCGCAGAACACCTGCAGTCTGTCCTGCAAGAATGACCCTAAACCTCCGTCGCTTGCCATTTTAACACTCCACCCTGCTCTCTTGCCCACATGTCTGTCCTTGGCTTGCTGCATTGTTCCAGTGAAGCCCAACGCAAAGTGGAGGAACAACACTTCATCTTCCAACTAGACACTTTACAGCCTTCCGGACTGAATATTGAATTCAACAACTTTAGGTCTTGACCTCCCTCCTCCATCCCCACCCCCTTTCTATTTCTTCCCCCTTCCTTTTGTTTTTTTTCCAATAAATTCTATAGATTTTTCTTTTTCCCACCTATTTCCATTATTTTTAAATATTTTTAAATCTTTTATGCTCCCCCAACACCCACTAGAGCTATACCTTGAGTGCCCTACCATCCATTCTTAATTAGCACATTCGTTTAGATAATATCACCAACTTCGACACCTATGTGTTCTTTTGTTCTGTTGTCTGTGACATCTTTTGTTGATCTGCTTCTATCACTGCTTATTTGTCCCTACAACCACTCCAACCCCCTCCACTTCTCTCCCCCCACCCAACCCACCCCACCACCACCACCGCCGCCCACCCCCCCACCCCACCCCCCACCTTAAACCAGCTTATACGTCACCCCTTCCTGGGATTTGCCTAGTTCTGTCGAAGGGCCATGAGGACTCGAAACGTCAACTCTTTTCTTCTCCGCCGATGCTGCCAGACCTGCTCAGTTTTTCCAGGTAATTCTGTTTTTGACGTGATGGACCGGTCAGGGTTTCAACAAGAAACAGATAAACTTTATTGCAGAGAGCTTTTCAGATGCTACATGCTTGATCAGGACCCTCGTCAGGAGGCCTCGCCCCCCCCACTCCCCCGCAAATTACCTGCGCTTAAGGCTCATTGGTCGGAGCCTCCAAGAACATCACGTGATCCTTGATAGGCAGCAGGAGAGGCTACACCTTCAGCTATTACAACGCTGATCTGTCAAACCTGGCAACAATTTGGAAAACAGAATGATGGCTCCTTATGATAATTGCCCTACTCTTTTTCAAAATAAGACCGTGGGATATTTTACATCCACCTGAGAGGGAAGACAGGGCCTCGGTTTAACCTCCCATCTAAAATATGGCACCTCTAACAGTGCAGCATTCCCTCAGCACTTTGTGTTCCAGTATTGTAGTAGAACTTGAACACACATCCTTTTGACTCCAAGGCAAGTGTGGCATCAACTAAGCCACTATTTATCTCTTAATCAACATCACAAAAACAGACTATCTAGCCATTATCATGTTGCTGTTTTTGGGAGCTTGCTGTGCACAAATTAGCTGCCATATTTCCTACAGTACAGCAGTGACTGCACTTCAGAAGTGCTCTGTTGGTTGTAAAGGGCTTTGGAGTGTCCTGAAATCATGAGATGTGCTGTATTTTTCTGGCATTATCTAACGAGGCACTGGAGGATTGGCACTCAAACAGCTTCAATGATCTTCCCTGGGCTTTGCTGCCACCCCATTGGAGGCCTCTTGGAGGCTAAAGAGATATGAATCCCACAAATGAAAAGGATGAATCCCTTTGTGTGAGCTCCGTGAGTCAGGATTTAAGTGTGCTCCTCCAAATCTGGTCTCTTGAGCATTCCCAATTTTCATCATGCTCGAATTAATTTTAGCTCTTAAACTGGAGGCTTTTCCTCCAGAAACCATTAGAGTCAGAAACATTGGGACCAAGTCCAAAATCTGTTCTTTTCCACCTGATAAATTTTTATGCACTGGATTATGAGCAGGTTACCATACCCATCAGACTACATTTTAATGCAGTGTTGGTTACTGAGAAGTAACTGTTGTCTTCATGTAGCAGACGCAGGTGTGAAGAAGACCCACCAGCTTGATTTCCAGTGTTGGATGTCCGAAGTATGAGGAAACATGTGAGAAACTTGGGATTTTCAGGGAAACAAAAACGACTGAGAGAAACTAGCTCCCATGTTCAGGTATCTTCCTGAGGAAGAGAATGAACAATTCCAGTCAGTAGGAAAGACTTACATTTATATAGATCTTTCATGACCTCAGGATCCCATAAAGCAATTTGCTGCCAATGGAGTACCTTTGAAATGTAGTCATTATTGTAGTGTGCGAAACACAGCTAGCAATTTGTGCACTGCAAGTTCCCACAAACATCATTGAGATATGTGACCAGTTCATCTTTTTATTGATATTGGCTGAGGGATAAAAAATTGGCCAGGACACTGGTGAGAACTCCCCTACTGTGCTTCAGAATGATGCCATGGGATCTTTTATGTCAACCTGAGAGGCAAGATGGGGCCTAGTTTTAGCATCTCATCTGAAAGATGGTTACTTGGACAGTGCCGCAGTCCCTCAGTACTACGCTGGCAGTGTTAACCTAGATTAGGTGCTCAAGTCTCTGGAATGGAACTTGAACCTAAGACCAGTTGACTCTGAGGAAAGAGCATTTCCGATTGAGCCAAGGCTGATACACTTTAGAAGGATGGACCAAAAAGTTGCTTTCTTCCTGAGAGTTGGAAAATTTGAGAGACACTACTTGGGGCAGAATTTAGCCCTTGTTGGTCGGGCTTGATGGGGGTGGTCAGGAATCCAACCGCTGCCCGCGATCGAGGCTAGAGGGCGAGTGAGTTAATTGATACTGAGTGTTGCCTGTGCAGGGGTGAGAGGAGAGGAGGGCGAGGGGGGTGAGTGCGAACTTAGCCCATGCGCGTGAATGCATGCTTGAGAATCTCCCTGAGGCACAGAGCTGCCTCAGGGAGATGAAGAGTTTTCAGAAAAAGTAATAAAGACGCGCAAAATGTTATAAACACGGCCCCTCACGTGACTCTGTCACATGAGTAGGGACGTTATAAGTGAAATTTAAAAGATTTTATTTGATCTTTATTTGACATTGGGACCCTCGTCCTGTCCATGGATGAGGTTTCCAAAAAAACTGGAAAGGCCGCTTGGCCTTTTCGCCTGCCCGCCAACCTAAGGTTGAAGGGGCAGTGAAAAGTTTAACTTCATTGATACTTTAATGGCCTCAACAGGCCTTTTAATTGTTGGCAGGCGTGCTGCCAATTCCCGCGCATGCCCACCGACCGAACCGTGGCACGACTGCGTGTTAACGTCGAGACGCTCCCCTGATGTCAACGCTTGGCATTTCCCGGAGTGGGTTGGGCATGTGCCCACCCGCCAAGGTGAAAATTCTGCCCTTGGTGTATTAAAATATGACACGGCATCACTACTGAAAATGTACACTCTTAAAGAGTTGCCAACTTAGATCCCAAAATAATAATAATCAGAAGAAACTGATAGTAAGAGGACTGCAGAGAATTGCTGGCGGAGAAAAAAATAAAGTACCTTACTGTACTGCTGCTTTCGCAAAACCATTAACACCAGCCTGACTCCCTGAGTTAGTGGCTTTTGCCGAGAAAGGAAAGATACATGTGAGAAGAGGATAGAAATGAGGAAGGGAAAAATGGAAGAAAAAGTCCCATGGAAGCATCTAACTGCATTGCTTTTGACAGAGCCTCCGAACTGAGGGGCTTATTTTTAGATTCCAGGTGGAATTCCATTCTGTTCCTTGCGGA
This sequence comes from Carcharodon carcharias, assembly GCF_017639515.1. Taxonomy (NCBI): domain Eukaryota; kingdom Metazoa; phylum Chordata; class Chondrichthyes; order Lamniformes; family Lamnidae; genus Carcharodon; species Carcharodon carcharias. Next base: position 9,798,815 of record NC_054497.1, on the reverse strand, counting down.
ATTACTGAAAGTCGTTCCAAAGCTTTGATTTTCCTGCACATTTTAGGAACTGCTCCAGCATGGAGGAATCTGTCTTTTTGCACCAGGGCTTAAAGGAATCAGAGGAGGCCATTCAGCCCCTCGAGCTTGTTCTACCATTCAATTAGATCATGACTGATTGGTATCTTAACTCCCATCTACCCACTTTGCATCCCTAACCCTTAATACCCTTACCCAACAAATCAGCCTCAATTTTGAAATTTCCAATTGGCCCACAGCTTTGATGGGCTTCTGAGGGAGAGATTCCAGATTTCCAACAGCCTTTATGCAAAGAAGTGCTTCCTGACACCAGTGCCGAATGGCGTCATTCTAATTTTGAATGTTAAGCCCTGTTGTTCTGGACTCTGCTCCCCCCTCCACCCTACCAGAGGAAATCGTGTATCTCTATCTAAAACATCAATTAGGCCACTCGTAATGTTCTACTTGTACAGGAATATAAAAGGCGTTTATGCAACTAGTCCTGACAATTTATAATCAATGAATAATGAGAAATTGTTATTCACATTACCTGTGCCAGAATCTTGCGTTTCCCTCATACAAAATAAACATAGGAAATTCCCTTGAACAAGGTAAAGCTTTGTTCTTCCTGGGAGTCCAAGATACTCATTATCAGAAAGCAAATAACCCATATATGTGCCAGCACGTGCAAACACTCCACCTTTCTCTCTCTCTCTCTCTCCTCAGTGCCCCAACTCACTTGATCTCAAAGCTGCCCAGGTGCACAGTTTCATTTCAACCTTCACCTCAATGGCGCTTTAACAAAAACCTTTCTCTTTTCAAGCTTCAACAGCTCTTGGGTACCAACACCTCTTCTGGATCTTTCTTCCCCTCCGCTGATCCCATCCTTTCTTCCAAACTCACCCCTTGCTGTATGTTCTCTATCTCCTTTGGCCTTCCCCCCACTAACCTAGAATGATCAGCTCTCAGTAAAGGCTTCAAGATCCATCCCTTTACTGCCCAACCTTAATGATTTTGAACTTAGTGTGACACGGAACTCTGATCTTCGATTGCCTTCACCTCCACAGCCATTTCTTTGCTTCTTTGACCAGGAGTGTATCCCAGCCCCCACTGTGACCCCACCCACCCACTTACCCCCTCCCCCTCCACCCCCCAACCACCACCACCACACAGCAGAGCCTTTCTCCCATCTTTAGAATTTCTTCCTTAACCGAGGTTTTCCACCCACGGTGGTTGACAGGGCCCTCAACCATGTCCGGCCCATCTCCTGCGCATCTGCCTTCACACCTTCTTCTCCCTCCCAGAGCCATGAAAGGGTCCCCCTTATCCTCACTTATCACCCCACCAGCCTCCGAAATCAAAGGATCATCCTCCGCTATTTCCGCCAACTCCAGCATGATGCCACCACCAAACACATCTTCCCTTCACCACCCCTCCCCGGCAGCATTCTGCAGGGATCGTACCCTCTGGGACACCCTGGTCCACTCCTCCATCACCCACTACTCCTCAACCCCCTCCCACGGCACCTTCCCATGCAACCGCAGAAGGTGTTACACCTGCCCCTTTACTTCCCCCTTCCTCATCGTCCAACGGCTCAAACACTCCTTTCAAGTGAAGCAGCATTTCACTTGCACTTCCCTCAGTTTAGTCTACTGCATTCGTTGCTCCCAATGCGGTTTCCTCTACATTGGAGAGACCAAACGCAAACTGGGTGACCACTTTGCGGAACACCTTCGGTCTGTCTGCAAGCATGACCCAGACCTCCCTGTCGCTTGCCATTTCAACACACCACCCTGCTCTCAAGCCTACATGTCTGTCCTTGGCTTGCTGCATTGTTCCAGTGAAGCTCAATGCAAACTGGAGGAACAGCACCTCAACTTCCAACTAGGCACTTTACAGCCTTCCAGACTTAACATTGAGTTAAACAACTTCAGATCATGAACACTCTCCTCCCTCCCCACCCCCTTTCCGATCCCCCTTTTTCCAATAATTTATATTTTTAAAAAATATTTTTCTTTTCCCACCTATTTTTAAATCTATCATTTTATCTCCACCTTTTAGCCCATTTTGATCCCTTCCCCCCACCCTACCCCAACTAGAGCCATCTGCCACTTGTTTGTCCAGCTTTCTACCCTTAATGTCACCATTAGCACATTCCTTAGATAATATCACCATCGTCAACACCCCTTTGTCCTTTTGTTTACATCTTTGGCAATCTCTTCTTTGCCTCCACCTATCACTGGCCTCCTATCCAGCTCTACCTGTCCCACCCCCCTCTACCAGCTTATATTTCACCACATTTCTATGTCTTTAGTTCTGATGAAGTGTCATTCGGACTCGAAACATTAACTGTATTCCTCTCTGCAGATGCTGTCAGACCTGCTGAGTTTTTCCAGCTATTTTTGTTTTTGTTTCAGAATTCTCCCTCTGTCTGGACCCCTCTCTCTGGCGTCTTACCCTCTCAAGACCTTTTCATTGAGAACCTGCTGGCCATCCCAATTTCTCTTCTTCCCTCTGTCACTAACCTCCCCCCCTCTGAACTTGCAACACTCCATTCACTCATGTCCATTGCTAACATTGTCATGAAACCTGCTGACAAGAGCAGAGTTGTTGTAGTTAGGTGAAAGGACCTGTTCCTAGTGAAGGCTGAATGCCAACTCTTTTGACACCTCCTGCTACCTTCCTGTGGGCCATGACTCCATCACTGAGCTACCAAGCCATCATTTTCAAGACTCTCCTGGACCATAGCCTCCAACTTCATTGGCCACACAACCCACTTCTACATCCTTCCTACCTTCTTGGTGAACCCATTGTTTCAGCCTGTTCTTGCTCCATACAAATCATTTCTAATCCAACTCTGCTTTTTCTCCCCTAGTCCAATCTCTTCCCACCTATATTTGCTCTTCTTCTATCACCCTCCACCACTTAACCATTTCCATTCTCCTGATCCTAACCATCTCGTCTTCACTATGGATGTCCAATCCCTCTATACCTCCACAGCTCCCTTTCTCCCTCTGCCATGATGATCTGAAGGATCTACACTTCTTCCTTGAACGCTGGCCTGACCAGTCTCCACGTTGAAAGGCCTGGCTCCAATTTTGAGTCTATGAAACCTAGTCCTACATTCCCCAACCTGAAAAAAATAATTCCTCCCAATCTAACCTATTTCTTCCCCTAGTGTTTTGGAAGCCTGGAATCAAACCATCCTTAATCTTCTAAATTACAGGGAATATGACCCAGTTTATGTAATCTCTCCTCCTTATTCATTCTGGTTAACCTACACTTCTTCTAAGTCCAATATATCCATCGTAAGGTGTGGTACCCAGAACTGCTCACAGTACTCAGGATCCTCTCTGTTTTGAGGGCTGTATGATCAGGACTCAGGGCCCGCATATGGACCACGGGCAACACTTTGGAAGTCTCTTCATCCTCTTGACCTATGAGATTCATGAAAAGCACCTAGCAATAAAGGAACTGTTTATTCACCCAGGTCTCACTCTAGCCTGACAACTAAATATTCATCTGAGAAAACACGACAGAATCTCACTATAAAGGTGGGATTTTCCGGACCCACCTATCGCCGGAATTGTCCAGTCCCGCTGAAAGTCGATGCACTTTTTGGCTGGCCCTCTGTATCCTTCGTGGCGGCTCCCACCATGGTGAACCAGGAAATCCCGGTCTAAGTCTCTTATGTAGACATTATGTTGCTGGGTGGATCTGCGTTACCTTGCTTGGCCGTCCAGATGGGGAAGACATCGGACCATATCCATTACTTTTTGATGAAAACTCCTGTCTGTGCTTTAGTTTGGGAAATGGACAGTGTGGAAATGTTAGTGACCAGCTCATGATGGATCCTTTGAAAGGTAGCTTGTCACTTTGTTCATGTGTATGGTGGTTTGTCTTTCTCTATACATAGACTTAAGAGTTCACTGACTGGTACGAAACAGGCTTGAGTTCCAAAATAAATAAAAACTGAAAATGCTGAAAATTCTCAGCAGGTCAGGCAGCATCTGTGGAGAGAAACAGAGTTGACGTTTCAGGTCAATCAATGTGATCCTTCATTGGAACTGAGGAAAGACAGAAATTGTAATATTTCAAATTTCCGCTGTATTTTTTACTTTTATTAAAGATTGAAAATGGAGGAAGTGGAAGAGGGAAGGGGGGCGGAAGAACAAAGAAGAAGATCTGTGACAGGATGGAGAACAGGAGGGACTAAGTGACGACAGAGTTGGTGGTGCAGGGTTCAAGGGAGTGGTAATGGGACAAGTAAAGAAACGAAAGATGGGTCTAGAGGTGGTGTGAGTGGCAGAATGATGAACGGCTGCCATCTGAGAGCACTGACCTGGGAAGAGGACACTAAAGTTGTTTCACAGATCAAACAAAACAACTGTTGAGTATCAATGAGCCCTCTCAGATCTTGTAGGGAATTATTTCTTTAGAACTACTGATTGTGTGCCAATGTGGCAGTGGTGATGATCCATTGTCTGCTTTGTTTCCAGAGGCAGTTAAAATGAATAGGATTTAATACCTTGAAAGGAGGAACCTCACACAAACTTCTTTATTCATCCTTGGGATGTAAGTATGACTGGCAATACCAGCATTTATTGCCCATCTCTAATTGAGCAGGCAGTAACAACCTACCCACAACTGAGTGGCTTGCTAGGCCATTTCAGAGGACAGTTAAGAGTCAACCACATTGCTCTGGGTCTGGCGTTATATGTAGGTAGATTTCCTTTCCTAAAGTGAACCAGATGGATTTTTACAATAATCCAGTTGTTTCATGATTGTCATTAACAAGGCTATTAATTAATTGAATTTAAATTCTCCCAAAGATGCCAAGGCATTAGAGAGAGTGCAGAACAGATACATGAAAATGGTTCCAGAGATGAGGAACTTCAGTCATGTGAATAGTTTGGAGAGGTTGGAATTGTTTCTCTTGGAGAAGAGATGGTTGAGAGGAGATTTGACAGAGGTGTTCAAAATCATGAGGGATTGGGACAGAGGAGATAGGGAGAAACTGTTCCCACTGGGGGGAGGATTGAGAATGAGAGGGCACAGATTTAAGGTAATTGGCAAAAGAAGCAGTGGAGACATGAGGAGAAACTTTTTCACGCAGCGAGTGGTTAGGATCTGGGATGCACTGCCTGAGATTGTGGTGGAGGCAGGTTCAGAGGAGGCATTTAAGAGGGATTTGGATGATTATCTGAAAAAGAATGTATAGGGCTCTGGGAGAACCACTAAGTAAATTGCTCCTTCAGAGAGCCGATGCAGACACAATGGGTTGAATGGCCTCTTTCTGTGTTATAACCATTCTGGAAGCTGCCATGATGGGATTTGAACCAAAACCTTTAGAGTATTAATCCAGGCCTCTGAATTACAAGTAACGCCACCACCACACTATCATCCTAGGTAACCACACTAAATGTTGATCTGCTAATTTGGGTAACGGAACAGTAGCCTCTTTCCTCCAAGTTAAATTCTATGAGTCTAAATAGGTTATTTGTGGCTATTAAAAGTATTTGTGCCTTTCCAGGGACCCAGGGTGCTGCACCTGTGATGGTCAGGCAGGAATCTGAGGGGGTGAGGAGAAAACCGAACTGTTCAAAAGTTTCCAAGCGAACCATCGTTGGAAACCTAAAGCGCCTTTGGTGGACTGCGGTTGGTGATGTGGACAGGAAACAGTAATTCCCCTTCATGGCACTAAAAACCCCTCTTTGATCGCCTCTGCACGAAAGCTTCTGCAAAGCAAGATGCGTTGATTGCAATGGCAAAAGTAGGGCAGTTAATTTGCAAGGATGTTTTGTATTTCCTGTCTGTTGATCTGACTGATCCAGTATTGTGTGTTCATGCTTGTGTTTCTGTGCACGTGTTTATGCTTTTGCGTACTTTATGCTTGTGCAGTTGGGTGCATGTGTTCGGCTGGGCATATACTTGCGTGCATGTGTTCGTGTTTTTGGATACATGTGTGAGGCCTAAGTCTCTCTCAGGCTTACTTTTTCTTTTTGTGTTTGTTCCTGTAAACCCTTTCCACCGGCAGGAGGGTCAGCAACCAGTAAAAAACAGTTTTAAGATAAGTGACAAAAGAACCAGAGAGATAGGGTGGCCATTGCATTAGGCAGGAATCTCTGGAAATTGCGTATTAATATTCCAGATGTTCCTGCAAAAAGCCCAGGAGAAAGATTTGCAAGCTCACCTTCTGACTCTCCAGTCCAGTTCCTGGAATTTCTTTCCCAGTTTCTCTATAACTTGGTGCACTGTTCCCGTAGCCAGCTCGGAGGGTATCTGAGCATGTGCAGCTTACACAATAGACCGCTTTCACCATTGCAGAGCATTGTGGGTATTCAGTGCCACCATTGTGGCATCACTGATTTTGCTGTTAGAAAGCATTTCAGTGATGTGGAGGGAGTTCAGACGGATGAGGGAAGAAACATTACTTGCAATTAAGACACTGTGAAAGCTTCTTTCTGATAGAAAACTGGGGAATAACCTTTTCTGTGATAAATTCAACACCCAACAATAAACTCCAAAATAACCCAAAACTCATAAACCATCACTTGGTTCACAAGTTGCTGTTGTTACTTCACATTTTTGTTGGCACTTGGGACGCTTCCTTTTCCTGTTCACAGGAGAACTCGGCATGAGATACAAACATATGAACAAGATGGCAAGCAGGGCTTCAGTTTAACGTCTCATCTAAAAGACAGCACCTCTGACAGTGTAGCACTCCTGTGCACTGGGTGCCTCAGCCTAGATTTTTTGCTAAAGGCTCCGGAAAATGACTTGAACCCACAACCTTCTGGCTCAGAATGCTACCAGCTGAACCCTGGCTAACATCAGTTCCCAAGATGAGTTCAACAAAAACATCATTTGCTGAAAAAAACCCAAATTCTTTCAGAAATACTTAGAACTGACATTCATCTTTTATGATGCCACCCAATATGCCGTTGACAACAGCATCAAATACAATGGTTGAGAGTGGATAACCTTGTCTCTTTTGAGAAAGAAAAGAACATAATGATTTGGAGCAGGAGTAGGCCATTTGGCCCTTCAAGCCCTCTCTGCCATTCAGTGAGATCATGGTTGATCCTCTACCTCAACTCCACTCTGCCCTATTAATTAATTCCCTTAATATCCAAAAATCTATTAATTTCAAGCTTGAACATCTTCAATGACAGAGCACCCACAGCTCTCTAATTCCAAAGATTCACAACCATTTGAGTGAAGAAATTTTACTTTATCTCAGTCCCAAATGGCCGACCCTTTACATGCAGAATTATGATGTTGTGGCAATAACAGGGACCTGACTCAAGGAAGCGTGTTAAATATTCATGGGTACAAAGCATTCAGGAAAGATAGGACAGGAAGAAAAGGAGGAGGGGTGGCTCTCTTGGTTAAGGAGAGCATTGCAGTGCTGGAGAAAGAGGGTGTCCCAGAGGATTCAAGGGCGCAATCAATTCGGCTAGAGCTAAGGAACAGAAAGGGTGCAAGTACTTTGCTCAGTGTTGACTATAGGCCACCAACTAGTGGGAAGGATGTAGAGGAACAAACCTGCAGGGAAATTACAGAGAGGTGCAAACATTATAGAGTAGTTATAATGGGGGACTTTAATTATCTGAATATAGTCTGGGATAGTGGTCGCTTAAGGGGCAGAGAAGGGCAAGTCTCCCTAGAGTGTGTTCAGGAGAATTTTCCACAGGAGTATGTGTCCAGTCCAACAAGAAAGGAGGCACTGCCAGACCTGATTCTTGGAAATGAGGTAGGCCAAGTAAATCAAGTGTCGGTGGGGAAACATTTAGGAGACAGTGATCATTGTATCATGAGGTTTAGGATGCCAGTAGAAAAGGGCAATGGGCAATCCAGATTGAGAATAATTAACTGGGGGAGAGCTGACTTCAATTGGGCAAGAATGGAACTGGGTCGGATAGACTGGAACCAAAGGTTGGCAGGAAAAACTGTAACTGAACAATGGGCTACCTTCAAAGGAGAAATCGTTCAGGCACAGTCAAAGTATATCCCCTTAAAAGGGAAGGGTAGGGCAAACAAATCCACAGTCCCCTGGATAGAAATGAAGATAAAGAAGAAAAGTGCGCTTATGACAGGTGTTAGGTAGAAAGTACAATTGAGAACCAAGCTGAATATAGAAGGTTCAGAGGAGAGGTGAAGAAGCAAACATGAGAAACAAAGAGGGATTACAAGAAAAGACGGGCAACCAACATAAAGGGGAATTCCAAAGTCTTCTGTTGGCACACAAATACTAAAAGGGTGGTGAAACAACGAGTAAAACTGATTAGGGACCAAAAAGGGGATTTACACATGGAGGCAGGGGGTGTGGCTGAGGTGTTAAATGAATATTTTGCATATATCTTGACCAAGGAAGAAGATGCTACCCATGGTGACATAGGAGGAAGCTCTGTCACCAGAAGGGTTCAAAATTGAGAAGGAGGAGACATTGGATAAACTGTTGCTACTTAAAGTTGACAAGGCAGCAGGACCAGATGAGATACATCCAAGGATATTGAAGGGAATGAGAGTGGAAATTGCAGGGGCACTGACCATAATCTTTCAGTCTTCCTTAGACACAGGGAAGGTACCAGAGGCTGGAGAATTGCAAACATTAAGCCCATGTTAAAAAAAAGTTGTAACGATAAGCCCAGCAAGTACAGACCAGTCGGTTTAACTTAGGTGGTGGGAAAGCTTTTAGAAGCAATTATTCAGGATAGAATTAATGGTCCCATGGGAAAAGGTAGGTTGATTAGGAAGAACCAGCATGGATTTCTTAAGGGAAAATTATGTTTAACTAACTTGCTGGAATTTTTAAAGAGGTAACAAAGAGGGTCGATGAGGGGAATGCTGTTGATGTGGTGTACATGGACTTCCAAAAGGCATTTGATACAGTGCCACACAACAGACTTGTGAGAAAAATGATAGCTCATACAATAAAAGGGACAGTAGCAATGTGGATTCAAAATTGTCTAAGTGTAATGGTTAATTGATATTTTCTGGGCTGGACAAAGGTTTGTAGTGGTTGGTATCTGGATCCTTGCTTTTTTTAAAATTCATTTGTGGGATGTGGGCATCACTGTCCAGGCCAGCATTTATTGCCCATCCCTAAGTGCCCTTGTTCAGAGGGCGCTTAAGGGTCAACCACATTGCTGTGGGCCTGGAGTCTGTAGGCCAGACCAGGTGAGGATGGCAGATTTCCTTCCCTCAAGGACATTAGTGAACCAGATGGGTTTTTATGACAACAACAATAGACTTTGAATTCTAGATTTTTATTGAATTGAAATTTCATCATCTGCCATGGTGGGATTCGAACCCAGGTCCCCAGGGCACTACCCTGGATCTCTGGAATATTAGTCCAGTGACAATACCAAGATACCACCACCTCCCCTGATACATATTAATGATCTAGATCTTGATGTGCAGGGGACAATGTCAAAGTTTGTAGATGATACAAAACTTGGAAGCATTTTAAACTGTGAGGAGGACCTTATAGAACTCCAAAGGACATGGAGAAGTTGGTGGAGTGGGCAGATAGGTGGCAGATGAAGTTCAATGTGGAGAAGTTTGAGGTGATTCATTTCGATAGGAAGAACATGGAAAGACAATATAAAATAAGGGGTACAATAAGGTGTGCAGTAGCAGAGGGACCTGGGTGTACACGTGCATAAATCACTAAAAGTGGCAGGACAGGTGGAGAGAGCAGTTAATAAAGCATACGGTATCCTAGGCTTTATTAATAGGGGCATAGAGTACAAGAGCAAGGAAGTTATGCTGAACTTGTATAGGACACTAGTTAGACCTCAGCTGGAGTATTGTGTACAGTTCTGGGTGCCACACTATAGATAGGATGTGAACGCATTGGAGAGGGTGCAGAAGAGGTTTAAAAAAATGGTTCCCGGGATGAGAACCTTCAGTTATGAAGATAGATTGGAGAGGTTGGGGCTGTTCTCCTTGGAGGGGAGAAGGCTAAGAGGAGCTTTGATGGAGGTGTTCAAAATTATGAGGGCGCTGGACAGGGTAGATAGGGAGAAACGAGAGGGCACAGATATAAAGTGATTTTCACAAAAAGCAAATGTGATGTGAGAAAAACTTTTTCACACAGCGAGTGGTTCAGGTCGGGAACGCACTGCCTGGAAGTGTGGCGGAGGCAGGTTCAATCGAGGCATTCAAGAGGGAATTAGATGATTATTTAAATAGAAATAATGTGCAGGGTTACGGGGAAAGGGCAGGCAAATGGCACGGAGTCATAATGCCCAATCGAAGAGCCGGTGCAGACATGATGGGCCGAATGGCCTCCTTCTGCACGGTAACAATTCTGTGAAGTAGGCCACTCAGCCCTTTGAACCTCTTCTGCCATTCAATAAGATCATGGCTGATTTGATGTTGGCCTCAACTCCACTTTCTTGCCTGGGTTCCCTATAGCCCTTGACCCCCCTAGAGTTCAAGAATCTGTCTATCTCAGCTCTGAAAATATTCATTGACCCAGCCTCCACAGCCCACTGGGGTTGAGAATTCCAAAGATTCACAACCCGCTGACAGGAGCAATTCTTCCTCATTCCTGTCTAAAGTAGGAGACCCTTTATTCTGAAACTACAGTCCCTCGTTCTCGATTCCCCCATGAGGGGAAACATCCTCTCAGCATCTAACCTGTCAAGCCTCCTCAGAATCAAATATGTTTCAATAAGATCACCTGCACACTTTTGCTTTTTTCTACACTGTAAGGGAAGGAATGTTAAAGCTGCTTTTGCGGTGCCACACTCCCAGCAAGGAGGCCGCATTTCAAAGGGATCTCTGTTTGGAGGGAGGACTTCTGAGCTCCCCAATGGCTACATCAGCTAGTGTTAGAATGAAAATCTGTATTAAGATGTGTGCCATTATTTTTGAATGTCTGCGCCTTTCAAGAACAATAACTTGCATTTTATATATCGCTTTTAACGTAGTAAAACACCCGAAGATATTTGTCACCTTTCTGCATTGTCTGTTGTGGCTCAGTAAGGGTAACATTCTCACCTCTGATTCTGGAAGATTATTGTTTTAAGTTTCACTCCAGGGACATGAGCACAAAAATCTAGGTTGGTATTGCAGTGCACGACTGAGGGAGTGCTGCATTGTCGGAAGTGCCGTCTTTTGAATGAGCCGTTAAACTGAGGCCCCATCTGCCCTCTCAGGTGGACATAAAAGATCCGGTGAAGTTATATTGGAAGAAAGATAGAGGAGTTCTGGCCAATCTTTATCCCTCAACCAACATTATTAAAGCAGATTACCTGGTCAATATCACATTGTTGTTTATGGGAGCTTGCTGTGCACAAACTGGCTGCCTTTTCCTACATTGCAACAGTAACTACACTTCAAAGGTACTTTAATGGCTGTAAAGCATGTTGAGACTTCCTGAGGTTGTGAAAGGTGCTATATAAATGAAAGTCTTTCTTTTTACTCACCTAACACTTCATTAGCAGGAATTCTCAAGGGGATCTGGTATCCATGACTCCATTGAAGCTCTGTTTATTTCCATTGTGGTTTAAATGAAATTAATAGTTTATCCAGTGTCAAATATCATTATTGTGAATTTCACTTCTCTTAACTTGTAGTTGGCCGTTTTGAAATGGATCCAGAAATTAATGGATTTTCTTTCCCTTTTTGCAATCCTGGTACCTGTGGTTCAAGTACCCTGGGAATGATATATACAGGCACATGGGATCTTTTTTGTGCTTTTTATATAATGGATCGTTATATGCTTTTGTTCTTTAAAGTACTGTTCACAGCTCTGATGAAATCCTGTAAATTAGGCTTGAATGTGTTGTCAGCCACCGGGAGAAAAACGTTAAATGTCCACCAAATCACGGACAAGTATTTCAGCAGATGTGACCTCTAATACTTTCTAACCCGTTCATTTTTTTTTAAAAACTAAGTTCAGGATTTGTTTTGCGTGTTAGTTGCCCCTTTTCTCTAAACCCACGACAACGTTGGAATACTTTGTCAGTGTCAGTATTCATAGAATTATGACAGAAGGAGGCCTTTGGCCCATCACATCTGTACAAGCACAATTTAGCTAGCCCCACTTCCCCTGCCCTTTCCCCATAGCCCTGCAATTTTTTCTCGTTGGATCATAATCCAATTCCCTTTTGAAAGCCATGACTGAACCTGCCTCCACCTCACTCTCAGGCAGTGCATTCCAGATCAAAGCCACTTGTCGCATTAAAACAATTTTTTTCCTCATGTCACCTTTGGTTCTTTTGCTATTCACTTTAAGTCAGTGTCCTCAGGTTCTCAACCTTCCACCTATTTCTCCCTATCTACCCTGTCCAGATCCCTCACGATTTTGCACACCTCTATCAAATCTCCTCTCAACCTTCTCTACTCCAAGGAGAACAGATCCAGCTGCTCCAATCTATTCACGTAACTGAAGTCCCTCATCCCTTAACACCATTCTTGTGAATCTTTTCTGCACCCTCTCTAATGCCTTCATATCCTTCCTAAAGTCTGATTGGACACAATATTCCAGTTGAGGCTGAAGTAGTGTTTAATACAGGTTCGGCATAACTTCCTTGCTTTTGTTCTCCATGTCCCTATTTATAAAGCCCAGGATCCTGTATGCTTCATTAATCTCTTTCTCAACCTGTCCTGTCATCTTCAATGACTTGTGCATCTATGCTCCCAGGTTGCTCTGTCCCCACATAGCCCCTTTAGAATTGTATTAATTACTTCACACTTCTCTGCGTTAAGCTTCATTAGCCACGTGTTTGCCCATTCCATGAGACTGTCTATGTCCTCTTGAAGTCTATTGCTACCCTCCCCACATTCCACAATACTTCCAAGTTTCCTGTCATCCACAAATTTTCAAATTGTGCCTGGACACCCAAGTCTAGGTCATTGTACGCAATTCTTGCCATAACATTACGTTCCCATGTGGCTGAATTGGTAAAAGAGTTATTATCTCTAAGCCAGATGGTTCTGGATCCCAGACCCCTCCAGGACTTGAGCACAGAAATCAAGGCTGACACACCAGTGCAGTACTGAGGGAATGCTGCACTGGGGAGGGTGCTGTTTTTCAGATGAGATGTTAAACCAAAAGCTTGTATGTCTGCTCAGATGGATGTTAAAGATCCTGTGGCCATTGTTTCAAGAAGACCAGGGAAGTTCTCCCCAGTGTCCTGGCCAATAATTATCCCTCAACCAACATCACATAAACAGATTGCCTGGCCATTATTACATTGTTAAAAACAAAATACTGCGGATGCTGGCAATCTGAAAAAAGAACCCAGAAAATGCTGGAAAAACTTAGCAGGTCTGACAGCATCTGTGGAGAGAGAAATGTTTCGAGTCCATATGACTCTTCTTTAGAGCTTAGCTTAGAGTCATTCGGACTGGAAACATTAACTGTTTCTCTCTCCACAGATGCTGTCAGACCTGCTGAGTTTTTCCAGCATTTTCTGTTTTTATTATTACATTGTTATCTGTGGGAGCTTGCTGTGCAAAAATTGGCTGCCCTGTTTCCTACATTACAACAGTGACTAGGCTGTAAAGAGTACTTCATTAGCTCTTTGAGACATGTGGCAGTCATGACAGGTGCTATACAAATACACGACTCTCTCCGAACCCATTACAGCAGTGTAGCCTCTAGTTCCAATCTGTGCCCCGTGCTGGAGGAGCCTGATCGCTGAAATACCTAAAAATGTGTGTTTTGAATGGGTCTTATTAAATCTGTTTCAAAAGGACAGCAGCCTGGCTGGGTCCATGTACAACAGGCATGATGAGTAAAGCACTACCTTTCTGTCTCATTAAAAAAATCAGGCTGTGACTAACAATCTGCCTTTAATAGAGTCTCAGATTTTCCACTCACCCACTAACCCAGCCCGAATTAAACCAAAGTGCAAAAACCAAGACTTAAGTAAAGCCACATCAACCTCTTAGTAAATGACAGGGGGAATCTGCTCAGGTCACTCAAAACCCTGGGAGATGAATGTCATGGACCTTAGAAATTATGACACAGAGAAACCCCATCGTGTTTGTTCATCAACACAGGCTATCCACTGTAATCCCATCTCCCTACTCTTGCCTGCATTCTTGCCCCCTGTCCCATGCTTTTGGTTTTGTGTGGGAGAAAAATCATGCTGGAGAAGAGAGACCAGCATTTCAACTTTGGTGTGAGAATACGAGCCAGAATGAGTGCCATTAGGTTTGACTAAAAGCTTTTGCTGGGAAGTTGGGGCCAGCGGAGTGCTGAGAGAAAGCAGCTCGCTGGACCCCTCACTGTGCAGTTCTCGCTCATCAAGATTCAACAAGACTGCTTCTCCAAACCTAGATGCTCGAGGTATCAACTGATGGCCAAATGTATTAAGAAATGCCATGTCTTTGCAGATTTTGTAATTTCAGTGCCCCTTTTGACAGCAATGTAGGGAATGGGTCTAGAACACGTGATTAAGTTTAGAATTCCTCAAAAGCGAGTTTAGAACAGTGTGAGACCTGTTTTAAAATGAGAATAAGAGGATTTGGGGTAATGTAAGGTCATTTAGAAGGAGGGTGAATGGTTTTGGCATGGATGTGAATGTGATTAGAATGAAGGTGCCAGTTTAGAATGGGTAATAAGGTTAGAATGAGGAAAAATGAGAAAACAGAGAAAGACTTGCATTTATATAGCACCTGTCAAGACCATAGGACATCCCAAAGGATTTTACAACCAACGAAGTACGTTTAAAGTGTGGTCACTATTGTAATGTTGGAAATGTGGCAGCCAGCTTACACACAGCAATCTCCTGTAAACAGCAATGCGATAATCACCAGATGCTTTATATTTTGTGAAGTTGGGGATAAATTGAGGGATAAATATTAAACAGGACACCAGGCATAACTCCCCTGTTCTTCTTTAAAATATCATCATGAGATCTTTTGGGTTTACCCGAGAGCAAAGGCAGGGCCTCAGTTCAACACATCATCTGAAAGACAACACCTCTGACAGTGCAGCATTTCCTCACCGTTGTACTTGAGTGTCAGGCATGTTTTTTTGCCTCCCCCCACCAAGAGTGGGACTTGAACCCACAAACATCTGAGTCAGAGGCAAGGATGCAGCTAACTGTGCCACATCAGCATTGGTAAATTTAAGATAAGTGTAAATGATGTAAAATGCATTAAGTGGAAAGTCCAGTGAGCTAACGTCTCCTGATTGATCAATGTTGAATTAATTGGCTCCCCAAATATACTGCAATCTGTGAGTCAACAGCTTGAACAGTGCATGAAGGGAAGCAGGTACTCAGTGGGAGCAGGACAGCAAAGGGCCCTTGTCGTAACACAACACAGGAGATTCAGCCAAAGTTAGAGTAGTTCTTTGCAATAAGCATGGTGTTGAGTTATAATCAAAACAATATTACTGCTCACTCCTGTACAGAAATACCTGGCATGTTGGTACAAAAGTTGTTTACATTTTGAGCAGTTTCTAATGAAATTCACTTGGCATGAGTTCCCACGACAGACAATGCATTGAGTGAAAACATTGATGTTTATATGGATGACATAACTTGTGACACCAGGTCTAAGGTGGTGAGAATTCTTTTATTTTTCTAGTCAGAAAAATGCACTCACGTATGTTAAGTCTTTGGTCTAGAAATTTGATTTGATTCTTGGGTGCTCAAAAAAACTTACATTTCCTTTTCTGTCCTCAAGTTAACCTAAAGCGCTTTACAGCCAATGAAGAATGTTTGAAGTGTAGTCTTTAACTACCATGTTGTTGCAATGTAGGACCAATAAGGTGTGTTTGAGCTCAATCTGTGGTGGGGGGGAGCCCACATTGGTCGGTTGGCTTGTGGCTGCCAGGGGGTATACCAGAAGCAGGTGATGGACGCAGTTATGTCTCCTGGTCCCCACAAGTTCAAACTAATCACACATTTAGAGTCAAAATTCTGCAGCTTCCTCAAGAGTATTTCTTTTGCCTCTCCATGTTGCTGATACATTGTTGTTTGGCGGCACAGAAATAAATGCGGCACCCTGGATGTACATTCGCATATAATTAGTTCCGAGCTCTTTACGAATAACATAACAATAGAGCAGGCACATTGCCCTCAGCAAACTGCGGTTGACAGAGGTGCCCTGCCATGCCGCATGCCTACTGCCAGCTGTTTACCTCAGCTGCATATTGTTGAACCTGGGCCTTCCTTAAAGTGACCACTGGGGGCCGCCACTGAGAAAGGTAAGTACCAAACTTGGCACCCCCATTCTACCTTACGTGTCTCATTCCCCTATCCCCCCACCACCCCCCTGCCACCCCTTTCACCTCCTGGGCTAACTTATCGCCTGCAGCCAGTGTTCCAGCTGATGATGCTTCCCTCCTGCAGTGTATGCTGCATCCAATCTAATTTCTGGGCCCTTGTTTACAGTTGTCCCCAGTACTTACAGACCATACATTGGTCAGTTGGTATTGAGGTGCACAGGCTAAAACTATTCTATTTTTGTGTGTTGTGGAGAACATTTGGTGATTGCCCTGAAGCTCAACACCTTCAGGGGTGAAGAAGATACCAACAGCCTTACCTAACTGAAGTGGCCCTTATGAGCCTGGAGCACCATTTATGTTCAATTTTTGTCCTTTGCAGGGTACTCAGTGGGAGCAAGACAGCAAGAAGATGGGTGGGGGGGGGGGCTGTTATTTTAAAGCTCTGTTCCAAGACGGCACACCCCTCTCTTCTTGGGATGGGGTGCGATTTCCTTTAGAAACAGGTCTTGAAGGAGCCAGGAAGGTTGCTATCATCAGAACCAAGGAAATCCAAATTAGCTAAGGGATATGTAAGCTTTTTTCTTTCAAATGATTAAATACCTTCATTAAATCAGTGGATAGATGTACACGTGAAACATCAATTACACCATCAGAAATTATCAGCTTGCATTCCAAAGACACCATCTTACATCAGCTTTCACAAGGAGTTCATTGTTCCTTCTGTTTAGTCATTCTACTGATTACATGACTCAGTCTGAAACAGGGACTTTCCCTGGAATGGTTGCTGGATCAACTTTAAATTAGCTTCTTACAATGTGGGTTTCAACTTAAGCCTGTCCTGACAGTCTATTTCTTTGCAGATTGTAGTGGTTCTCTTCTTCATACCTTCCACTTATTCTGTTTGCAGTGCCCCTCTCACACCTCCGGGAGTGTCAGCCGGACCTTTGGAGTGGGACACGAACCCATAACTTTCTTAGGGACGAGAGTGCCTCCCACTGAGCCACGGCTGATCCCGTGGGAGGAGGGCTGAGTGAGAGAAAGAAAAAAAACACAACATCTTGACCCTTGACCATTGGACCCACGACAAGGGGAAGACACTTCTGGTCAGCAAGCAATGGAAACTGGCCTTAGATTTCAGATACTGATCTCAGATGACTTTTGTACATTGGCTTCAGATGAGAGGGAAAATATTAGGAAATAGTTTATTTTGCAGATGACTGACGTCCTTGCATGCTGACACAGAGTTGAAAGCGTATCTGGCTTTTACATTCACCAAAAGGAAGGAAATATTGCATAATGTCAATGTATAAGGTGTGGGGGATAAATCTGGAAAAAAAAACTGGTTCACACATCAGTATAGTATGATACATGTTCCTATCTCAGCATATATAGGGAGGTATATTTGACATAATGACCCTGTGTTGTAGGGTGGCTGAGTTGTACTATTAATGATATGGTTGATCTGCAGACACTTCTTGGGTGGAAACATTAAGTTTATTTACAACATACTCAGCATCAACTACACGTGTGCTTCCAACTCCAACTCTGACTCTACACTGACTGCTAAGGTAGCCTGTGCTACTCTCCTATTGGTTACTTCAGATCATGTGATCTTGCCTTACATATTATTCTTAAAGGCACATTACACAAAATAAAATCATACATTCCTCCCCTTTAACTCGGCTATACATATTATATTTGCAAGTACATATTTTTCAAGACAACATAATATTTACACTGGGTAAGGAATTTACAAGATCAGCCTCGCAGGTAGTTCCTGGTTCATGTGGAACGTTGCAGCTCCACAACTTCAGATTCTTTGTCAGGAACCTCCTTTTCCGGAGTTGCTTGAACATCAGGTGCTTCGGTGGGTACTTGCGGTTCTGTATCCTCAACTCTTACAGGAACATCAGACATGTCAGTCCAGGGCTCAGTATCCTCTACTGGAAGTACAGACCTGGTCATGATCACTGGTGGAAACCAAACCTTGGTGATTCATTTCTCACTTCCTTAAATGGTCCACATGTTTATGAATGATCCTGCCTTCCAACTCCATGTGGTAAGATAGAGGTCCAGTCACCATACTTATTTCACCCGGTAACCACTTTGGTCCTTCCCCAAAGATCTTCACATACACTGGCTTTTCCACAGTAAATTTCCTCTTGTGACTATGCCAGCCATGTGTAGTTTTCTGGCTTCCCTCACCCTTTTCCACCTTCCCTCTAAATTCGGCATTATTAAGCTCAATCTCATCCTGAGACAGTGTTTCAACAATAACTCTGCAGGTGTGACACCTGTTGTTGTGTGAGGGGTAGTCTGTAATGAAAAAGAAAGCATGCCAGCTTGGTTGCCAAGGAATCACCAGTTAGCTTTTTCATGCCTGCCTTGAATGTTTGAACTGCCCTTTCAGCCAGTCTGTTTGAGGAAGGTTGGTATGGTGCAGTTTTCACATGAGTGCTACTGTTGAGGCTGATAAACCATTGAAACTCAGCACTCCTAAATGCCGTGCTGTTATTGGAAATGTTATCTGGTAGTCCATGAATGGCAAAACTCTGACATAGTTTCTCAATTGTAGTGGCCGACATTGATGACTTCATCTCATATACGTCCAACCATTTCGAATGGGCATTGACAATGAGCAGAAACATTGTTCCCAGGGAAGGACCAACGTAGTCAATGTGTAACCACACCCAAGGTCTACCTGGCCACTCCCATTGGCATAATGGAGCTGCCACTGGCAACTTTTACAGCTGCTGACATTACACACGGTGCATTACTAAACTCTCTATTACGCCATCCGTCCCAGGCCACCATAGATAGCTGTGTGCTATGGTCTTCATTCGAGAAATTCTTGAATGAGCACTGTGTAGTTCAATTAAAAATGGCTCCTTTCCCTTTGGAGGAACAATCACTTGTGCTCCCCACAATAAGGTGCATCCTGGCTGGTTATTCCATGTCTTCTATGGAAGTACAGTTTCATTTTGCCAGATACAGGCTCTTGTGACCAACCATGTAGCACTTGTTCTCATACTTGGGATAGGACTGGGTTCCGATTTGTCCAGTCTCTGATCTGTCGAGCACATACTGGTGAGTACTCTAAGAAATTTAACAGTAAAAGCCGTGGAACTGGGATGTGCTCATCATTTTCTTGTAAAGGTAAATGACTAAGGGCATTGGCATTTGCTATTTGATTGCCAGGCCTACGTACAAAAGTGTATTCGTATTCTGCCAGAATTAAAGCCTATCATTGTATTCTTGCTGAGGCTATGGGTGGTATAGCCTTGTCCTCACTAAACAATCCTAGCAATGGTTTATGGTCTGAAACAATTGTAAAATGACAGCCGTGTACACACTGGTGAAATTTCTTGACACTAAAGCTGATGGACAGGCCACCTTTTTCTATTTGCGAGCATCCCCTTTCTGCTATGGTGAGTGTTCTTGGTACGTAACCGATTGGCCGTTCCTTGCCATCATCCATCTGATGAGAGAGCACTGCTCCCACTCTGTCAGGAGATGCGTCACATGTCAGGACCAATTCTTTCATCTGGTCACAATGCACTAATGTGGGTATTAATTGTGACAAGTTCCCAGAAGGCGTTATCCAACTGTAGTTGTTGATAAGCATGACTCATATCAAGCTCTATGTACATTGTCTCTCCTGCCAGCTTGGCGTACAGGTCTTCAACTCTTGGAATGGAGTGCCTGTCTAGCTTAGCTACTTTATTAACTCTCAGTTTGTAGTCTCCACAAATTTGAACGCTTTGGTCAGCTTTAAGGATGGGGACTATGGCCGCTGCCCATTTTGAGAGTTGAACAGGTTGTATAACACCCAGTTTCTCTGATCTGTTCAGCTCAATGTTGACTTTTTCTTGCAGTGTGTGTGGCACCGGTCTCGCCTTCATGAAGCGAGGGGTTGCTTCCGGATCCACATGAATCTTGGCCAGCAGGCCCTGGATTTTCCCTAGTTCATCCTTAAAGACGATGGGCATACTTCCTAAGTAGCTCTGATAGTCCACTTGCTCTCAACTGGAAAATTTCAACCCATTCTAACTTAATCCCCTTTAACCAATTTCACCCCAGGGGGTTTGGCCCTTCACCTGCTCCCACCATCAAGGTTGGCTTTGCGGATTAGCTTCCATAATGGACAGTTACTCTCCTTATGCCTTTTACTTGAATGTCTTCACCTGTATATGTTTTTAGTCTGGTGTCTGTATCTTCTAAACTTAATTGATATTCACCATTATTCAAATGTCTGAAGGCATGTTCCCCAATTACTGTAGTGGAAGCTCTGGTGTCCACTTCCATTTTAACAGATTTGCCAATTACTTTCACTGTGACAAATACTGGTTCTGTCTTTCCAACTTTCAGATTAAATAATGAGTAAATGTCTGAATTTGTTGTTTCAGGCTCTTCTACATTGTAGATTTCATTGGGCTTCTTCTTTTGTTTACAAGCCTGCTTCAATCTTTCCTTACACTGCATCCTCATATGTCCACTTCTGCGACAATAGTAGCATTCGATTTTTTTAAACTGCCAATTGCTAAAAGACTGATTATTTCTACCTCTATTAAAATTATTCTTCAATTTCGCCGCTAAGTTATTTTTCTTTATTCCTTGGCTAGCTCTGAAGTTGAGGTGTGTCTCGCTTCTCGGCGGAGTCTTGCTTTGTCGTAGCTCTTTCGGCTGAGGTTTCCCACCCGATGTGGAGGATGCCGCCATTTTGTGCACCCTGTATTGCTTTTGAATCTATTACTGCATTTTCCCTGGATAGCGCTATCTCTAGCACCTTCTTGAAATCCAGATTCACTTCGGACAGCATTCTTTTCTGAGTAGTGTCCTTTTTCACACCACACACTAAGCGATCTCTGAGCATGTCATTCAGAGTCATATCGAACTCAGAATGCTCCATTAGCTGCTTCAAATTTGCCACATAGCTTGTAGTTCTCTCACCCGGGGCTCTATTTCGCATCGTGACTGAAGTTTGGCTTGAAAGTGACCCTTCATCAAAATGTTTTGAATCTGGGGCACTGGGTGCCATCAAACTTTGAATCAAGTTGTAGGTTTTGGTCCCACAAGTACTGAGGAGGATCACTCACCTCTTCTCTTCCCCTATAATCTTGTTCACTTGGAAAAAAAATGTGAGGTTTTCTATGTATTGAGACCGATCATCTGTAGCAGGTTCAAAAGGATGAATTCTCCCAAACTGTGGCATTTTAAGAGAGGATAACTTCTTCAGTTCTAATGGAGCTTGCTACTTACAATCACTGGGTGAGGTACAGTGCCGATTTCTTTCTAACTTGATTTCTTCTGCTCAATCCTGCTTTATCCTCATCGCCAGTTTGTTGTAGGGTGGCCAAGTTGTACTATTAATGATAGAGTTGATCTGCAGACACGTCTTGGGTGGAAACTTTAATTTTATTTACAATGTACCCAGCAGCAGCTACATGTGTGCTTTCAACTCTAACTCTGAATCTACATTGACTGCTGAGGTAGCCTGTACTACTCTCCTATTGGTTACTACAGATCACGTGATCTTGCCTGACAAGTATTATTCTTAAAGGCACATTACACACTAAATAAAACCATAATTACTATGCCCTGGAAGCA
Source organism: Carcharodon carcharias (assembly GCF_017639515.1). Taxonomy (NCBI): domain Eukaryota; kingdom Metazoa; phylum Chordata; class Chondrichthyes; order Lamniformes; family Lamnidae; genus Carcharodon; species Carcharodon carcharias. Next base: position 9,777,007 of record NC_054497.1, on the reverse strand, counting down.
TTATTTGTATTAGTTGTGGATGGTTCCATCTTCTTCTTAGGCAGTCCCTTGGGATCAAGGATGACTTGATTCCACTCCAGTTAGATGGGTTCTGAATTGGCTGCCACATGCGGGATAGGTGGTACTGAAAGGTTTGGGTAGATGGGTTGTTTGGAGGTTTATGCGCTCCCTCCAACTCCTCAACTTCACCTCTGCACGATCCCGATGAAGTCTCGTGACGTGCTTGGTGTCTTCGCGAATGAACATTCTCCATTTTGGTCAGTCACAAGCCAGGGTCTCCCATTCGTCAGTGTGGTTGTTTTCCTCTTCACATGATCTGTTGTAACCAATAGGAGAGCAGAACGGGCTACCTCGGAGGTGAGTGTAGATTCAGAGTTAGTGTTGAAAACACACATGTAGTTGCTGCTGGGCATTGCTAAAGTGTTTCTGTTGTCCTCCTGGGAGTCGCCTCCCACAGCCAAGCTGCAAGTAGAGCAGTTACTTCGGGAGTCTGGCAACAGGCATACGAACAACATGTCCCGCTCAGCAGAGCTGGTTTTGAGTGATTAGCACCTCCATGATGGGCAAGTTGGCTTGGGAGAGGATGCTGCTGTTGGACCACCTTTCTTGCCATCGGATTTGGAGGATCTTGAGAAGGCACCACTGTGTTTTTGATAGCTCCAGACTCGACTATTCCGATGTGCTCCTGGCTGGCCTTCCCTGCTCCAACCTCCATAAACTTGAACTTATCCAAAACTCTGCTGCTCGTACCTCAACTTGCATCAGGTCCTGTTTACCCATTGACCCTGTGCTCGCTGTCCTACATTGGCTCCTGGCCTATTGACAGCTAACATTTACAGTTCTTATCCTCATGTTAAAATCCCTCTTCACCCCTGCCTATCACTGTAACCTTTAAAATAACTGCATTCCATCAATTCTGGCTTTTGTGAAGCCTCCACTTCCTTCACCCTAACATTGTTGGTCATGCCTTCAGTGATCTAGTCCCTCAGCTTTGGAGCTACATCCACAACTCTCCATCCTCCTTTAAGACACTTCTGAAAATCTAATCCTTTTGTCCTTACTGGGCCTGAACTTCTGCGGAGCAGCAATCAGAGTCGGATTGCCATTCTACTCCTAGATTCTTACCTCGAAATCCAGCCAATCCTTTCTTGACCAACCTTCTGACTCAGGCCGGGCAAGAACTGTAGAGTGCAGCATGGTCTTGAGGCCTTGAGTCCAGGGTGGTCAGTGGGGGGGTGGGGGTTGGGTGGTCAATTGGGGGTGGTCGGTCAGGGATGGGGGTCGGGGATTGGTCAGTTGATCAGTGAGGAGGAGGGGGTTGGGTGGTCAATAGAGGGGTTGGTCGGGGGTGGGGCCTGTCGGTCGGGGGGGTCAGATGGTCAGGGTTGTCTGATCAGTGGGAGGGGTGATGAGAGGTTGATGAGGGGTCGAGTGGCCAGTGGGGTAGTGTTGGGTGGTCAGTAGCTAGGGCTCAGTCTGGGGTGTTCAGTTAGTGGGTCGGTAGAATGGTCTGTGGGAAGGGAGACAGTCAGGTTATGGGGTGGGATAAGGTGGTCAATGTGGGGGGGGCGGATTGGGTGTCAGAGTGGGGGGTGGTGTTGGGGTTGGATGGTTGGGGGTTCAGCAGAGGGTGGTCGGTCGGTTGGGTGGGCGTTGGGAGGTCAGTCAAGGGGCTCAGGTGGTCATTGGGGGAGGTCGATGGAGGGTTTTCAGGTTGGGTGGTTGGGGTTGGTCGGTTGTGGGAGGATCAGATGGACATGGGGGTCCTGTGGGGGGGTGGGGGGGGTTTGGGGGGGGGTGTTGTTGGGCAGTGTCAGTACTATAGTTACCCAGGAATTAGAAGTGGTTTTAATTCCAGCTTTTTTCTGGGTAAGTATTACTGGAAGATAGTCAGAACCATCCGAAGTTTGGAACTTAAAATCGTACTTTCGGATGGTTCCAACTGCAGAGCAATTGCCCAACATACGTTTGAACTTCCTGGGCAATTGCTGTGCAATCCTTACCTGGGAACCTCTGGGTGGAAGTAATGGGCTGACGTCTCCTTCTTTGGTTGGGTGACAGATTTCACTTTTGTGAAGCACCTTGGACTCTATTTACAAGGTTAAAGGGATTATATAAGTTGTTAGTGAGGGCTGGAGGTGGCAGGGATACTGCACGCGGGTACACAGGATCTATATTACCTTAACAAAAACAAAAATACCTGGAAAAACTCAGCAGGTCTGGCAGCATCGGCGGAGAAGAGCAAAGTTGACCTGTTGTTGTCTGACGCACTGACATCTACCTCGCAGAGGCTGAGAGTCAACTCGTAGACCCTTCCTCCTACCTCTCCCTGGATCATCACCCCACCACTGAACATCAAGTCATTGTTTCCAGGACTGTCACTGACCTCATCTCCTCTGGAGATCTTCCTTCCACAGCTTCCAACCTGATAGTTGCCCAACCTCGGACGCCCGATTCTACCTCCTACCCAAAATCCACAAATAGGACTGTCCCGGCAGGCCGATCGTGTCAGCCTGTTCCTGCCCCATGGAACTCATTTCTCGCCATCTTGACTCCCTTCTCTCTCCCCTTGTCCAGTCCCTTCCCACCTATATCTGTGATTCCTCTGACACCTTACGTCACATCAAGAATTTCCAGTTCCCTGGCCCCAACCGCCTCTTCTTCACCATGGATGTCCAATCCCTCTACACCTCCATCCCCCACCAGGATGGTCTGAGGGCCCTTAGCTTCTTCCTCGAACAGAGGCCCGAACAATCCCCATCCACCACTACTCTCCTCCGTCTGGCTGAACTTGTTCTCACACTGAACAATTGCGCCTTTAACTCCTCTCACTTCCTCCAAATAAAAGGTGTGGCCATGGGTACCCACATGGGCCCCAGCTATGCCTGTCTCTTTATGGGGTATGTGGAACATTCCTTGTTCCAGTCCTATTCCAGCCCCCTCCCACAACTCTTTCTCTGGTGCATCGATGATTATTTTGGTGCTGCTTCATGCTCTCATCAGGACCTGGAAAAATTTATTAATTTTGCTTCCAATCTCCACCCCTCCATCATTTTCACGTGGTCCATCTCTGACACTTCCCTTCCCTTCCTTGACCTCTCTGTCTCAATTTCTGGTGATAGACTGTCCACCAATATCCATTACAAGCCTACTGACTCCCACAGCTACCTTGACTACAGCTCCTCACACCCCGCTTCCTGTAAGGACTCCAGCCCATTCTCTCAGTTCTTTCGCCTCCGTCGCATCTGTTCTGACGATGCTACCTTCAAAAACAGTTCCTCTGACATGTCCTCCTTCTTCCTTAACCGAGGTTTTCCACCCACGGTCGTGGACAGGGCCCTCAACCGTGTCCGGCCCATCTCCCGCGCATCCGCCCTCATGCCTTCTCCTCCCTCCCAGAAACATGCTAGGGTCCCCCTTGTCCTCACTTATCACCCCACCAGCCTCCGCATTCAAAGGATCATCCTCCACCATTTCCGCCAACTCCAGCATGATGCCACCACCAAACACATCTTCCCTTCATCCCCCCGGCGGCATTCCATAGGGATCGTTCCCTCTGGGACCCCCTAGTCCACTCCTCCATCACCCCCTACTCCTCAACCCCCACCTACGGCACCTCCCCAAGCAAACGCAAAATATGCAACACCTGCCCCTTCACTTCCTCTCTCCTCACCGTCCAAGGGCCCAAACACTCCTTTCAAGTGAAGCAGCATTTCACTTGCATTTCCCCCAACTTAGTCTACTGCATTCGTTGCTCCCAATGTGGTTTCCTCTACATTGGAGAGACCAAACGCAGACTGGGTGACTGCTTTGCAGAACACCTTCGGCTGTCCGCAAGAATGACCCAAACCTCCCTGTCGCTTGCCATTTTAACACTCCACCCTGCTCTCTTGCCCACATGTCTGTCCTTGGCTTGCTGCATTGTTCCAGTGAAGCCCAACGCAAACTGGAGGAACAGCACCTCATCTTCCAACTAGGCACTTTACAGCCTTCCGGACTGAATCTTGAGTTCTACAACTTTAGATTTTGAACTCCCTCCTCCATTCCCAATCCCTTTCCGTTCCTTCCCCCTCCCTTTTGTTTTTACCAATAATTTATACAGGTTTTTCTTTTCCCACCTATTTCCATTATTTTTAAATGTATTCCACCCATGGTTTATTTCACCCCACCCCCACTAGAGCTACCTTGCTTGTCCTGCTCTCTACTCTTAATTAGCACATTCTTTTAGATAATATCACCACCTTCAACACCTCTTTGTTCTTTTGTCCCTGACATCTTTTGGTTAGCTCCTCCTATCACTGCTTGCTTGTCCAACAACCCTCCCCCACCCACTTCTCCCCCACCGCCCCCCCCCCCCGCCCTTCTCTCCCCCACCTACTTAAACCAGCTTATATTTCACCCCTTTCCTATTTCTACTTAGTTCTATTGAAGGGTCATGAGGACTCAAAATGTCAGCTTTGCTCTTCTCCGCCGATGCTGCCAGACCTGCTGAGTTTTTCCAGGTATTTTTGTTTTTATCTCTGTGTTTAATTATACCTATATTACCTTCTCTTGGAGTGTTGCTACTCAGAGAATGATATTTGTTCTAATACAACCCTCCATTTCAATTTTCCTTATCACCTTTTCCTCTGTTTGAACAGTTTCACTGCATGATGTTGTAGCTATAAGGAATGAGCTAAACGCAGTGCATTGAATCAGGAGTGGGCTATTTGCTCCATTATGTTGCCTAGACACTTCAAACTGAATTACAAAGTCTTCGTTGAATGGATCAAACAAATGAGAAATTGACAATGTAAATCTGATTCACTGTTCACCTTGAGAATTCACTATGATTTTCAGTCAGTGTTTGCATAGAGGTCTGATTACATTATAATTCTTTCTCTGACACCTATACTTGAGTGACATTCAGTATTTGAATGAACTACAAGCTTTGGGTAAAGCAAAGTGAGACTGAGGGTCCAGGTGTACACCTCCAGCATTTGTCCTGAAATGTTAATCCTCAGTGCTTCTTTACTCTGTGGAAGCCTTTAGGTGAAGAGAGTTTTCTAAGCTTTTGTTGTAATTACAGGTTTGAAGGCTGTAAACCCTTCACCAGAACTGAAGACTAAAGGATAGGCAGGCATTTTGTTAAGTTTTTGGTTTAAAAAAAAGGAATGGAAGAGAGGAGAGAATCAGATAGATATCTGAATCACAAAGAGCCATTTAATTGGTTGAATGGCCTGCATACTGATAGAAAATTATTAGATGGTAAGTAAGATTGTCAGCAAGGTAAATGAGGACCATATGAAGGTCAAAAGAAAACATAACTAGTTTGCAAGGTGAACAATCAGGGGAGAAGACCAAAGATAAAAGCATAAACTTGTAGAAAGAGCGAGAGTAAGTTGCAAACGCAGCTGATATGAAATTAAAGCAGAAATATAGGGCAGAAAGTTGGGTGGGGGCGGGTGGGAGTGAGTGTGAACCCGATCAGCAGCCTGAGATGCCTCAGGGAGATTAGTTTTAAGTTTTGAAAAATGGAATAAAGGTTAACAAAATTTTTAGGGGCATGTCCCCTCATGTGAAAAATTTTATGTAATTAATAAACCCTTCATGAAACCTCATCCCGCCTGTGGATGAGGTTTCATGAAAAATGTGAAGGCCGCCTGGGCTCTTCGTCTGCCTCCCCCCCACCCACCCCCCCGCCAACCTTAAGGTTGGATGTGCAGCATTCTTAACAGGTTTAATTACTTTGGTAAAAGCAAAAAAACTGCGGATGCTGGAAATCCAAAACAAAAACAAAAATACCTGGAAAAACTCAGCAGGTCTGGCAACCTCTGCGGAGAGGGACACAGTTAACGTTTCGAGTCCGAGTGACCCTTCAACAGAACTAAGTAAAAATGGAAGAGAGGTGAAATATAAGCTGGTTTAAGAGGGGGGTGGGACAAGTAGAGCTGGATACAGGGCCAGTGATAGGTGGAGATAACCAAAAGATGTCACAGACAAAAGGACAAAGAGGTGTTGAAGGTGGTGATATTATCTGAGGAATGTGCTAATTAAGGGTAGAAAGCAGGACAAGCAAGGTACATATAGCCCTAGTGGGGGTGGGGTGGGGTGAAGGAATTGAAAAAGGCTAAAAGGTAGAGATAAAACAATGGATGGAAATGCATTCAAAAATAATGGAAATAGGTGGGAAAAGAAAAATCTATATAAATTATTTAAAAAAGGGGGAGATCGGAAAGGGGGTGGAGATGGAGGAGAGAGTTCATGATCTAAAATTGTTGAACTCAATATTCAGTCCGGAAGTTCCCACAGAGAATTGCTCACTTAGGCAAGGCCCTGGGGGCTGTATTGGATGATTAATTGGGAGCCGAAAAAATGGAATTTAAGCAGTGTGGGAGAAACACAAACGGGGGTTAACAAGACTAGCAAACTTTAGCTTCTGGATGAAATTGACTGAGTTTCAAACAACAGAATCATTGGCCAAAAACCAACATCAACATTAAAAGGGAACTTCTGTTGATTTTGGGAGAGAAAAAAAGAAAGAGAACTGCTTCCTTGAAGCTAATCATGTTAGCTTGTGGGAGGATTTTCCCCTAATTAATCTGATAGTTGTTTCTAAGCGTACATTTTAATTATTCTCTGAATGCAGTCTTTCAGCTCTGATGTCCTTCAATGAACTCCCAGGGGGTTTCTGAGGCTCTCTTAAAATCCTCTCCCTGTACTTCCACGTATTGTATCCTCTTTGGCTTATGCATTATTATTTGACAGTCGCCCCTGATAACGCATGCTTGGAATCACACCCACGCGCTGTCTTCAGGTGAAATAGGGCAAATTCTGCAGTTTTGAGGGAGTTAAACTCAATAGAGGTTGTCATTGTGGGTAGCCCCATTGTCAGGGAGAGACAGCAAAATGCTGACAAGCCAGGATTTTATGGCTCCTCCCGCCCGGTGGGATATTGCGGTCCCATCGAACTGAATGGATATTTAAATAGCTTGCTGCATCCGCCGGGGGAGGGGCTAGACACCCCACAGTGGGGCTGTAAAAATCCTGGCTGTGATTATTATTTTTTTTAAATGATTGCATTCTGCCTTTGTGTCTGCCATTAGTATCTGCTGTGGCTGAGTTGGTAGCAGTCTTGACTCTGAGCCCGCAGGCTGTGAGTTCGAGTCCCACGCCAGAGACCTGAGCATGAAACCCACGTTAACATCCCCTGTGCTTTGTTGCCAGATGAGGTGTTAAATTGAGGCTGCTCTGAGGTTTGTGCAAATGATTCCTGGCCAATGTTTACCCCTCAACTGAGATCATGAAAACTGGTCATTATCTCCTTGCTGCTTGTGGGATCTTGTTTTGCACCAATCAGCTGCTGAGTTTCCTACACCACAACAGTACAGCACTTGGCTGTAAAGTGCTTTGGGATGACCTGATGCTGTGAAAGGTGCTATATAAGTACAAAATTGATTTGGCTAAAACCTATAGTTAGAAGCATGATGAGATGCCAAAGGTAACACTGAATTCAGTTTATATTGTTAGTGTTACAGGACAAAACGAACCAGTGTTTAAAAGACGAAGCAGAAAGGAAGAATTTAATAAAATTGAGCCAATTCTGATAAAAAAAAAATGTGATGGAAAGGGTACACCTTAGAAATGAAACATACTTACTGAGCAATCAAACTCATAATTATTGCATGGCTGCTTTTGTTGCCTGTGCAGGGTTAGCAATGAAGGGCTGTGAAGCCTTGGCACAGTGCCATCTGGTGGTCACTTGCATAACTAAAGCGTGACACGTTTACATAAACAAAATGTATTGGCCAGGATGTTGCTCCCAAATCGAGGTGCACAGAAACAGAATTCCTGGCTCTGTGAACCCAACCTTTAAAAATGGCTGCCTACAGTTAAGATTCTTGTTCCAGGGTTGGATGGGGGGAGGGTGCTGGCTGGATTAGAAGTTGGGCCCACTGCCCCGGAACGAATGCAAACACGCGGATTGGGCAGAAGGCCTGCATCATTTTGATTAAGTTCTCCAAAAAAAGATTAACATGAAAAACAGCCCACCAGTCCTCATCCCTCCTTAACACTCCCACACACTCCCCATGCCCCATCCATGCCAATCTATGCCAGCTCATGCCCCCACCAACATCCTATGGACCCTCAAGCTCCCTATGCCAACCAAGTGCCAACTCTTGCCAGTCCATGCCCCCACCACCATTTGCCCATACCACCTCCATGCCAATGCACCTAGTATCCTTTGACAGTTCTTTGACAAGTTTGACAGTTTCTTGACAGCTTGACAGTTCTTTGACAGCTTTGACAGTTCCAATGAGTTTGTGCACAGCTATGTTTACTTTTAACAATCCCAAAAGGTGCCTTACCTCTCCTAAAGGTGTTCCAAGACCATATCCAAAGGGGTACCCTCACTATCCAAATGAATCCGCCAAGCTCAGACCCCCTCTTACCTGGTCTAACCAGCATATCCTGGGTTTCACACTCTTGATCTGCCAAAAATACCACTTCAGTGGAGGCAGCTGGTGATTTAAATGACCGGCTGCCTTCGTAAACCGTGCATGCGTGAACCCCAGGCTGACTCCAGTCCCGCCTCAGTGAAAATAGGAAATACCATTTTCGGGGATGGGACTTAGAATTTCCAGCCAATTCTGGAATTTTTCCCACGATGGGCAATCTCTCCAGCCTAGCAAGAATCGGGCCATTATAATTGTTGACATGGGGCAAAAGAAAGACTTACATTTACATAGTGCCTTTCATGGCCACTGGGCGCTCTAATGTGCTTTACTGCAAATAAGTACTTTTTGAAGTAGCTATTGTTGGTGTGTAGGAAACATAGCTGCCAGGTGTGCACAGCAAGCTCCCACAAGCAGCAATGCGATCATAACCAGATAGTTTGGGATGTTGATCGAGGGATGAACATTGGCCTGGACATTAGGGATAAAGCACCTACTCTCCTTCAAAATAGTGCCATGGGAACTTTTACATTCACCTGAGTGGGTAGGCAGAGCCTCAGTTTAATATCTCATCCGAAAGACAGCATCTCTGACAGTGCAGCACACCCTCAGTAATGCACTGGCACACCGGCCTAGATTATTGTTCTTAATTTCTGGAGTGCAACTTGAACTCACGAACCTCTGATACTGACTCTGAGGCAAGAGTGCTACCCAGCGAGCCACAGCACACAAAGTGTGGTGAAGGAGCATGACAGCACAAAGTAATAAAATGCAGACTGACAATGCATCTAGTCATAATATTTTTAATATGCTTTGGATGAGCAGGTCTGCAGCAATAACACACACCACAGGCCATCTGAAGTCTGGAGCACAGTTGTGCTGTTTAGCTGTGAACTCAACCTATTTCTTAATGTGTAACTACTTGCTGCAGGTGCATGGTGTAAGTAGGCAAATCTTCATAATTGTAGCTGTTGACAAATTCCAGAGTTAATCAAGGGCCAAGAGTGTCACTTTATAAACTTTAGGCTTTGAGTTTGTAAGATTTTAACTTTTGGAACATGACTGATGTGCACTTGCAGCAAAACTTTAATTTATATACAAGTCTTGTGTGATGTTGTTCAAATTGTAGCTCAGAATGTACATGTTAAGTTCAGGCTAAAAAGAATTTACACAACGCAATTTCAACTCTCTTTCAAATTATTGGAAAAAATTAAGTCGAGAATACTGGGCCTTCAAGAGGAAAGGAAGGAGTTGAGAAAAATAAGTACATTTGGGATTCCTGTCTCTAGTCTAATTTCCTTTAGGGAAGGAAATCTGCCTTCCTTACCCGGTCTAGCTTATGTGTGACTCCTGACCCACAGCAGTGCAGTTGACTCTTAACTGCCCTCTGAAATGGCCTAGCAAGCCATTCAGTTCAAGGGCAAGTAGGGGTGGGCAACAAATGCTGCCCTTGCCAGTGATGCCCACATCCCATGAGAGATTAAAACAAAGTTAGAATATTCACTATTAATTTTGTGTTGGAAGCTAATTTTAAGCATGTGGCTAGTTTGTTGAGGAAGGATATTTCGAGTGATTTAATTGGTTTTGCTTCTGCTTTATTTTATTAGCAGATTTTCTGCAGTTTTCAATGAATTGGGGCTTAGTTGGAGTGGCTAAGAAGGACCTATTTCCCTTAAAAGAAAGGTCAATGACAAAGGGCCTAGCTTTAAGGTAATTGGGAGAAGGATTAGAGGGGAGCTGTGCAGTAATAATGTCACCCAGAGAGTGATGGGTGTAGGTTAATAGAAGAGATATGCTTATGAGTGATGTGGAACATGATGTGTCAGTGACATCAGCAGTCATGTACTCAAGACTGTGGAGCAGAAGGGAACAGTCTATATTCATGAGAGACATACCTACTCTGTAATCTAACTTACATAATGTTAGTAAACCAGTTTGAAGGAGGACCAGGGTAAGATTACAGTCTCGCTAGAGAAGATAGGCCACACACACCAAGAAACCAGCAACCATGCCACCCGTATATGAAACATGGTGGTAGAGTAGGATCACCAGTCGAACGAAAGATTGGGGCCATAAATGGAACCACAAAGAGAAAGTGCGAGAAAAACCCGGTAGCAGTAAGAATCTACAGACATACCTAATGAGGTGGAAAACTGGAAGATGGTGACAATGCCAGTACCAGTTGAGCAGTCCCTGCCCTTCCTGTAGCTGTTTGAAAATGTGAAGGTCCACAGAGAGACCGGAGCTGGAAGTTTTGGAAGAAAAGCTACCTCAGGTATTGAGCAGCATCGGGATTGCATGCTAAGGAGCAGCAGCACCAGGTTAGTTTATTCCCTTACACTGTAGGACCAGCTGCCAACCATGTCCTCTTGAGACAATGCGGTAGAAGAGGCCTCCATAGACTTCGAGACCATCCAAAACACGTTCAACACTTATTTCAGTCCACCGCCGAATCCCATTATCGAGCAAGCGGCTCGGTATGTGAGGCAGGCCGAATTCAGAGAGGTAAATTGGCCTATAATTTGGAGCAACATCGAGGCTCTAGATGACTCTGTTAACTGGTTAGACCCATGGGCGGTGACCCCACCTACTCAAAAGCCCACCAAAATGGGCAGGAGGGCAGGAAACCCCACAGCAACCATTTTGAGCTGCTTATATTGTGGTGCAAGGAGAATAAAATGCTTCCAGTGTGAAAAGACTGGTCATTCCAATCACTTCTGCAAGTCCAATAACTTTAATAGAGGAAGAAGATGAGAACATTAAAGAAATGCAAGAAATTGGAAATGAGAGGGACAAAATCACAGAGTTTCTAGGGGAAGTAAATGGTCTTAATCAAGACTATTGATCAGTTACAGTGCAAGTTAAAGGCTTTGACACCAACTGTAAAATTAATATGGAGTTGGCGTTAACATACTCGCTGATCATCTGGACTGGCTTCAGCCAATACCCCTTCATCCATCAGATATCAAATTGCAAGGTCCAGGTGGCACAAACCTTCCAATGAAAGGCAGGATAATTGCACCTTTGTCACAAGGGGTGACAGATCCCCTCTATGTTGTTCATAATCAATGCACATCCTTACTGAGTGGCAAGGTTGGCGTGCTATTGGGAATTCTGGAAAAACCAGATGACGACATGCATTTAGACAATTTGATGCCCTTCATGGAAGAATTTCTGAAGTGTTATGTAGGATCAACGGACTTTCAGCAGCTGGGGAAGTTTATTCCATCAGTGGTGATTTCCTCTCCATCACAGAGATGCCATCTACTAGGACCCCTGGTGGATATTGAGGTCTCTCAGTTCTTTTACAAAGCTAGACCAGAGGTGGTGGATACACAAGGCACTGCGGCAGACAGTGGCCATACCTTTTGGACATGGGGTGGCCCTTTCCTTTAGAAGGCTTTGAGGAAGAAGCTGTCAAAGCTTCAGGTGACCCATCAGAAGATGAGCCCCTGGAGGTTGGTTCACCATCCCATTCTGCTGCTGAACCAGATGAAATCTCCGATTTCTTCTTCTTTTTGAAGTCAGCTGTGTTTCCTGTGGCAGAAGAAGCATTCAGATCTTCGTCCCACTGGACTGACCAGTGCAATGACTTGCCTATAGCTGGTTGACCATGAAGAATTGTTCAGGGAAAACAACATGCTTGATTCCACGCCTGAATCTATAGACGATCATACTGGCAGGGAGTTGGTAGCGCCTCAACTGCAAATCTTCCCACTAGAGCTGCCCTTCAATGCAGAAGCCACTGCCAAGACCAAGGCAGAATCTTCAGAGCTTCAACAGCTTCAGAATCCGGTACAGCAAATTCATCTTCATATCATCTGACATATTCATCCCATTGTAGAAAATGGCATTGTCTTATCTTCTTATCCTCAAAATGACTCCCCATCACCCAGGGTGGAGCAGCCTCACACAGAGGAATGCGTAGCAATGTTCCGACTGCCTACAGAAAGAGTGCATCCTTTCTGAAATGTCATCAGGAACTCGCCTCTTCTTTGTTTCCTGAAAGGCCTGCTATTGTTTTTCTCCTCGTCACCCCGGTTTGATAGAATCTCAGATTTCCACTATCTTTGTTGTCTTTGCTGCAGCAGTGCACCTCACAGCTGTGAGAGTCTTCACTGGAGCTGAAGATCTTCTCAGCTCTTTCCTCAATGTGCTTCAAGAGAGGAGTAGACTCCTGAAAGCATCCTAATTTCTTCTCTTTCTAGTTCAAGGGAGTTCAGATGTTGATGTCCTTCAGAGTCCTCTCTCAGATCAGTCTTTCTTTGAAAAGGATCTATGGTCCATACAGTTCAGCAGTCCTAAAGTCACCAGCAGTCCTACAAAGTTGCTGTCTTATTTCACTGATCATGAGGTCCTCCAAGGAAAAGAAAAGAGAAGCACCTGCATGTCTCGAGATGTCTTCCCTAAGGGCCGAGAACACAGTGGGAGACTGAATCTCTCATAACAGTGAGGAGTGGAGAAGGTAAGAGTAAGAGTAGGAGTTGGGTAGAATCTGTAGCTGTAAAAAGGGTTACGGAAATGCGACGTAAATAGTTTAAAGCATAGTTTTGCATTGTTGTTAAGAAGGTGACAGAATACTTGGGGGGAGGTGTGGTGTAATGGGTTAGTAGCCACGCTAATGAGTGATGTAGACCATGGCCTGAATTTTTCCCGCGTCAGGCAGGTTCGGCAGGAGTGGGCAGGGCGGCCGCAGAGCCAACCGCTGCCTGTGATTGGCTCCGCACCGCCATTTTAAGGCCCACCCAGTTTAATACGCGAGCGGTAGCGCTGAGCGTTACCTGTGCGGGCGGGGGGGTGGGGGGGCGGTGGAGGAGGGAGAGTCGGACCCAGCGCTCTTTCATACACATCCATGCCTCAGGGAGATTGAAGCGATTGTTTAAAAAAAATCTGAAAACATTAAAAATTGAATGAAACATGTCCCCTCATGTGACTGTGTCTGTCACATGAGATGGGACATGATTTTATTTTTCAGAGAAACTTTTTATCTAAGTTGTGAAAGCTTCAGGAAATCTCACCCCACTCGTGGGTGAGGTTTCCTAAAAAAACGTAAAGGCCGCTTGGCCTTTTCGCCAGCCCCGCCGGCTGTGCACCGAACGAAATATTGCGCAAGTGCGCGTTGATGTCGGGACACACGCCCGATGTCATCGCGCGTCATTTTACATCCCAGTGTGTCGGGCCTGCCCCCCCCACCCGCGTGCCAAATGTAAAATCCAGGCCCATGATGTGTCAGTGCAGAAGGGAACAGTCTGTACTCATGAGAGACATACCTACTCTGTAGCCTGTCATGTATAGTGTTAATAAACCAGTTTGAAGCAAGTACCAGAGTAAGACTGCAATATCTCTAGATGGGATAGGCCGTGCATACCAAGAAGTCAGCAACGATGCCACCAGTATATAAAGAGTGGAGGCCTGGAACTCACTGCCCTGAAAGGATTGTGATAAACCAGAAACCCTCTTTGCATTTAAAAGACACTTGGATATGCACCTGACATGCTGTAGCTACAGACTAAGAGCTGGAAAGTGGGATTTGGCTGGATAATTCATTTTTGGTAGGCACAGACATGAACGGGCCAAACAGCCTCCTTCTGTGCTGTAAACATTTATGAATGTATGATTCATCAATGATCAAAGGTGCAGTTCATCATAATAGGGTAAATATTATTAAATATATCCATAGTGAAATGCATGGGGATTATTTCCTGTCACTGTGATTCTAAAATAACTAATGCAAAAGAAGAATTTGCATTTATATAGTTTTTTTTTGACTTCAGGTTGGTATGAAGGGCTTTATTTACTTCTGAGAAGCAGTCACTGTCCTTATAATTTTAACCCTTTAAGCCCCTGGTAGCTATTTCATTGTGTGGTCGGATTCTGGGGTTGGGGGCAGGCAGTGGGGGGGGGGGGGGGGTGCGGTGGGTTTGGGGATTGCCTTTTCTCCGAAAGTATGCTGCTCAGATCTGTAGTTTCTCAAAACCATTACTCTTTATTTACAGCAAGTACTTACACATCTGGACTTCTACACAAGGTCCATGTGGAGCTTCTCCTCCTTCCAGATTGCTCTTACTTCTCAGTCATGTGATCAGACATCATTATTACATTAGCATCATGTATTCTTCTGATATTAACCCTTTACTCTACATTTCCCCCCTGAATCCCTATTATATTTACATCCTCCTACATCTCCCTGCAAAATCTCAGGCTTCACAGGGTTAGTCTCTGAGATGCCTTGACCAATCTCCCTGATCTCTTTTTGAGGTTAAGGATATTCCATACTCTCCCTTCTGTCTGTGAGTGTTCTTCTCCTGGGTGGCTATAGAGCTTGTAGTGAGTCTTCATCAGGATCTGAGTAGTAAGCCCAGGTTTCTATTGGCTTTCTCGCCAAGGATATTAAGGCGCTGCAGTTTCTCCTTATGATAACCTGGCCTGTCTCAGTCCTTTACAATCTTGGTTGTGGAGTTTTGTCAATGATTGTGCCTTCCTTCTGTTGATCTTGAACCCACACTCTCACCCCACTGGGAACTCACACGATTACGTTTCTGAGCCTGGTTGCTCCCTCACTTTTTTTTTTACCATTTCGTGGTCATTCATGGTGATATTGGGTTTGAGTTTTTGTTATCTAAACAATAACAACTGAATGGCATTATAAATGTGGGCAGGAGCCTGGATTCTTTGTACCGAGGCAACTGCCAAAATCCACTGTTCGCATCCAATTCGATAAATAAAGTGGTCTTGGCTAGTTTTGCAAGGCTCTCATCCACTAACACCAATGGGTGGATGTCACATTCCACTGATTTGTTTAGCTAGGTTAAATTCAAGTAGATTCCATTTGACTTTGGGGGCATGACCATTCCTGAACACCGTATTGTTGGCATGGTGACCGGTGAGATAACTCCCTGCTTTTGCATCTTCTCATTTTCACCCTTGACTTTGTCCAAGAGCGGATGAGGGACTTTCCTTGGTGTAAAGAGGCAAAATGATTTAGCATCAGCTTGTAGGGTGATATGGCACTCAGTTTTTATCTTCCCTCATCCTGTAAACAATTTTGGAAATTTATTTTGAAACGTACTGCTCATCGGTAACTTCATCCACTTTAAAGATTTATTTCAGTTTTAGGCATGCCTTTCTGCTTAGTAGAGAGCATGCGTGATTATGAATGACATAGAGAGGTTCAAAGATTCCTCAGTCTTTATATTTCAGTTTTGCCATGATTTGTCCTTTGACTTTTAAAGTTGTCCCACCAGGACCCTGTAATTTGATAGACGAGGGTTGCAATGTAATTTGTTTGA